>NC_136268.1:114385319-114750319 GCF_964187855.1 Myxine glutinosa | reverse complement strand
GAACAAACTCCCTCACTCCCTTCAATCCCACTCCTCCCTCCAGGTCTTTAAAACAGCTGTTCACCACCATCTCTTATCTTCCCCCATCCAAAACCTTGATCTTTTCTACCCCTGCTAATTCACCCCAGATCCACCTTGTTTGAAATTCCAACTTCTTTCCTGGAAGTCCTGGCAGTGTCCATATGTTTTATACCTCTCCCACTGCCCCCTTCCCCCCCCCCCCCAAAGCCCTCGCCCTCTCTCAGATCTCTCGATGTCTCCACGTCTCTCGGTCCCTGCTCTCAAATGTTGTGTTTGTGTCCTTCTCCCTCTCTCCCCATCTTGTCTACCGCTCCCTATGTTATATGTTTTATGTGTCGGTTTGTCTTTCTGTGTAATTAATGTTCGCTCTTTCACGAGCCTCGATCTTGTATACAAAACAACCTTTTACAACATTTTACCACCACCACAAAATAAAAAAAAACATTCTCATATTCACAACACTGCACCCTCCTCCCCTTAGGCACGTCCCGGGCCTATTACTTTTACCTTAGTGTGGCATGTAGGTGTAGTTCCCTCTACTTTTAACCTGACCCTGAGTGTGACAGTTTTAAAACATAAATAAATGTGTCCCGCTGCTCCATTGCACCCTGCCTAACAGACTTACGCCCACAGTTAACCGAATTGCGGAATGGTCTTCAAACTATACAATGACGGTGGGGAGCATTATTTACACTGACGCTAATTTTATTTACAAAACTAACCCAGGACCTGTAATTGTTCTTTCTGGGGGGAGGACAGTCTGCTCTGCATCAATGCACCATTAAAGCACCCAAAAACGCACCAATACACACCCAAGCACCAATCGGTGCAGTCCCCATTGTTCAATGAATAAAATAAAACCAACAAACCCAACCCTGCAGGTGTCTCTTGCTCTTCGGCTCCCTCTGCTGGTTATCATTATTTCTTCCAGTTGTTGTCATTTTCATTTGCTTTGCTTACTGGCGGCCTATTTGTAATAAAGCTTGCTCAAACGTGTCCATTTTATTTATCTTTATTTATGGCCCACAGGGCCGACTACGTGTGGTTCACCTGTGGGGCATCGGTGCCCTGTGGCCAAGGTCCGCCAGCAAGATTTCGGGCCCTCATGGCCGGTTCCAGCAGAGGGGCCTTGCCCCAACCCATGGGGTCCATAAGTGGTGCTCGGCCACTGACATGTGGTCCATAATGTGGTGCATCGATGCAGACAGCTGGTTCTGGGAATTTCGGGCGCACAATGGCCGACCCACGCACGCTCCCCTCGGCGCCCAACGGCGCTCAGGTCCTCATGTGGGAGACAAAAAGGGGGGACAAGACAGATGAGCGAGGGGTAAGGTCTCAAGGGTACACATCAAAAAGGCAATGCAAGGCGAAATGCGTACAGAGGGCGAAGTGAGAAAGCTCGTCCCTACCGTACGTCACCCCCCTGTTACCTAGCCCACCCTTGCCCTTACCCCATATGTACAAAACCTACACATTACCAATTCGTCACTACTGTCACGTCTTCCCCATATTTCCCCTATATCAAATTCGTCACCACAATCCCTCTACTTCAAAAATTTGCCATCATCAATTCATCATCAATCCTCATAAGGAGGCAGAGATGGAACATCAAAGCACAATGTCACACCCACGTCATGATGCGTCTCACATTCCAAACATTTGCACAATAAAAAATAATAAAACATGGCATGGTGTGGAGTTACCTGTCACCTCCGGTGAGTGGGTGCAGATGGTGCGAGGAGATCCTTCATCCTAACTATCCTCTAAATGACTTTAACACACTTTACACTACCCGGGGTCTTTCTCCGGCCAAACCATTGGCCCTCTTACACTATGGGTTCTAACAACCAATCCCCATTGACCAAACTGTGGTGCTTCTCAATTTGGGGTCTCACTCCCCCGATTCATCTCCCGGTGCCCTCGCACAATTTCTGGGCCGCGACGTGTAGCTCTCCCAACAGGTCTACCCACCTGCACACCTCCACCACTGTAGTTGCCACCCGAGCTTACCTAGCTCCTCACCCTAACCTATCTAACTGGGGGCAGCCCCTCTCCTGGCTCTGTCACCCCATGGTGCCCTCTGGCACTGGGCTACCCGGGTCCGTCCTCCGGATCCTCGGGCCCCATTCACACAACTACTACCGGCTCCCAGAGCCCACCTGCGGCCTCACCTGGCCGACATCCTTACAGTGGTGGAGTGCCCAAACCAACTACACACACTAACAGGCTACACGCCCAGCCATTTCCACAACACTAATGCACCCATCCAAATACCATTCTTTCACCTCGCACCACAGATGCCAATATCCAAACCACAATTTACCTGTACCCTCTACCTAACACTTACACTACCCGCCCCGGGTATCCGTGATGGGGGTCCACTCTTCCCCCATTCACACCTTCGCACCATCCACTCCACTCCACAATTTCCACCATTCTCACTCCACGACCATCCATTCCAATCCTCCAGACCATTTATTCCATACACCTGTCTTTCATTCACCTGTTGTTGCACACCTGTGCAATCCTACCTGGTGCCACCTGCACCCTCCTCCTCTTCCTGGACCAGTTGGTCAACACAACACACAATCACCACTACTCCCTCATACACTGCTCCATTCACCTGTTCAGTTGCACACCTGTGCAATCACACCTGTTCCATTCTCACCTGTTCAATCCTCACACACACGGTATCATCTCAGCTAACTTTTCCCCTCTGAAACTTGCGCTTCCCAGTCGTCCCTTTAAACTATTGCGCTCCCACGTCATTATCATCCACACTAAACTACCTGCGTCCCCACTACAGGTATCAGTCACTAACTAAACTTAACGTCACCTAATGTCATCTTTCTAGATCCCTACAATATAACCTAACCCACCCGGGCTAGTTTTCACTGCCATACACCCCATAAGCTATTGCTCCTTTGCCCCCCCCTGTGAGGGATGGTGGATTTGCCATCCCACCACATCGGGGGTCTCTCACTACCAATTTCGCTCGTCCAAATCCAACAATTCAAAAATTTTCCATTTACTGCCAATTCTATTCACTTTTCTAAATTTCGTTTTAAATCACTATCACTACCACCATCACCCGTCTACTTATTACATCCTCTCGGTGCGCCAATTCACATCTACAGCCCGGCTTCGTACAGCCGAGCAATGAACGCGGGTCGTTTTGTGCCAGCGGCTGGATACGTCCCGCATTCGGGGCAGGGACGGAGGCTTACCCGGGCCGAGATCCCATGCACCACCTCGGCGTGGAGCCATCCAATGTCCCGATCTCGACCTGCCGGCACGTCTCAATAGAAAGTGGTCGCCATGACGACCCTTCCTATCGGGCTGCCCGCTCCGCCCAGTGGAGCCCGGACGCGGCCGTTCCACGCGAGGCCCAGCGTGGATCGCGCACGGCGGTTCTTTCGAAACCGCCGTGGTTCGGATCCCCGCCGGTTCTCGCGGCACGCGAAGCCCGGCACGCACCGAGGGCCCGAGTCGGCTATAAGTCGTTCTAACCTTTAACCCGGTTATCGTCGACGCCTCACCTGGATGCTTACAAGCATACGCTACCCCTTTCGTGCTCATACATGCAGCCGTTTCCATGCTCTTGGTCGTACCTTCTCTAACACACCTCGGTACACTCATTCCGCTCACCGACTTGGTCACACACCTGACCACCGAACACTTTGGCACACATTCGTTGCTCGCACACCTCACCAATACACCGCTTCGCGCCCCCTCCTCGGTCACCTCCTCTGTGACAATCACAGGTGTGCCCTCATTCGCACACCCAACCACGTGCCTCACCACCAACTCCAGCGTGCATTCCCACTCACGCTCTACCATTCCAGGTGTGCATCCTTCTATTCCAGGTGTACTTCCTCGCTCACCTGCCACAACCAACTCACGCTCCGTTTCACTCTCACTACTCTCACCTCCACTCTCGGTCGCGCACTCACCCTTACTCTTGACAGCATGCGCTTTCCCCATGCACCCGTCCGTTACACACCTTTCTCGCGCATCCTCCCGCGCACACTTCTTCGTTACTTCCTCCGTAACACTCACCACAGGCATGCATTCTCCCTTACTCTTGACAGCATGCGCTTTCCCCATGCACCCGTCCGTTACACACCTTTCTCGCGCATCCTCCCGCGCACACTTCTTCGTTACTTCCTCCGTAACACTCACCACAGGCATGCATTCTCCCTTACTCTTGACAGCATGCGCTTTCCCCATGCACCCGTCCGTTACACCCCTTTCTCGCGCATCCTCCCGCGCACACTTTTTCGTTACTTCCTCCGTAACACTCACCACACCGCGCTTCCCTGTGCTCCCTCGCACACGCGCTTCGACCAACTCACTCTTGACGGCACACTCACTCCTCGGCGTGCACTTTTTCCTCACACACCCCATGGTCGGACATTCTCGCACACCTCTTTTTTCGCACACCTGTCCTGTCACACACCTCACCAACGGCCTTTCACGAACACCCGGATCCAAACCAATCCCCAAGCCGACTGAATCTCCCCTCACATCATGTACATTGCCACTCACCTCCGTACCTCGTCGCACCTCCTCTGCCACCTGCAAACTTTTTATTTGGTTAGTGAGCATCACATCATGATTTGAACACAGACCTTGTACATATTCCATGACTTCCTCCTTTATCTCCCTCTTAGTTTCTGTCCGTCCCTTCTTAATTTCACTCACCTCTTCTCCCACTTCCTCTAGTTTTTGTTTAACCTCTTTTATTTCTCGGTGCGTCCCCTCAAGTTCGTCCTCTAAGGCTACCGTGACCGTCTCTATGTGCATCCTCACCTGCCGGTCCTTTGTCTCCATTATCTCCGTCACCTCCTCCACCCTCATTGTCAGTTCCTCCCGTACCATCTGACATTGCCTCTGTGTCGCTATCAAGTCCTTTTTAATTTCTTTTTGTGTCGCCTTTAACCCTCCTAGTACCGCAGTGTTCTTTTGAACCTGCTCCACTAACTTAGTTTGTCCCTCTGTCAGCTGCTCCACCTCCTCCGTCAGATCCTCTATTCCCCCTTGTAACTTTGCCGTATTATTTCTCACCTCTTTCTCTATACGCTTTTCGCCTCGCTTTACCTCCTCGCGCAGCCCCGAGACCTCCTCACTCACCCCTCGTCGTATTTCCTCCATCTGGTTCCCCATCTGTTCGATTTCCCGGGCGGATTGTTCCCCTATTTCCCGCAATTTGTCCTCCATCCTATTTTCTAACCCCATTAACCCATTTTTCACCCCCTCTATCCCATTGTCTAACCCCTCAAATTTCTTGTCTAACTCCTTAAAATTATTGTCTAACCCCTCAACGGTACCCCTCGCTTCGTCCCTCATTACCCCTATTTTGCCCTCCAATCGCTCACCCTGAGCATCCATCCGGTTCCCCATTACCCCCAATTGCTCACTCTGAGCATCCATCCGGTTCCCCATTACCCCCAATTGCTCACTCTGAGCATCCATCCGGCCCTCCAATCGCTCACTATTCTGGGCCATAAGGGCCTTCATTTGTATAAAAAAAAGGTTCAAATCCATTGGCATCTCCGGTTCGACTACCGTGACCATGGGCGTGGCTAAATGTGGCGCCGCTGTAATCACGTGCGCTAGAGCGCCATTTTGTGCACCTGAAATTCCCGCAACCACATTGCCATTTTCCTCCTCCCTTTCTTCCCCGAAGTCCTGGGTTACTTCTAACCCCTCTATCTCTCCCACCGGCATCCCGTCGCCTTGGACAGCCATGGCGCGATTTCAAAATTCGGGCTCTTCCTTTAAAACAAAACAAATTTCGTACTTTATAATTTTGAGCGCGTGAAGCGCGCTCCGGGTCGATCTCACTCCCCGACACCAATTGTTATAGTACTAACACAATTGGTGTCCAAAATTTGGGCTAAATAAATTTAGTCCCAGGTTCGAATCCCACCTCCTGACTACCAATTGTTATAGATCGCGGTTAGATGTTATAGACCGAGCGGTGGTTTAGAACCGCGACCTAACAAAACTCACCCGATTCACCCAGACTTTGGCCGTATCGCACCCCAGCTGCTCAATGAGGGAAAAGACGAAAACGACGCAATGCAAAGAGGAAAATGAAGACAAACAGGTTGGAAATACTACTAAATTTATTCCTACTATTTACACACAAGCAACAAAAAGCAATTCAGTTTATTTACAAGTACAAGACGCAGGTGACACAGTGCAAATTTAGCTTATCTACAGACTTAACTTATTACCCAGGACAGAACAAACAAAGACGACTCACACGGGGAATGCCAGGGATGGCAGAAGGTGGATGGCTGGCGGGAGAGGAAAGGTCCAAGGGGGGGTCTTGCAGCACAACCGGCGCGTTCAGCAGCCGCCGTTCCGTTTCGGCCCTGCTCCGAACCGCCGTTCAGGCCCCCTTTGGCGGTGGGGTGTCGCGGCTGCGGCGGCCTCCGTCCGCTGCGTTCCCAGGACTTGTCTCACTGGTCTGGTCCCTCAATCCTCAACTCTTTCTTGCTTCTCTCACTTCTCACCACCGACTCCTCTCTCTGGCAACCGACTGTGACCAACTCCTTGCAACTCTCTTTCTTCTTCTCTTCTCTTCTCATCTCATGCTCATCTCCCAGGCCTCTCTCATAAAGCAGTCCCTTACAGTCGCTTTTATCACCTCCAGCGAAATCAAGCCGCCGACTCCGAGGGCACGCCTACCGGGTCACTCACCGCGGCCCTGGTTGGTCGCGCGACCCTCGGGCTCCGCCCTGGATGACGACGGGCGGCGCGCCCCTCCTCCCCCCTGACGAGGTGCGACACGCCTTTCTTCCCCAACCCTGCCTCGTGGCCAATGGTGGCAATTGGATCGGAGGTAATATGGGCAATCGAGGGCTCAGCGGTGACGAGAGGGGATGTAATATGGAAATGGAGGTTTTGGGGATGGGAAGGAAAGGGAATCTATTCTCTTTCACTGGTGCAATGGAGTACTTTTAATTAATGGGAGACACAGCCTTATCCTAAAACACAGAATAAGAGATAACTATCAAAAGAAAAGATATATCGTGTCCTGCATGTATGTTTTTTTATGGACTAACTACGGGAACGCCCTTTGACCTTTATACAACCACAACGGAGGGAGGAGGGGTGATATTTTACAACAACCTTTTACAACAACCTTTTACAACATTTTACCACCACCACAAAATAAAAAAAAACATTCTCATATTCACAACAATATATATATATATATATATATACTTATATATATATATATATATATACATATATACATATATATATATACATATATATACATATATATATATATATACATATATATACATATATACATATATATACATATATATATATATATATACATATATATACATATAAATGTATATATATATATATATATATATATATACATATATATGTATATATACATATATATATATATATATGTACATATACATATATATGTATATATACATATATATATATATATATGTACATATATATATATATATATATATATATATATATATATATATATATATATATATACATATATATATATATATATACATATATATATACATATATATACATATATATATATATATACATATATATATACATATATATACATATATATATATATATATATATATATATATACATACATATATATATATATACATATATATACATATATATATATATACATATATATACATATATATATATATACATATATATATATATATATATATATACATACCCCCCATATATATAATATATATAATTATATATATAATTATATACACTGCATAATACGTCACGTACAATTATCACGGTAAGTACAAGACACAGGTACAAGTACAAAATACACGTAAAACATTTAAGTAGGGGACATCAGATGGCCCTATTATTGGCGAATGTTCTGAGATGCTGTATTTCTGAGATCTGATCAGGGGCATAACAATCCCACAAGAGCCGATCAATATAAGTCCTGGTTTGTCCTTGACCATGACACAACCGCTGTTTGGGACGCCAGGTCGACATTGGATTGGTTGAATGCAATACCCTTCAGATCGAATACGTCCTGCACGTCGCAGTCTCTGTGCTCGCAACACTCGGCTTCGTGATTTGAGCTTGGCACGCTGGTCGAGCTCCTCATTAGTGATACACGTTGGCCAATATATCATGAGGACCGTTCTAAGTAGGTGTGAGTGTGCAGCATCAATTTCATGCTGAAACATCTCGGTCAATGGCCAAGTGTCCACATTGTTGAACAATAGTGTTTCTATGGTGGCATGAATTATATTGCTTCTAATCTGGTGAGGCAAAGTCCACTGAATTTCGACACAGCAACGCTGCCCAGACCAGTTTGCAACATCGCCGGAAGTCATCATGCGGATTAGGAATGGAGCCACCCAAGTAAACAAAGTGAGGCAGCATGGCAGTGTGCTCACAGCTCCATATTCATTGCTGTAGGTAATTTGTATATCCAGGTCCAATGGAATAGTCAGTACCTCCGTCTTGGTGATGTTGATGTGCAGTCCGACTTTGGCTGCTGCTTGCATCAGGTTAATAAACTTGTGTTGCCCACCAACAACTGAGGATGAAAGAAGGGCTAAGTCATCTGTATATCCAAAGACTGACAATCTCTTCTCTGAGTGGTGACAACTCATTCTTCTGCACAGCTGAAAACTATTCTCATCAGTTGGGATGGCGGTATGAAGCACCCATTCAAGGAGAAGGACAAAGAGAAAACAAGCCAAAGCATCTCCCTGAAGTAGCCTGGAGGTTGGGTCAAACATCTCCGTTAGCCCGTCTGATGTAATATCAGGGGTCTTCGTGTTGTGGTACAAAGGAGTGATGCCATTTTTGAGCTTGAGGAACGTTATACAAACTTAGGATCTCAGGAATGCACACTCACGACACACTATCGAAAGCTTTGTGGAAATCAACAAAAATCACCACTGTCAGTCTGATGCCCTGGATTTATGTGTTTCAGCAGCACTTTATCATATAGTTTTGCTGCACTAGACATCAGCAATATCACACGATGCTCCTCCTTCTTAGTCAGGTTCACCATGTTTTTTCGTTCAAATTTTTTAAAGATTAGCAAAACTATACATTTTTGGAATATTCAGAGCATGAGGAATACCAAAAATTAATGTTGGCATTTGCGTAGACACCTTTGCGAAAATGACACTCAGGACAGTGATGAAGATCTGTAAACGCATATTCCTGAACGGTATAGACCTCGTAAAAAACCCACCTTTAGAGGCCATTTTTCCCCACAAAGCGGGGGTTGGCCTTTTTCGGGAACCGTGGTTGTTGTTGTTTTTCGGTCCCCTTTTTGAAGCAATGTTTTACGGCCGGATGCCCTTCCTGACGCCAACCCTTTTTGCTGCCTTTAACGACAAGCAGGGAATTACCAGTGAACTGGTACTCAATTAGCCGACCTCGGAAGGATGACAGGCTGAGTCAACCCCCCTGGTGTTAATTCAGCAATTGACTGGGATTACGAACCCAGGATCCTAGGATCCTAAGCCGGCACCCTAGCCGCTAGCCCAACACCAGGGTATGTAGAACCTGTGTATAGGACTTATAGTTCAATCTGATACTAACAAGGCTGCTTTCTTGCTTTATAAACCCATACCTATAACTTCAAAGGACTTGCAATATCATGTATTCTGTAATACAGTTATATCACAAATTTAAAGACAATGGTTTTCAATTACCTTTGTTTGTTGCTTTTCTATAATCCTGAGCACTATTTTGAGGCCTTTATTGGATTCCTTGACCCAGAAAACATAGGATTAGCATATTTAATTAAGTTTATAGGTTGACTAGAAGCCGAGATAGGGCAAAATATGTATTTTATGGTGGCCATTTTGAAAATCCAAAATCTGTGTCTGCAAATGCCAACATTGATTTTCGGATTCTCCATGCTCTGATTATTCCAAAAATTTACAGGTTTGCTAATCTTCCAAAATTTTGAACGAAATTATATTTGTTAATATAGTGAACCTGACTATCTTGGCCACGCCCAGTTACTCTGGGATTCCCATAATTTGTACTGTTCTCCACTCATCGGGGATCCATTCCGTTCAAAAAGTTGTTCATGATTTGAACCATTCTTCCAGCAATTGAAGGAATTCGAAAGACTCCAACTGGAATTTCATCAAGGCTGGTGGCTTTCTCACCTGAAGTATCATGAGCGATCTTCAGCATCTCTTCAAGTGAGATTGCAGTGTAATTGAAGTCAGCAGGAGATGAAAGTCTGACGTCCTCAGTTGGCCTGCCTTTTACATCCAACAAGTGTGATAAGGTGGGATTCTGATTTCCTAAAAACGGTGTTCGCAGAGATAAGATCGTGTCGTGCAAAATCACAAGAGAGTAGCTCTGTGCACGCGGGTGGATGAACGGCGCTCATGCGGATTTTCTCAGAGTTGCTACCGATCACTAAATGGGCGAAAAGTTGATTATACATTGGACATAATTGACTGAATAGTTTGTGGTAGAGTCCCTGTATAAAGAGAGTTGCGCCATGCGCTGACCCGAGATTTCTGGTCACGTGATTTCGTGGCGCCATTTTGTGTCTAACTTCACCGTGCGTGAACGTCAGCTTGGTACGGGAATGTTGTTTATTGCCAAACAAAATGACTGGTTGTTCTGCTTTTGGTTGTTCAAACCAATCTGGGAAATATAAGATGTATAGATTTCCAAGTGATAAAGTCAGAAGACAAATTTGGGAAGCGAAAGTCAGACGAAAGAGCTGGAAAGCGATCGACTCCTCGAGACTCTGCCAGGTAGGCCCACGCCGCTTGATGATCGATGTTCAAAAGCAATTCTATCTGCTCGGTTTTTTTTTGGTTGTCTGTCCGTTGAAACCCCTTTTAAAGGGAAGTGATTTGTGTTTGTTTATAATCTTCAAGGAGCTGACCAAAAATGCATTTCCGTGGGAAGAACCCTGCTCAATTTTTTTCGGGTAGTCCTAGCGGACCGCATATTGTCATTGATTGATGAAATGTCCCGGTACAGTGACATTGCCTGGTCTGCGGTTGGGTAGTCTGCGGGCAATGTCACTGTACTTTTTCAGAGGGAATTAATTTTGATTTTATAGGGGTGGGAAACCCATGGTCCGTTTTGTTTTCAGTTGTCTGTCCGTCCATTCAAAACTTATTCCGAGGCAAGTTATTTTTTTGGTTTAAAATCTTTAGCCTAATCGGCAATCATAAAAGCAATTTTAGGGGGGGACCTGCTCAATTTTTTTGCGGGTTGTGCAGCCATCCATACGTCCAAAATTTGACGAGTTATTGTTTGCTTTGTACAGTGCTCATGCGTCTTGTGAGGGGGATGCTCACTTGTGAGGAGTGAACGGAGTAGTGATGAGTCTCACTTGTGAGGAGTGAACGGAGTAGTGATGAGTCTCACTTGTGAGGAGTGAACGGAGTAGTGATGAGTCTCACTTGTGAGGAGTGAACGGAGTAGTGATGAGTCTCACTTGTGAGGAGTGAACGGAGTAGTGATGAGTTTCACTTGTGAGGAGTGAACGTAGTGGGATGAAGTGTTGGTCTGGTCAGAGTGTTGTATTACGGGCAGAGTTTTCTTACGGTCTGAATGTATGAATCATGTTCTGTACTGAATGTATGAACCAAGTTTTGTACTGAATGTTTACTGTGTTGGCCTCATCGTGTTCCTGGTGAAATTAAACAAGTTATGGTGAATACGACGTCTTATCTGTGCTTTTCCATATCTGTTCGACTAGACGAACCGTGCACACTGCAGGTATTTAAAAAAATTTTTTCTCTGTTTAATTACGGCTTGGCGCAGTCGAAAATTAAGTGTTAATTAAGTCGCCAGCTATGAAACATATTAATCGATCAGGCAATATCCATCAGAGTTCTGGGCAAGGGTGTAGTAATAAATGAACGTTTCAATCTTACTAGATGCCGATGACGTTTTCCTTATGTCAGAGACAGAAGCTGACTTGCAGCTTGTTAAATCATTACAATGGAAATTGAATATAAATGTCGATAAAACTAAAGTTGTACACTATAGAAATATGGCAATACCACGTACAGAATTTGTTTTAAGTGTGTTAGACTATATGTCGGCTGGAAGTCCTACACCGGAATTGCTCTCGGCACCCTTTAAAAAATATTGGATATGCCCACACTCCTTTCTAAAAGTTATTAAAATTCAGAGAACGACAGCATTGGTTTGTCTTACTTATAATGTTAGCTCTTATATGCAGTGTTGGCTTGTAATATGCATTGCCATACCACTTTTAATATCACCACACAGCTCTTTTTCACGGCAATAGCTGAGTTTTTGACAAAACAAATATCACCTGTATGTAATAATAAGACTAAATATGTGTAGTAATTTTTTTTTTAGCAGGTTTAGAATATATCACCCCATATCGCGAATGTACATGGATATCTAATCCGACACACTTAGACACAAAATGGCGTCCAAATTTGAGTTGACACAACTCTCTATATACAGGGACTCTAGTTTGTGGTTATATTATTTTTACTTCCGGTGTGTGTACGAACCAGCTCCTCTGAGCCTACACACCACCCGTTTGCGCAAGTTATGCACAAAAATGCACATAACTCAAATTTGGGTGAATATCGATATTTGTAGTCCTCGTGTACTCAAGAGCTTTTAAATGAGGTATCATTCAGCATTATGCATGCTGTAGTTTTGACATTTTCCCCGTTCAGGCACAATCGCATAACTTGCATTCATATAGGTATATATTGCCACGGCATACAGCGCCCATTAACACGGGTCATCTGCACCAGGATATTTCGTTCCGCGAATGACCAAACTGTTTCTTGCTACCTACTGCGTTCACTTTAATTTACAACTTTACTGTCCTCAAGGGCGCCCAAATTAACCGAAATTTATATACGCACATGAGGCAGATGGATCAAACAGGTGTCTTACCTTTTTAAAGGTTTATTTATTTTAAAAAATGGGGGGAAGGTAGATGGGACGAGCAGTTCAGAACATAAAATGCAAATCAAAAGACACAAAAAGGGAAATGGGCGCACGCAAGCACCATCCACAGCCATGCACCGAGGAGGACGAATCTCCACACCAGGACCAAGTGAACTGTTTGAGTGTAAGACGCATCATGACGTAATGAGACATTGTGTCTGTTCCATTCCTTCCTTCCTGGGAGGGATTGGGAGACGAATTTGGTATAGAGGGGGATATGGGAGACAAGACGTAGAGACGAATTTGTAAATACAAGGAAGGGCTAGGGTAGTGTAAGGCGACGTTGGGGGGTACGGACGGTTAGGGACGAGCTTGCTCTGCTCGCTCTACCGCGCCCCTTGTGCTGCATTACCTTGTATTGCTGTGTACCTTTGTGCCCTTTCCGCTTTGCTGGTTGTGTTTTGTCTCTCCCCCCACCCCAGGACCATTTTGGAGGTGGAACTGTGCAGCACCAGCGACCTGTGCAGCAATCCCTGCTGCACCTTGCTACATCTGTGCAGCATACCTGCTGCACTTTGCTAAATCTGTGCAGCCGAACGGCGCAGCACTTGCTTCCAAATCCTTGTGTTATAACTTTGCTGCACCTGTGCAGCACTTCGCTGCCACAAACACTTTGCTGCACCACACACAAATGGACCAAAGGTTTTGTGGCCTTACACCTCTGCTGTGCAGCCCCTTGCTGCAGCATCACCTTGCATCTTCGGACCACTTGTTTTGAGTGGCATGAATGTCACGCAGTTGGACCACATAGGGTTGGCCCTGCTTGGCAAAGAAATACAATAAACACAGTTTTTGTGTATTTTTATTATGGTGTGCTAGGGACGAGAAGAGTTGTAAGTTGAATTAGCCCTGAAGAGCAGGAATGGCCTGTATGCCTGTCCGGGGGATAACCGGTTTGATATATGCACACAGAAGAAGCAAGAAGCAAGATGCAAGAAGCAAGCAGCAAATGTGAATTTTTGAGTGTGTTTTGTGTATTTTGCTGTGCTTTCTCTCCCCTCCAATCTTCTTTCCAAAAAGGACAGGTCCTGCGTCATAGAACTGTAAATAAGAGTAGGTTTTTGTGCTTGTATATAAAAATGCTGCCCACCGGCTATATGTTTAGTTTGACAAATTCCGGATTCGGTTAATTGTGGGCGTGATTCTGTTAGAATAGCTACTCAACGCAATAGGGGGGACATATTTAGTGTTTTAAAACTGTCGCACCCACGGGTAAGAGTAAATGTTAGGGGGAACCACATCTATATGTCACAATTGTCACATGTAAAAGTAAAATTTAATTTCCAGATCTTTCTCAAAACCGGTAATTCCAATTTTGTTAGGTTCGACTCGGGGACGAGTCTGACGAGGGAGAGGGGTAGTGTTGCGGTTTTGAGTTTTGTATAATAAAGGTTAAATTTCCCCCTCATAATTAGTCACACAAACAACACGTAGCCTCGCGATAGTTCAGTTATTTCATAGTATGTGTGAGAATAGTCCTTTTCCTGTGTTAGTTTTGCGTTGAGTAGAATAATGATAGTGGTCCTTCTCATACTTCCATTGCCTTATCCCGCCTTCATTGCCTTATGCTTCTTATGCCTCCTTGTGCTGCCTTTTGCTTTTTTGGCGCGAATTAACACGAGGCCGGCCTAGCAGGTCGGGTCGGGACCGAATGAGGGCGGCGAATAAGCTGACGGTAAGCGCGAGCCGCCAATCAGGGCTCACAGGGAGTGGCTGCAGCACTGCATCACAGGGCGTGGTTGGAACGTTTGAGAAGGCTCAGGGCGTGGCAAATATAACCCGTTGTGCAAAGCCCCCAGGAGGATTAAGTTGCAGAAGAGAGGAGGAGTTGAAGGAGCGCGGTCAGCAGTAGACTTTGAGAGATACGAGATCGGAGAAAGACATGCATGAACCAAGATAAGCGCTCATATTAAAGTGACGCTCGGTTGAGCTTGAAGCCGAGCCGCTATAGTGCATTGGATTACGCGAGTGATAGTGCGCTGGTTGCTAAACGTGCTGTGGAACCGCCAGCCACACTGAGAGACGCGTACGTTTCCTTCCTGCCTCATCATCTGCCTTTTGTTCGGGAGACGCACTACGAGGATCCTTCCACCGCCTGCTTGCCATCATCGCGGGGTGTGCTGTGACCGAGGAGAGCCGGACGGGGCCGTTCCTGGACGACCAAGTCGGCGCGTTTGGCCTGAACATCATCCTGCCTGCAATTTCCCTGTGTGAGTGTGAACGGCCCGAGTCTGGGCTTTAAGAATAAGACTGCTTAAGTTCTGCTCTGTGTCTCTGCTTCTTCCGATCATTGTACATAATATTGGGAATAATAATTAAACCTGTGTTCTTCCTTCCATTAGATTGTTCTTGTGTTTTCCATCATTGACTAAACGTGGTACGAATAGAACCGCTCTAATCGGGGTCCAATAGTAACGGTGACTGCACGGACCACATGGTACGCAATTCGCTCGGTGTACTCAAATTACCCGTGGCTCGTACGAGGCTTGGTTCCCCGCTTCTGTGGCGGCACAGGTATTTAGGTACGAGCGAGACCTGGTCCCGAAACCCCACCTTGCGTTTGCCCGGAAGAGGCGCTTCAAATCTCTTGGTTACGCCAGGCCCAGAAAGAACAAGGGGCTTAACCCCCCCCCTTGGTAAGGGTAAGAATGGCGGCGGAAAACCGTAACAATATATATATATATATATATATATATTCTTGGGTAAAATGTCAGGGACATATAAAAGGCCCCTTTATATAAGGGTATGTGCCATGTGGCAAAGTATAGAAAAGAAAGGACATTCCATAGCTTGTAGAAAATGCCAAACAATACAAAATAAGGGGCATTCAAAAAATCTGGTGTGCATATTGGACTACCCTTGTGTTCTGAGGAGGAACCAAGTAATGCTATAGAAAAGTTCATATAAAGGGCTGCCACTTTGATTCATACAGCTGCATGAAGAAGTCAATGTATTTTATTTGCCAGATGTAGGGTGCCCCAATTTTATCTAAAAATAAGTTGAAATTGACAAAATTATTTGGTCTCCACAATTCTTTATTTCACTGTTAATATTAGAGAAACCTTTGTTTTTGATTCAGAACATAATATATCCTTTTAAATCAGAAAATAAAAAGAAATGGCATTGACAAAATTATTGACACCCTCGACTTAATATTTGGCAGGACAATCTTTGGACAAAATATCTGCAGTCAAGCGCTTCCTATAGCCGTGAATGAGCTTCCTACACCTCTCTACTGGCAGTTTGGCCCACTCTGCTTGTGCAAACTGCTCCTGTTCTCCCAGATTTCAAGGGTGTCTTCTCCCAACTGCTGTTTTCAGATTTCCTCACAGGTGTTCAATGGGATTCAGATCTGGACTCATTGCTGGCCACTTCAGAACAGTCCAGCGTTTTGTCTTGAACCATTCCTGGGTGTTTTTTGTCGTGTGTTTGGGGTCATTGTCCTGCTGTAAGACCCATGACCTTCGATGGAGACCCAGCTTTGTGACACTGGGTTGAACATTGTGCTCAAAAATGCCTTGGTAATCTCCTGATTTCATGATGCCATGCACGCATTCAAGGCACCCAGTGCCAGAGGCAGCACAACAACCCCAAAACATCATTGAACCTCCTCCATGTTTGACTGTAGGGAAGGTATTCTTTTTTTGAAGGCTTCATTTTGTTTTCTGTAAACATAGAGATGATGTGCTTTACCAAAAAGCTCTAATTTGGTCTCATCTGTCCACAGGACATTCTCCCAGAATGATTTTGGCTTGTTCAGGTGTGTTTTGGAAAAACTCCAGTCGGGCTTTCTTATGTCTCTCTCTCTCAGCAGTGGGGTCCTCCTGGGTCTCCTACGATAGAACCCCTTTTATTGAGTATTATTTTCATTATTATATTATTTGAGTATTATTATCTCCTACCATAGAACCCCATTCTTATTTTCATTGAGTTGGTGACGGATGGTGTGAATTGAATCTGTCGAACCTTGTGTCTGAAGGTCAATTTGAATCTGTTTGGCATTTGATTGAGGTGCTTTCTCCACCATTCGAACAATCATTCGCTGCAATCTTGGTTCAAGTTTTCTCTTGCAGCCACGTCCAGGTAGTTGCTACAATGCCATGGGCCTTAAACTTCCTGATAACATTGTGTACAGTGGACATAGGAACATCAAGGTCTCTGTAGATGGACTTGTAGCCTTGAGATTATCCATGCTTGGCTAAAATCTTGTGTCTGACCTCCTCAGACAATTCTCTGGTTTCTTTCTTTTCTCCATGCTTATTGCGGTGTACACAGTGACACATAACAGCAGAATGACTCCTTTTCTCCATTCAAACTGGTTGAATTTTCATAATGCAGACACCTGCAACTCACCATGGGTGAGTTCAATTCCAAAGTAAAGGAGAACCTCCTGCTTGAAATCGAATTATTTATAACAATTTCGAAATGGTGCCAATAATATTGTCAAACTGTGAAACCATTGTAGGATTTGTGTGGAATAAGCTAAGATTTAGTAATTTTTTCAGCTTTTTTGTTTTGTTCCACTGTAAACCCAAGAAATATATAAGTGGATACCAAAATATTATTTTAATTTCAACAGTTTTCTGGAAGAAATGGTGCATTCCATGAAAAAAGTGCAAAGATGCCAATATTTTTGGCCATGACTGTATATATATATATATATATGTATATAATATATTATATACAGTCACGTGAAAAGGTAAGTACACCCCATTAGTCAGGTTCACCATGGTTTTTCGTTCAAAATCATGGTAGATTAGCAAACCTATACATTTTTGGAAACGTTATTACATGGAAAATCTGAAAATCAATGTTTACATTTGCCAATTCCGACCAATTCGATTCGACCAATTCGACCAATCGACCAATTCCATTCGACCAATTCGACCAGTCGACCATTCAACCAATCGCTTCGATCGACCATTCGACCATTCGACCAATTCGATCGATTCGATTCGATTCGATTCGATCGACCATTCGACCAATTCGATTTGCCAATCAATTTGACCGACCTTTGCTTGTGTGGAACGGACTGTGAAAACGATGCGGACTATATTGTCGGATACGATACACAGGACAGTGATGACGAACTCTAAATGACATATTCTGTAATCGTGTATGTTTGATGCCATTGACTGCCTGTGTATATTTGTCATTGACTGCCTGTGTAGATGTGAAGTTATACTGACTGCATGTGTACTATGATTTTGCTGACTGCCTGTGTATGTTTGGTGATATGAATTATTGTGACACATTTTGATGTTATTAACTGCCTGTACAAAATGATAACATGTATTTGATTATGCAACTTATCGCGAATATAAAGACAGTATTTTGCAATTCAAAACCTTTGATTCGTGTCTTACCATTCCCCATAGCACTAATTTGATACTTTCATTGGATTCCTTGTCCCTGAAAATATAGGTTTAGTATATTTTAAAAAGTTTTTAGGGTAATTAGAGGCAGAAATAGAACAAAATATGTATTTTACAGTGGCCATTTTGAAAATCCAAAATGGCCGCCATACAGGTATCTCTCCAAATGCAAACATTGATTTTTAGTTTCCTTATGCTATAACCTTTCCAAAAATGTATAGGTTTGCTCATCTACCATGATTTTGAACGAAATATAATTTATTGACAAAGTGAACCTGACTACATGTAAAGTTTTGACTTTTCCAACATATTTCAACATAAAGCTATTTGATCTTCATTTCAACAATATTGACAGATAAAGGTGATATAATATAACAAATATCATGAAACATTTACCTTTTGTAGTCCATTGTAAAATTTTAATAAAGATAAATGCAAATTTCGCATGTGGAAAAAGTAAGTACACCCTTGGCTCTAATAGGTGGTATTGCCCCCTTTGGCAGAAACAACCTCAAGTAGGCGTTTCTTACAACTCTCTACCAGTCTCTGACATCGACTGGGAGAAATTTTTGCCCACTCCTCCATGCACAATTCTTTCAGCTGTGCGATGTTTGAGGGGTTTCTTGCATGCACAGCTTGTTTCAAATCCCCCCACAACATCTCGATGGGATTTAGATCCGGGCTTTGACTTGGCCATTCCAGAACCCTCCATTTCTTTCTTTTCAGCCATTCCTTGGTGGATTTACTGGTATGTTTAGGGTCATTGTCATGTTGCAAGGTCCACCTTCGGTTGAGCTTCAACTCTCCAACAGATGGCCTCACATTATCCTCAAGCACCCTCTGCTACAATGAGGAATTCATAGTGGATTCTATGTTGGTGAGCTGCCCAGGCCCTGATGCAGCAAAGCTGCCCCAAACCATAATATTTCCACCACCATGCTTTACAGTTGGTATGAGGTTCTTGTGGTCAAATGATGTCTTTGGTTTTCGCCAAACATGTCTTCTGGTACTGTGGCCAAATAGCTCTACCTTTGACTCATCTGTCCAGAGCACATTGTTCCAGAAGTGCTGGTCTTTGCCTCGGTGTTCATTGGCAAACTTTAGTCTTGCACTGATGTTCTTTCTTGACAGCAAAGGTTTCCTCCTGGCACACCTCCCATGTCGATCAAATTTGTGCAGCCTCTTTCTAATGGTAGACTAGTGCACTTTGACATCAACAGAGGCAAGAGCTACCTGTAGGTCCCATGATGACATTCTGGGGTCCTTAGAGACTTCTTTCAGCATCTTGCGGTCTGCTCTTGGGCTGAACTTGCTGGGGCGGCCTGGCCTGAACAAGTTGGCAGTTGTTTGGAATCTTCTACACTTGTAGATGATCTTCCGGACAGTCGAATGATTGATTTCAAATTGTTTGGAGATCTTTTTAAATCCCTTCCCAGACTCGTAGGCATCTATAACCTTCTTTCTGAAGGCCTCAGAGAGCTCTTTTGATCTAGGCATGGTGACGCCGCACACTTCAACAACAAAGAGCAAACCAAACGAAATGTCTGAGGTTTAAATTAGACAGGTTCCTCCAAGATCCTCTCTAACGATGTTCTAATCATTTGCACCTGAGCTGGTGCACCTGATTCTAATTTTAGGTATTTGAAGTAGTGATAAATGTAGGGGTGTACTTACTTTTTCCACATGCGAAATTTGCATTTATGTTTATTTAAATTACACAATGGACTACAAAATGTAAATGTTTCATGATATTTGTTATATTATATCACCATTATCTATCAATATTGTTGAAATGAAGATCAAATAGCTGTATGTTGAAATATGTTGAAAAAGTCCAAACTTTACATGGAGTGTACTTACTTTTTCACGTGACGTATATATATATCGTATACGTCACGTATATATATATCGAAAGATTTGTAGCTCAGGATTCATATTGTAAATGATAGCACACTGAGCAGGAGCTTTCATTTACTATATGTGCATATATATATATATATATATATATATATATATATATATATATATGTATGTATATATATATATATATATGTATATAGATATATATATATATATATAGATATATATATATATATAGATATATATGAGTTGCTATTCCAGTGCCTGTACAAAGCACGGGGTCTTTACCAAACTCGGACAAACGCGAGACTTGAAAAAGGGATCCCATCCATAACTCCCTCGGAATAATTGCATAGCTTCAATGGGTAAAATAAATTAATCCCCGATGAAAGCAAAGAAAGCGGTTTGAAAGAGTTTTACCAGCAGAGAATGGGATAAAAGAGTGCAGATTTGGCTGATAATGAAAGCACCGAGGGAATTCGACGGGTGCAGCCCATTGGTTTGGGAGAAAGCAGCGCCAGCAGCGTTAATAATTTCCTTTGTATATTTTGCTCTTAATGATTTCTTGTCATAATCCGATGATAACTAGTTTAATATTTTATCACTGACTTATACCACATTACTGACACTAATTGCGCATTGGCACGTTTCTCTTGGGAACTGTTTTTGCTTTTGTCTTTGGATTTTGACTCAAAGGAATATGTTTGAAGTCTACTATTACATTTTTATTTGCTTCTCTTCGGGGTATTGATTAACAGACTTTGGAGGTCATTAGGCAGTGGCATTGAAAAACGTCTCACCCATCGGAAGTAATTACGATACTTCTGCTTATAATTATCAAACGTGTGAATTGCTCTCAGCGTCTCGTCTTTTCACTCTTGTTTTGAAATAGATGATGTAGAATCATTGAGTGAATTGTCCTCTGTAGTCTTGATTGACAGAGACTAGGTAAGCATTGACTGAAATCGACAGTGCCTATAGAAAGTCTACACCCCCTTTCACAATTTTCACCTTTTGTTGCCATGTCGCCTGGAATTAAATTACATTAAACCTGACTTTTTCCACCTTTATTTACACGTTGTAACCCACAATTTCCAAGTGAAAACCAAATTCTACAAATTTCAGAAAATGATTTAAAATACAAAACTAGAATATCTTGGTTGGATAGAGTCCACCCCCTGTTTGCACACCTTGATTGGGCAATATTTGCCTATTCTCTGTACAAAACTGTTCAAGCTCAGTCAAGTTGTGTGGGGAGTGTTGATGGACAGCAATCTTCAAGTCATGCCACAGATTTTCGATTTGGATTTAGGTCGGCGCTCTGACTAGGCCACTCAAGGACATTTATATTTTTGTTGCTTATCCACTCCAGTGTAGCTTTGGCTGTGTGCTTGTTGTCATGCTGAAAGGTAAACTTTAGGTCGTCGTCATGCTGAAAGGTGAACTTCCATCCCATTTTCACCTTTATTGCAGAGGGCAGCAGGTTTTCCTCTGGGATGTTTTTGTATTTTGCTCTATACATTTTCCCTTAAATCCTGACAAGCACCCCAGTGCCTGCTGATGAGAAACATCTCCATAACATGATGCTGCCACCACCATGCTTCGCAGTAGGGATGGTGTTCTTTGGGTGATGTGCTGTGCTGGGTTTTCACCAAACGTAACGTTTCACATTTAGGCCAAAATGTTCCATCTTGGTTTTGTCAGACCACATAACTTTTTGCCACATGTCTTCAAAATCTCTGGAGTGGATTTTGGCATTCCTAAAACAGGGCTCAAGGTCGGCTTTTTTGAGTAATAACTTCCTTCTTTTTTTTTTCTTTTTTTTTTGTATACAAGATCGAGGCTCGTGAAAGAGCGAACATTCATCACACAGAAAGACAAACCGACACATAAAACATATAACATCGGGAGCGGTAGACAAGATGGGGAGAGAGGGGGAAGGACACAAACACAACATTTGAGAGCAGGGACCGAGAGACATGGAGACATCGAGAGATCTGAGAGAGGGCGAGGGCTTTGGGGGGGGGGCATGGGAAGGGGGCGGTGGGAGAGGTATAAAACATATGGACACTGCCAGGACTTCCAGGAAAGAAGTTGGAATTTCAAACAAGGTGGATCTGGGGTGAATTAGCGGGGGTAGAAAAGATCAAGGTTTTGGATGGGGGAAGATAAGAGATGGTGGTGAACAGCTGTTTTAAAGACCTGGAGGGAGGAGTGGGATTGAAGGGAGTGAGGGAGTTTGTTCCAGAGGCGGGAGAAAAGAGGAATGAAAGAGTGAAGGTGAGCAGAGAGCCGAGATTTCGGCAGTTTAACCATCAGAGGGTTGCTGGCAGATCTTGTGCGACCTGTAGGAATATTTGGGGGACAGAGCACAGAGAGAGCTGGGGGTGCAAGGCCGGAGAGGAGTCGGTAGAAGACAGAAAGACCACCTACCTGCCTACGGTGAGTGAGTGAAAGGCCCTCAGAGATAGCTTCATCGCGGGAGATTCCAATAATTCTGAAAGCTTTGGTTTCAACAGCGTGAAGCCGAGCTACGTGTGAGGCAGGAGCACCGGCCCATAGGGGAGAACAGTATTCCATTGAGCTGCGGATGAAAGCCTTGTATGTGGTGAGGAGCTCAGGTGTGCCGAGGAAGGACTTCGCACGACGGAGGATGCCCAGTCGGCGACTGGCTTTGGAGGCCAGCTTGGAAATGTGGTTTTCCCAAGAAAGATCATGGCAGATAGTGAGACCCAAAATCTTGAGCGACAGAACTTCTTGGAGAGGATTGTTGAGAAAGTAGATGGGAGGGTTGTCCAGTCGATCTTTTCGGAGAGACATAGTAAGAGTGTGAGATTTGTCAGGATTGAAAGACATGTTCCACTTGTTTGACCAGTCTGTGATTTTGTCCAGGTCTTCAGAGAGTGAGGAGGCAGCAGACTGCCGATCTGAGGGAAGAGGAATGGAGCGGCAGAGAGTGGAGTCATCAGCAAAGAGATAGAGAGGATTTTCGAGAGAGTCAGAGAGATCATTGATGAAGACGAGAAAAAGCACGGGGCCCAGAACACTGCCTTGGGGAACTCCAGCCTGAACAGGAAGAGGAGATGAGAGAAACCCATTCAGGGCCACACGTTGACGACAACTAGAGAGGAAGTCCGCCAGCCATGCGTGGAGATTTCCATGGATACCAAAGGAGGAGAGTTTGGTGAGCAGAGCGGGGTGCCAGACCGTGTCGAAGGCACGTGATATGTTGAGGGAGACACCTCTAATTTCCTGTTTGGCATTGAGGACCTCCATCCATTGTTGAGACAGCAGAAGCAGCATGTCCAGAGTTGAGTGACCTGGTCTGAAACCAAATTGATGATCAGAGATCAAGCCATTGGAGAAGAGGAAAGATTTCATATCCGAAGCAATGATGGATTCCATGACTTTGCTGATAATTGGGAGAAGGCTGATTGGTCTGTAGTTGCTAGGATCTGTTTTTGCACCTTTTTTGTGCAAAGCGGTGATGTTGGCTGATTTCCAAGCAGATGGCAGTTGACCTTGAGCAAAAGAGAGGGTGAAGAGAACAGAGAGAGGGTGAGATAGAGCAGCAGAGCAGGATTTTAGAACCCGTGGGCTGATGCCGTCGGGTCCAGTTGCAGAATCAGAGTCGAGGGTTGACAGAAACTTTTCCACCTTGTCAGGAGGAAAGGACACGGAGTCCAGGAGCAGCAGGGTACGACTGGGTATGGTGGGTACAGAGAGGGATGGGTTTGGGACACAAGATTTAGAGGCAAACACAGAGTTGAGGCATTCAGCTTTTTCACGTGCGGAGTCAGCTGTGTAGCCGTTTGAGGTAAGGGAGGGGATGGAGGGGGAACAAACACCAGAAACGGATTTGACCAGACGCCACCAGGATTTGGAAGAGGGAGACAGATAAGAGAGTTCGGTCTTGAGAACGGAGAGATATTGTTTCCTGGCTCTCCTGAGGGTGGACAAACACTTGTTTCGGGCTTTGTGAAAGGAAATGAGATTTCCTTCCGTTGGATTTGCTTTCCAGGAGACGAAGGCAAGTTGTTTCTGGGCAACAGCCTCACCACAAGATTCCGTGTACCATGGACGGGAGGAAGGGTATGACAACTGAAGACGAGATGGGATAAATCTGTGCATGAGAGAGAGCAATTTACTTTGGAAGAATTCCCAGGATGAGTTGATGTCAGAGGTGGTAGAGATGGGAGACCAGTCCAGATGATTGATGGCTGCTTGAAGACCGTGCCAGTTGGCCTGAGTGAAATGCCAGACTCGTCGACGCTGAGCAGGCTCCCTGAGGATGGTCAGAGAGATGTCCACTTTAACAAGGACATGATCAGATGATCCGATCGGAGCAGAAGAAGAGCAGCAGACATTTTCAGGGAAGTTAGTCATAACCAAGTCCAGAAGAGAAGATGTTCCGTTGACTGAGATCCGGGTCGGGAAATTGACAGATTGTGTCAGTCCCAGTGAGTCGCAGAAGTCCTTTGCTGAGGAGCCATGGCTGGTGAGAGAGGTACCCACACCCAGCCAACTGGCATGATGACAGTTGAAATCACCACATATGAGGAAGAGAGAGTTGGGATGAGTAGATAGAAGTTGGTCCATATCATCAGACAGCGAGATGTAGATGGAGTCATCACTGTTTGGTGGACGGTACAACACACATATGAACAAGAGGTGGGAGCGAAGGGGAAGCCGTAGCCAGAGGTATTCCTTGGGGTGAGGTGGAGAGAGTGCAGTGCAGGGCGAGTGAGGAAGAGAGTTTTTGATAAAGATAGCAACCCCGCCTCCAGGACGAGGCTCAGGTCTATCATACCGGAGGAGGGAGTAGCCCGGGAGAGATACTATGGAATCAGAGACATCATAAAGGAGGAAAGTTTCTGTTAAGCAGATCACGTCTGGTTTGACAGAAGCAACCTGTATGGAGAGATCAGTTAAGTTTGAACGAAGGCCCCGGATGTTTGAGGTCCATACCGTTAATGAAGAGGAAGGGGGAGCATCAGATACAGAACAGGGGGGCGGAGGGGTAGGGTAAGATGTGGAAGAGGTGTAAGAGGTAGGGAGAGCTGTTGAAGGTGTGTCAGAGATTTCAGAATAGCTCGGAGAAAGGGAAGGATGGGGCGGACAAAAGGTTTGATGGTGATTGGGTGAGCCACAATGAGGTGTTATTTGAGGAGGGGGAAGAGCGAGGCAGAAGGTTGGGGGAGATGGAGGTGAGAGTTTGAAGGGGGAAGAAGCGGGGAGGACGCTTTGAGGAGGGGGAGTGAGAGGGGGGAAGTTGAGAAGCAATGAGGGTGGGGAGATTTGAAGGGGAGGAGTGAGGGGGGAGTTTGGGAGGGAAGGGACAAGGGGAGGGATTTGAAAGGGATGGGATATGGGGGAGATTTGGAGGGGAGGGGTGAGAGGGGAGTCTAGGAGGGGAGGGGCGAGGGGGCGTCTTGGCGGGGAGGGGTGAGGGGGTAGTTTAGGAGGGAGGGGGCAAGGGGGGAGATTTGAAAGGGATGGGTGATGGGGAAGATTTGGAGGGGAGGGGTGATGGGGAAGATTTGGAGGGGAGGGGTTATGGGGAAGATTTGGAGGGGAGGGGTGAGATTGAATTTTTGAAAGTGTATGATTTATGGGAAACGAACATTTATTGCAAAATGAGTTTCTTGTGACCTTCGAGTTAAAAATACGTTTAAGGATGCTGGATGGAGGATGGAGTGCAGGAGAGTTTAGGGAATGTAGAAAAAAGGCACTATAGGAGATGGATATTTTTTTTGGGATGAATTGATTTGGTGAGCAAGTCGAAAGCAGCCTTTTAAAGAAGAAGAAGAAAAAGGTGTTATAAAATATGACGGAATACATACACTGCAGACGTTCAGCCAGGTGACGTGGTGTCGAGACGTTACGTTGCACTGGTCTCCTGGCAAAAAGTCCTGCTACTCGCAGTCGGTTACGCACTGTCTGGTCGGAGATTCTGCGTAGCCCAGGGATTTGGGTAGTCGTGGATGTTGCTGTTGTGGTTCGTTCACGTAGTTGTCGCCACCGGATATAGCGATCTTGGGCGGCGGTAGTTACTCTAGGTCGACCTGACCTGGGTCTGTCACGAACACTTCCAGTGTTGTTGTACCGTGTCCATAGGGTGGACCACCGTTCTGTGAACCACCGTTGTTGTGGCCTTTTATACCCCACCAACAGAGATATCGGCAAGGGTAGATGCATAGGTAGGCCTATTCAAATTGCGTTATATTGTACACCGCTCCTTTCCTATGCCACCTCCAGGCATTGCAAATCGTCATTGCCGGGCACCGAAGGGGGCTCGGCAGTGACGCACGCTGAAAGGGAGAACTCAGTTTTCACTCTGGTTGTTTGTTTTCTTGCTTTCTTGTTTGTTTGTTTATTTGTTTGTTTGTCTGGGCGATATCTCAGCCATCCTTTGAGATAGGAAACTGAAATTTCGGCACAATAGTGAGCAAGTCCTTTGTCAAAAACAATATTTTTTGTTTTTTAATTAATCAATTAATTGAGGAGTTATTTAATTATTAGCGATTAATTAAGTACTTATTTAATTAATCAAATTTCCTTTCCCTTCTGACCATTAACTCAGGCACCTTTTGAGTTAGGAAGCTGATATTTGGACATGCCAATGACCAGGTGATTTGGCTGCAAAGGCTATTTTTGATTTATTAATTAATCAATTAATCGATTAATTATTTAATTATCCGATTAATGACAAAAAAAAATTTTTATTTAAAGTTACAGATTCTGATGAAATGGTGGTGGTTTATGTGTTCTCCGACCAAATTGATTAATAATTTAATTTTTTTATGATTATTATTTATTTATTTTCATTATTAATCATTTATTTATTTTCTTTCTCATTTGGCCAATATCTCAGGCACCTTTTGAGCTCAGAAGCTAATATTTGGACATGAGTGACCAAGTGATGTGGCTATCAAGGATATTTTTGAGTTATTGATGAATCAATTAATCGATTAATTATTTAATTATTCGATTAATTACTAAAAAAAAAAAAAAAAAAAAATTCAGTTACAGATTCTGATGAAATGGTGGTGGTTTATGTGTTCTCTGACCGAATTGATTAATAATTTAATTTTTTAATGATTATTATTTATTTATTTTCATTATTAATCATTTATTTATTTTCTTTCTCATTTGGCCAATATCTCAGGCACCTTTTGAGCTGGGAAGCTAATATTTGGACATGAGTGACCAAGTGATGTGGCTATCAAGGATATTTTTGATTTATTGATGAATCAATTAATCGATTAATTATTTAATTATTCGATTAATTACTAAAATAAAAATTAAAAAAATTTCAGTTACAGATTCTGATGAAATGGTGGTGGTTTATGTGTTCTGTGACCGAATTGCTTAATAATTTAATTTTTTAATGATTATTATTTATTTATTTTCATTATTAATCATTTATTTTCTTTCTCATTTGGCCAATATCTCAGGCACCTTTTGAGCTGGGAAGCTAATATTTGGACATGACAGTGACCAAGTGATGTGGCTATCAAGGATATTTTTGATTTATTGATAAATCATTTAATCGATTAATTATTTATTGATTAATCGATTAATTATTTATTGATTAATCAATTGATTATTTCATTTTTTATTAATGAGTTATTTAATTAAATTTCTAAAAGATACATCTTCGGATGAAGCACTAGTGGTTTAGTTATGCTATTAGCCAATTGATTAAGAAAATATTTTGTGATAATCTTTTATGGATTTTAATTATACAATGAATCAATCAATTAGTGTACACCTCTCCCTCCCAATGCAGCCTCAATGAGCTGCACTGCGGTATTGCCGGGCACCAGAGGCGCCCCGGCAATGCCGCGCTGTAGGATATTTAATTATTTGGCATGGGGCGGTGTACTTTGAATGTATGTGTACTTGTTCCGTTTATTTTTTCCAACAATTCTTATTTTCACCTATGTCAAGTTTCTTTATTTGAAGAGTATATATATACTAGTGGGGTCACCCATGGGAATCCCACGGGCATGGACGTGTGTGCCATTTGGACATCTTGATTTCGATGCTGCACATTAAATTTTACAAAATTGTTACTGGCAATTCATCAGATCCAGAAATGGTGGAATGAACACAATTTATTTATTTCACATAATATGTGACCCCTCACTCCTCTCCACCTGACACTCTCCTCTCTCCACCCTCATGCCTCTCCAATCCCACTCCTCCTCACACCCCTCTCCAATACCCCCTCACACTCCTCTCCAATCCTTCACACCCTTCTCCAATTCCTCACACTCCCTTCCAATCGCTCCTCAATCTCCTCTCCAATCGCTCCCCACTCTCCTCTGCAATCGCCCCTCACTCTTCGCTCCAATCGGCCCTCACTCTAACTCCTTGCTCCTCACTCTCCAACCCCTAGCTCCTCACTCTCCAACCCCTCGCTCCTCAATCTCCAACCCCTCGCTCCTCACTCTCCAATTTCTCGCTCCTCTCCAACCCCTGGCTTCTCACTCTCCAACCCCTAACTCCTCACCCTCCAACTGCTCGCTCTCCAAAACCTCGCTCCTCACTCTCCAACTCCTCAATCCTCTCCAATTTCTCGCTCCTCTCCCACCCCTAGCTCCTCACTCTCCAAGCCCTCGCTCCCCAATCTCCAACCCCTCGATCCTCACTCTCCAACCCCTCACTCTCCAACCCCTCGCTCCTCACTCTCCAACTCCTCGCTCCTCACTCTCCAACCCCTCGCTCCTCACTCTCCAACCCCTCGCTCCTCACTCTCCAACCCCTCGCTCCTCACTCTCCAACCCCTCGCTCCTCACTCTCCAACCCCTCGCTCCTCACTCTCCAACTCCTCGCTCCTCACTTTCCAACTACTCGCTCCGCACTCTCCAACCCCTTCCCCCTCACTCGCCAACTCCTCGCTCCTCACTCTCCAACCCCTAGCTCCTCACTCTCCAACCCCTAGCTCCTCACCCTCCATCTCCTCGCTCTCCAAACCCTCACTCCTCGCTCTCTAACCCCTCGCTCCTCACTCTCCAACCCCTCACTCCTCTCCAATTTCTCGCTCCTCTCCTACCCCTAGCTCCTCACTCTCCAACCCCGAGATCCTCAATCTCCAACCCCTAGCTCCTCACTCTCCAACTGCTCGCTCCACACTCTCAAACCCCTCACGCCTAACTCTCCAACTCCCCGCTCCTCACTCTCCAACCCCTCGCTCTCACTCTCCATCTCCTCGCTCCTCACTCTCCAACCCCTCGCTCCTCACTCTCCAACTCCTCGCTCTTCACTCTCCAGCCACTCGATCCTCACTCTCCAACCCCTCGCCCTCACTCTCCAACCCCTCGCTCCTCACTCTCCAACCCCTAGGTCCTCTCTCTCCAACCCCTAGCTCCTCACTCGCCAACCCCTTGCTCCCCAACCCCTCGCTCCTCGTTCTCCAACCCCTCGCTCCTCGCTCTCCAACCCCTCGCTCCTCACTCTCCAACCCCTAGCCCCTCGCTCTCCAACCCCTAGCCCCTCGCTATCCAACCCCTCGCCCCTCGCTCCCCAACCCCTTGCCCCTCGCTCTCCAACTCCTCGCTCCTCTCCAATTTCTCGCTCCTCTCCTACCCCTAGCTCCTCACTCTCCAACCCCGAGATCCTCGCTCTCCAACCCCTCGCTCCTCGCTCTCCAACCCCTCGCTCCTCGCTCTCCAACCCCTCGCTCCTCGCTCTCCAACCCCTCGCTCCGCGCTCTCCAACCCCTCGCTCCTTGCTCTCCAACCCCTCGCTCCTCGCTCTCCAACCCCTCGCTCCTCGCTCTCCAACCCCTCGCTCTCCAACCCCTCGCTCTCCAACCCCTCGCTCTCCAACCCCTCGCTCTCCAACCCCTCGCTCTCCAACCCCTCGCCCCTCACTCGCCAACCCCTCGCTCCTCGCTCTCCAACCCCTCACTCATCGCTCTCCAACCCCTCACTCATCGCTCTCCAACCACTAGCTCCTCGCCTTCCAACCCCTAGCTCCTCGCTCTCCAACCCCTCGGTCCTCGCTCTGCAACCCCTCGCTCCTCGCTCTCCAACCCCTCGCCCCTCACTCGCCAACCCCTCGCTCCTCGCTCTCCAACCCCTCACTCATCGCTCTCCAACCACTAGCTCCTCGCCTTCCAACCCCTAGCTCCTCGCTCTCCAACCCCTCAGTCCTCGCTCTGCAACCCCTCGCTCCTCGCTCTCCAACCCCTTGCTCCTCGCTCTCCAACCCCTCGCTCCTCAACCCCTAGCTCCTCACTCTCCAACCCCTTGCTCCTCGCTCTCCAACCCCTAGCTCCTCACTCTCCAACCCCTAGCTCCTCGCTCTCCAACCTCTCGCTCCTCGCTCTGCAACCCCTTGCTCCTCGCTCTCCAACCCCTAGCTCTCCAACCCCTCACTCCTCGCTCTCCAACCCCTCGCCTCCTCGCTCCCCAACCCCTCGCTCCTCGCTCTGCAACCCCTTGCTCCTCGCTCTGCAACCCCTTGCTCCTCGCTCTCCAACCCCTCGCTCTCCAACCCCTCACTCCTCGCTCTCCAACCCCTCGCCTCCTCGCTCTCCAACCTCTCGCTCCTCGCTCTGCAACCCCTCTCTCCTCGCTCTCCAACCCCTTGTTCCTCGCTCTCCAACCCCTCGCTCCTCGCTTTCCAACCCCTTGCTCCTCACTCTCCAACCCCACGCCCTGACTCTCCAACCCCTAGCTCCTCGCTCTCCAACCCCTAGCTCCTCGCTCTCCAACCCCTCGCTCCTCGCTCTCCAGCCCCTCGCTCCTCGCTCTCCAACCCCTAGCTCCTTGCTCTCCAACCCCTAGCTCCTCGCTCTCCAACCTCTCGCTCCTCCCTCTGCAACCCCTCGCTCTCCAACCCTCGCACCTCGCTCTCCAACCCTCGCACCTCGTTCCTCGCTCTCCAACCCCTCGCTCCTCACTTTCCAACCCCTTGCTCCTCACTCTCCAACCCCTCGCCCTTCACTCTCCAACCCCTCGCTCCTCACTCTCCAACCCATCGCTCCTCACTCTCCAACCCCTCGCTCTCCAACCCCTTGCTCCTCAAGGGCAAGTAAATTACATTGTGAAAATTAAAGATTTCAAATAAACCTATTCAAAGTGTATGCGCACATAACTAATAAAAAAAACGAAGAAATATCTCTCGGTAATTTCCTGAAACATATTTTAGTTTTTACTTCCGGATAATAATGTTGAATGAAATAAGAACAAAGAAATATATGTCGTTTTTGTGACGACTGTCATCAAAAGTAAAAGTAATATATCTTAACGGAAAATAAAAAGCGAATTTTTTATATATGTCGACATTTTCCCCCTCTGTTATTTTAGGCGGTGTATTTTCGTGTATCATCGTGGCGCGATTTAAAAAAATATATCTCTGCATTTTCCCGTGTGTGCGTGAATGTTCTCAATTATTTCTGACACCGAGTCTAAAACCATCGATAAAAATTAAATCAGATGGTGAATTCGAGGTGGACGGTATATTTCTTGCCCTTTTTACGAGTGTGTTCACCACAGCTCTTTTATGGTGCAGTGGATGGCAAGATGTGAAATCGAGGTAACGCTCGGTCTGGGTGGGTTTCCTATACACTGCGGTACTTGAGGTGGAATATACCGTCCACCTTGAAGGGCAAAAGGAGAGAGATCAAGCATCTCAAATGGGTATTGAAAGCCAATGGCTACCCAGACCACCTCTGCCCAAAAAATGAAATGGTACTGGCAGCTCCAAGAATCCAGGACGTGCCACAGGAACCACCTAAGGGCTTCTGCGTGCTACCATTTGTGTCACGGGTATCTCAAAGGATTGGCAGGATTTTGAGACCGGTCGGGGTGAGGGTTAACTACCAACCTATATACACCACCTTGAGACGTGCACTGACCAAGGTCAAAGACAAAAGACTAACGAATGATTGCACAGGTGTGGTACACACCATTCCATGTGACTGTGGTGGAGAATACATAGGCGAGACTGGAAGAACCTTAGGCCAGCACATTAATGAACACCACAAGGCCTTTGAGTGTAATCACCCAGAAAGATCTGCTATCGCCAGGCATGGAATAAGGGCGGGCCATGTTCCTCTATGGGACAATGTGAACGTGCTGGTGGCATCCCCGAACCGGGCCAGGAGGCGAATACTGGAGGCCTGGCACACTGGCCAAACGAGGGCACCATTGACAGAGGAGACTGTGGCGTTACCACAGGCATACGGACCTCTCATGCATAAATACACCAGAGAGACACCGATGCTGGGAGGAGGACAAAGACAAAGTGGGACATAGCCGACACAGGCAACACGGACAACAAAACACAATACACCGCTCAAACACGCACAAAACACTTGCAACATAAGCCGAGCATGGGTCTATGGTCACGAGGTCTCACAACACAGCTTTGTGATTGGTTGATAGAATAGGCCCACCCCTCCCCCCAGGTATATCTGGGAGGAGGTGAACAAGGGAACTTCTCTTGATGAAGGCTAGTGGAGGCTCAGCGCACGCTGGGTTGGTGGCCGAAACGTTGAGTTTTTTAAAGACAAAGCTATAGGTTGGAGAACGGAAAAATGGATATCGTGGATATATATATATGTGCGTACAGTCACGTGAAAAAGTAAATACACCCCATGTAAAGTTTTGACTTTTTCAACATATTTCAACATACAGCTATTCGATCTTCATTTCAACAATATTGATAGATAAAGGTGATATAATACAACAAATATCATGAAACATTTACATTTTGTAGTCCATTGCATATTGAAAATAAACATAAATGCAAATTTCGCATGTGGAAAAAGTAAGTACACCCCCACATTTATCACTACTTCAAATACCTAAAATTAGAATCAGGTGCACCAGCTCAGGTGCAAATGATAAGAACATCGTTAGAGACGATCTTGGAGGTACCTGTCTTATTTAAACCTCAGACATTTAGGTTGGTTTGCTCTTTGTTGTTGAAGTGTGCGGATCTAGATAGACCTCGATCAAAAGAGCTCTCTGAGGCCTTCAGAAAGAAGGTTATAGATGCCTACGAGTCTGGGAAGGGATTTAAAAAGATCTCCAAACAATTTGAAATCAATCATTCGACTGTCCGGAAGATCATCTACAAGTGGAGAAGATTCCAAACAACTGCCAACTTGTTCAGGCCAGGCCGCCCCAGCAAGTTCAGCCTGAGAGCAGACTGCAAGATGCTGAAAGAAGTCTCCAAGAACCCCAGAATGTCATCACGCGACCTCCACGTAGCTCTTGCCACTGTTGATGTAAAAGTGCACGAGTCTATCATTAGAAAGAGGGTGCACAAATTTGATCTACATGGGAGGTGTGCCAGGAGGAAACCTTTGCTGTCCAGAAAGAACATCAGGGCAAGACTAAAGTTTGCCAATGAACACCAAGGCAAAGACCAGCACTTCTGGAACAATGTGCTCTGGACAGATGAGTCAAAGGTAGAGCTATTTGGCCACAGCACCAGAAGACATGTTTGGCGAAAACCAAAGACAGCATTTGACCACAAGAACCTGATACCAACTGTAAAGCATGGTGGTGGAAATATTATGCTTTGTGGCAGCTTTGCTGCATCAGGGCCTGGGCAGCTCACCATCATAGAATCCACTATTAATTCTTCATTGTACCAAAGGGTGCTTGAGGATAATGTGAGGCCATATGTCGGAAAGTTGAAGCTCAACCGAAGGTGGACCTTGCAACATGACAATGACCCTAAACATACCAGTAAATCCACCAAGGAATGGCTGAAAAGAAAGAAATGGAGGGTTCTGGAATGGCCAAGTCAAAGCCCGGATCTAAATCCCATCGAGATGTTTTTGGGGGATTTGAAACGAGCTGTGCATGCAAGAAACCCCTCAAACATCGCACAGCTGAAAGAATTCTGCATGGACGAGTGGGCAAAAATTTCTCCCAGTCGATGTCAGAGACTGGTAGACAGTTATAAGAAACGCCTACTTGAGGTTGTTTCTGCCAAAGGGGGCAATACCACCTATTAGAGCCAAGGGTGTACTTACTTTTTCCACATGTGAAATTTGCATTAATGTTTATTTAAATTATACAATGGACTACAAAATGTAAATGTTTCATTATATTTGTTATATTATATCACCTTTATCTATCAATATTGTTGAAATGAAGATCAAATAGCTGTATGTTAAAATATGTCGAAAAAGTCAAAACTTTACATGGAGTGTATTTCTTTTTCACGTGACTGTATATCTGTGCAGTGTCTGTTGTTTTGTCAATGAACTACTCCCTCAAACTTTTGTGAAATCGTACCAAACTTCTGGTGTGCACCTATCTCTCCCGTCGGTTTATTTCTCTCGTCGTCGTCTTAAAGGTATTTTTTTGGAAAATGTATTTAAAAAATTTTTTCCTTGTTTTTTGAATTTTTACGAATACAATTGTGCAAAATAATTGTTTGTATTATGATTGGCGTAAACCATGACAAAACAGCACCTCGGGTTCAGTCATCTATCTATATATCCACATATCTGGGCAGTGTCTGTGTTGTCACTGAACTACTCCCTCAAACTTTTGTTTCCGTGGATGTGAAGTGTATTTTAATAATGTGGTGGTGAGGTGTTTTGAATTACATTGTGGTGAGGTGTTTTGAATAAGGTGATGGTGAGGTGTTTTGAATTAAATGGTGGTGAGGTATTTTGGATTATGTGGTGGTGAGGTGTTTTGAATTATGTGGTGGTGAGGTGTTTTGAATTATGTGGTGGTGAGGTGTTTTGAATTACGTGGTGGTGAGGTGTTTTGAATTACATGGTAGTGAGGTGTTTTTAATTACGTGGTGGTGAGGTTTTTTTGAATTAAATGGGGGTGAGGTGTTTTGATTTACGTGGTGGTGAGATGCTTTGAATTACATGGGGGTGAGGTGTTTTGAATTATGTGGTGGTGAGGTGTTTTGAATTACATGGGGGTAAGGTGTTTTGAATTACGTGGTGGTGAGGTGTTTTGAATTACATGGGGGTGAGGTGTTTTGAATTATGTGGCGGTGAGGTGTTTTGAATTACGTGGTGGTGAGGTGTTTTGAATTACGTGGTGGTGAGGTGTTTTGAATTACGTGGTGGTGAAGTGTTTTGAATTACGTGGTGGTGAAGTGTTTTGAATTACGTGGTGGTGAAGTGTTTTGAATTACGTGGTGGTGGTGTTTTTCATTACGTGGTGGTGAGGTGTTTTGAATTACGTGGTGGTGAAGTGTTTTGAATTACGTGGTGGTGAAGTGTTTTGAATTACGTGGTGGTGAAGTGTTTTGAATTACGTGGTGGTGAGGTGTTTTGAATTACGTGGTGGTGAAGTGTTTTGAATTACGTGGTGGTGAGGTGTTTTGAATTACGTGGCTGTGAAGTGTTTTGAATTACGTGGTGGTGAAGTGTTTTGAATTACGTGGTGGTGAGGTGTTTTGAATTACGTGGTGGTGAGGTGTTTTGAATTACGTGGTGGTGAGGTGTTTTGAATTACGTGGTGGTGAAGTGTTTTGAATTACGTGGTGGTGAAGTGTTTTGAATTACGTGGTGGTGAAGTGTTTTGAATTACGTGGTGGTGAAGTGTTTTGAATTACGTGGTGGTGAGGTGTTTTGAATTAAGTGGTGGTGAGGTGTTTTGAATTACGTGGTGGTGAGGTGTAATCGTGCCAAACTTCCAGTCTGCACCTACCCCTCCTGTATGTATGTAGTGAGGGGTTCTTTTTAAAATTTATACATGTTTTTTCAACCTAAATTTCTTATAAATATGTAATATGACAAACACGACAAATACATTTGTGCAAAATAATTGTTTGTATTATCATTGTTTGTATTATAATTGTTTATATTATGATTGGTGCAAATCATGACAACACAACAACTCAGGTACAGTCATTATCCTCAGCTAAAATAAGCCGTTCCTCAGTAACGACGCTTGGTGAGGCTCGCTGCGCTCGCCTCACCAAGCTACTATTGTATATATGTGCGTGTATGTGTGTATACACTACTCGCAATAAGTTAGGGATATTGTGGGAGTTAGTTTATGTTTTGTATAGGGGTTGGGGTTAGGGTATTGAAATCAAGAATGCTGTTTTTTCACACTCATTAATAACCATAGAATTAGGACCAACAACTTTTTTCAACATAATTAATCCACAAAATCAACCACACCGAAGAACCTGCCAACATCCCTAACTTATTGTGAGTGGTGTATATGTGTATATACGTATATTCGGATGTATCATACTCTGTTACAGAGCATCGGTTCTGCCAAAGCGGTTTCTTCGCAAGGGTTATACTGGGTGGTTTGCCATTGCCTTCCCGGTACATATGTTTATTGTTATGCACACTCTCACCAAGGAGCACCCATGAGGGTGCGAGAGTACATTTACATGAGAAAGATGAATGATGGCTCAGATAAGTGTGATGAGATTACGGTGGAGTGTTGATTACGATATAAAGCCATCACGAACAAATTAGAGAAAGCGATTGTGACGCATTCTCGGCTTTATTGCATTAGGGCCAAGTGGCTTATGATTGATACGCTGATGGTCCGCTAATGTAAAAACATCAATCATTGGTAGTACATGTATATTAATTATTTAATGTGGCTCGTCTAATTCAAGAATAAATGGTGGGAGACCAGCTTAATCAGGGTTTCCTTTTTGAAGAAGGAACATCGGTGTATGTATTACATTATTGCTCGTCACCAGGTGCATGGGGCTTTCCTTTGCCTGAACAAGGTGTGTATTTAGCTTGGATTTCTCTACCAGATAGATCGCTTGGCTATTGGGTATTTAAATGGACATTATTTGTTTCGTGTTCCTCATGAATTGAGTGCTAAATCATGCTTTTCGCTGTTTGTTTTCTGTCCTGTTTATCACGGCACCAAGCTCAAATATTTATGACTTTTGGAATGCTTTGGCAACAAAAAACACGAAATACTTGATGCACCAATGATTAACAAAAATGTTAACATGAGAGTTGGGTTAATTCGAAAGGAAATATTTCTTCCTATCTACATACACAACAACATGTATGTTCGGAAAATTTCAAACGTTATTTGGTGATTCATTCCTGAACTGAGCAAACGGTATCTCGAGAACGTTTTGAAAAGCCCTCGTCAAACGAAACAAAACCTGCGAGTGAATGAAAAACTACCACATTAATGGGAACCATTCATCTCTGCAACCATTTATGGATTGTACCTGTACCGGACACGTGATCCAAAGAACGTGTAGCCTGGCAAAGGTACCCTGGTGTTGGCTTCGCCGTTAGGGTGCTGCCTTGGGATCGTCGGATCCTGAGTTGGAATCCCGGTCGATTGTTGAATTAACGCCAGGGTTACACCTGTTCATCCTTCTGAGGTCGGCGAATTCAGCACCAGCTCACTGGTAATTGGGGCACTGCATCAGCGGCACAAATGCGCTTCCAGGGAAATGATGGCAACCAGCAGCCATAGGCTACATACGAATACAACAACAAGAAGTGGTAAATGTAGAACAAAGTGTTTCCATAAACAAGTGTAGACTCCATGTGGTGAAGTTTAGTATTGTCGTTCCTTTTTACCATTCGTACTTGATTGTGTGGGCAATGTCAGTGTATGGTTTGTGTGGGCATTGTCAATGTATGGTTTGTGTGGACAATGTCAGTGTATGGTTTGTGTGGGCATCGTCAGTGTATGGTTTGTGTGGGCAATGTTGGTGTATGGTTTGTGTGGGCATTGTCGGTGTATGGTTTGTGTGGGCATTGTCAGTGTATGGTTTGTGTGGGCATTGTCAGTGTATGGTTTGTGTGGGCAATGTCGGTGTATGGTTTGTGTGGGCATTGATTGTGTGGGCAATGTTGGTGTATGTTTTGTGTGGGCATTGATTGTGCAGGTAATGTCGGTGTATGGTTTGTGTGGGCATTGATTGTGTGGGCAATGTTGGTGTATGTTTTGTGTGGGCAATATCGGTGTATGGTTTGTGTGGGCATTGATTGTGTGGGCAATGTTGGTGTATGGTTTGTGTGGGCATTGATTGTGTGGGCAATGTTGGTGTATGGTTTGTGTGGGCATTGATTGTGCAGGTAATGTCGGTTTATGGTTTGTGTGGGCAATGTCGGTTCATGGTTTGTGTGGGCATAGATTGTGTGGGCAATGTCAGTGTATGGTTTGTGTGGGCAATATCGGTGTATGGTTTGTGTGGGCAATGTCGGTTCATGGTTTGTGTGGGCATTGATTGTGTGGGCAATGTCAGTGTATGGTTTGTGTGGGCAATATCGGTGTATTGTTTGTGTGGGCATTGATTTTGTGGGCAATGTCGGTGTAACTTATTGTAGGTACTGTGTCTCTGGGATTCAAGAAGGAAAGCCATGACCATCACACACAGAAGGAAATTCAGGACTGCATGCCATATTCCATGTCCATCGCAGTTCTGCTGCATCATGGGTATTTATTCCGCAAATGAAAATAAAAACAAAACGACCCAAGAGCAGCATCGGCGAAAGCATCTGGATGCTTCTTTCGCAATGCATCGGCGAAAGCATCTGGATGCTTCTTTCGCAATGCATCGGCGAAAGCATTGCAAAATCTGGATGTGATTTTAAGCATTCCTGGTGAGATGTTGAAATCATTTCGAGCAGAATGTTTATTTCTGAAAATTTTCACAGAATCTTCATTAAATTATGGATTGCACAAAAAAAAATCATTTTTGCACAAAACAGAAATCATTTTGCATCGGCAAGATTTCAATGGCAAGTTCACCCACCTTTAGCCTGCATATGTCCACTGCTCGGGGCTAACTTCAGGCTGAATGCAGCTTAAGAGGCCGTATACATATTACATAGGCAGTCTGCATTCAGCTCTTGATTACTGCATGCAATCATCCGGTAATCATACATTACTGAGCTGAACCTTAGTTATACAGTAGTATGAGGTGCAAGGAAGGGCTGGAGGGCAAAGGTTATTGGGGCAACAAAGCAGCAGCAGGGAGGAAAACAGGTAGACAAGAGCCAAACAGAATAACAAAGAGGACTGAAGGCATGATTTATCGGAATAAAATTGCCGTGGGGATGATGGTGATGATTGCCGGTGGGGATGGGCTAAGTCATGAGATGGTGAAAAGCTGTCATCCTCAAGGAATTGAGGGAAGAGCTTGAGATGACAGGTGCATGGAGTCAATATGAAAGACTAGGTAAATGGAGGACAAAGGAGTGAAGGTGGCTAGAGAAATGGAGGACAGACACTTCCGGAGGGTTAGAGGTTGGGGTTGGGGCGGGTGGTGATACCGGATGGGAAGGCCACCAAATTGCAAGATGCTAGGCCACCAAATTATAAAGGTATCACGAAAGAGTAGCAGACCCTCTGCTTTGGCGGAGCACTGTACAAACGCCAAATACTCCCAGTTCCTTGGATTCAAGTGCGACCAGCTATGTGAAAAACGAAGCAGCAGCACCAGTACAGATTGGGGAGACACACCTTGGGGCACTGCAAATGAATAATCTCATATACATCTATGGTTTTAGCTTGGCTAAGTAAGGCCTTAATTCTGTGAAATATTATTAGTTGTAACCCATCCCTCTCCTGGGCGAACCAAAGCAAAGCTGTCTTTAAACGCATGGGTCATCACTCCATCTTTCCTTGAAAAATCAGAACTACTGACATACTAGAAGGCCTTTGACAGAGCTCAACGGAGTACTACTCTTCTCTATAGGCTGGTGGCCCAGCATAACATCTGTCTCTGTTCGATTATGCAGAATATAAAGCGATCAACGTTATTGCCATTTCTACTGATGACGCAGAAGCACTAGGCCTTTGGTATTCACATTGCAGACAGGTGGATGACCTTTGTTTTATACCGCCTCTCTTCCGGTCCATCTGCACTCTCAACCCTCCAACCCAGCCCAGCTCCTATGTGCTGGGACCCGGTCAGAGAGGCACACTTGTGACCAGGTGTGTTTTGAAATTATATAAACTCGCAACGATACCCACCCCATGGGCGGGGTTTCAATTGGGAGGCCCAAATGAAAAGGCAAAATATCAGAAATTGAAGGCTTTTTTGTATTTTAAACGATTTATATAAACGCAAATCATCTCACATGCAAATAATCAAAATCTAAACAGTATTTGTACAATTTCAATAAAAGCCACATCACTGTTCATATCGGCAAATATTATTCCATCGTGTTTGGGAAAATTGGAAAATTGGAAAAACAATACAGCCTATTTTACTCCATGTGGTCCCAGGATTACCCACCAAAAATTTCGTTGTGATCGGTTCAGCCATTTTTGTGGTACCTGGGAACAGACGGACAGACAGACATTTGGTGAATTATAGTAAGACATGCAAATATATTGGAAAATTTATTTATATATCTTACTTTGTAAAGATATCATGAAAGAGTAGCATGATACTTAAAATAAAAATAAAAAATACATATACAGTCATGTGAAAAAGTAATTACACCCCATGTAAAGTTTTGACTTTTTCAACATAGTCAGTCACGTGAAAAAGTAAGTACACCCCATGTAAAGTTTTGACTTTTTCAACATATTTCAACATACAGCTACTTGATCTTCATTTCAACAATATTGATAGATAAAGGTGATATAATATAACAAATATAATGAAACATTTACATTTTGAAGTCCATTGTATAATTTAAATAAACATAAATGCAAATTTCGCATGTGGAAAAAGTAAGTACACCCCAACATTTATCACTACTTCAAATACCTAAAATTAGAATCAGGTGCACCAGCTCAGGTGCAAATGGTTAGAACATCGTTGGAGAGGATCTTGGAGGAACCTGTCTTATTTATACCTCAGACATTTAGTTTGGTTTGCTCTTTGTTATTGAAGTGCGCGGCGTCACCATGCCTAGATCAAAAGAGCTCTCTGAGGCCTTCAGAAAGAAGGTTATAGATGCCTACGAGTCTGGGAAGAGATTTAAAAAGATCTCCAAACAATTTGAAATCAATCATTCGACTGTCCGGAAGATCATCTACAAGTGGAGAGGATTCCAAACAACTGCCAACTTGTTCAGGCCAGGCCGCCCCAGCAAGTTCAGCCCGAGAGCAGACCACAAGATGCTGAAAGAAGTCTCTAAGAAGCCCAGAATGTCATCACGGGACCTACAGGTAGCTCTTGCCACTGTTGATGTCAAAGTGCACAGGTCTATCATTAGAAAGAGGCTGCACAAATTTGATCTACATGGGAGGTGTGCCAGGAGGAAACCTTTGCTGTCCAGAAAGAACATCAGGGCAAGACTAAAGTTTGCCAATGAACACCGAGGCAAAGGCCAGCACTTCTGGAACAATGTGCTCTGGACAGATGAGTCAAAGGTAGAGCTATTTGGCCACAGTACCAGAAGACATGTTTGGTGAAAACCAAAGACAGCATTTGACCACAAGAACCTGATACCAACTGTAAAGCATGGTGGTGGAAATATTATGGTTTGGGGCAGCTTTGCTGCATCAGGGCCTGGGCAGCTCACCATCATATAATCCACTATGAATTCTTCATTGTACCAGAGGGTGCTTGAGGATAATGTGAGGCCATCTGTCGGAGAGATGAAGCTCAACCGAAGGTGGACTTTGCAACATGACATTGACCCGAAACATACCAGTAAATCCACCAAGGAATGGCTGAAAAGAAAGAAATGGAGAGTTCTGGAATGGCCAAGGTAAAGCCCGGATCTAAATCCCATCGAGATGTTGTGGGGGGATTTGAAACGAGCTGTGCATGCAAGAAACCCCTCAAACATCGCACAGCTGAAATAATTCTGCATGGAGCAGTGGGCAAAAATTTCTCCCAGTCGATGTCAAAGACTGGTAGACAGTTATAAGAAACGCCTACTTGAGGTTGTTTCTGCCAAAGTGGGCAATACCACCTATTAGAGCCAAGGGTGTACTTACTTTTTCCACATGTGAAATTTGCATTTATGTTTATTTAAATTATACAATGGACTACAAAATGTAAATGTTTCATGATATTTGTTATATTATATCACCTTTATCTATCAATACTGTTGAAATGAAGATCAAATATCTGTATGCTGAAATAGAGTCACGTGAAAAAGTAAGTACACCCCATGTAAAGTTTTGACTTTTTCAACATATTTCAACATACAGCTATTCGATCTTCATTTCAACAATATTGATAGATAAAGGTGATATAATATAACAAATATCATGAAACATTTACATTTTGTAGTCGATTGTATAATTTAAATAAACATAAATGCAAATTTCACATGTGGAAAAAGTAAGTACACCCTTGGCTCTAATAGGTGGTATTGCCCCTTTGGCAGAAACAACCTCAAGTAGGCGTTTCTTATAATTGTCTACCAGTCTCTGACGTCGAATGGGAGAATTTTTTGCCCACTCCTCCATGCAGAATTCTTTCAGCTGTGTGATGTTTAATGGGTTTCTTGCATGCACAGCTCGTTTCAAATCCCCCCACAACATCTCGATGGGATTTAGATCCGGGCTTTACCTTGGCCATTCCAGAACTCTGCATTTCTTTCTTTTCAGCCATTTCTTGGTGGATTTACTGGTATGTTTCGGGTCAATGTCATGTTGCAAGGTCCACCTTCGGTTGAGCTTCAACTCTCCGACAGATGGCCTCACATTATCCTAAAGCACCCTCTGGTACAATGAAGAATTCATAGTGGATTCTATGATGGTGAGCTGCCCAGGCCCTGATGCAGCAAAGCTGCCCCAAACCATAATATTTCCACCACCATGCTTTACAGTTGGTATCAGGTTCTTGTGGTCAAATGCTGTCTTTGGTTTTCGCCAAACATGTCTTCTGGTACTGTGGCCAAATAGCTCTACCTTTGACTCATCTGTCCAGAGCACATTGTTCCAGAAGTGCTGGTCTTTGCCTAGGAGTTCATTGGCAAACTTTAGTCTTGCCCTGAGGTTCTTTCTGGACAGCAAAGGTTTCCTCCTGGCACACCTCCCATGTAGATCAAATTTGTGCAGCCTCTTTCTAATGGTAGACTCGTGCACTTTGACATCAACAGTGGCAAGAGCTACCTGTAGGTCCCATGATGACATTCTGGGGTTCTTAGATACTTCTTTCGGCATCTTGTGGTCTGCTCTCGGGCTGAACTTGCTGTGGCGGCCTGGCCTGAACAAGTTGGCAGTTGTTTGGAAACTTCTCCACTTGTAGATGATCTTCCGGACAGTCGAATGATTGATTTCAAATTGTTTGGAGATCTTTATAAATCCCTTCCAGACTCATAGGCATCTATAACCTTCTTTCTCAAGGCCTCAGAGAGCCCTTTTGATCTAGGCATGGTGACGCCGCACACTTCAACAACAAAGAGCAAACCAAACTAAATGTCTGAGGTTTAAATAAGACAGGTTCCTCCACGATCCTCTCCAACGATTTTCTAATCATTTGCACCTGAGCTGGTGCACCTGATTCTAATTTTAGGTATTTGAAGTAGCGATAAATGTGGGGGTGTACTTACTTTTTCCACATGCGAAATTTGCATTTATGTTTATTTAAATTATACAATGGACTACAAAATGTAAATGTTGCATGTTATTTGTTATATTATATCACCTTTATCTATCAATATTGTTGAAATGAAGATCAAATAGCTGTATGTTGAAATATGTTGAAAAAGTCAAAACATTACATGGGGTGTACTTACTTTTTCACGTGACTGTATGTATGTGTGTATATATATATATATATATATATATATATATCATCCGTCACCCAGGGGTGTTAATCCCGGGGACATGACAAATGGCCAACCGAGCTTTAACGCCGAGGTATATACTCAAACTATGGCGGCGTTATCTCTTCAGCACGCGCGGAGTGGGGGGGGGGGGGGGGGGTGGGGGGAAATGACCACATACATGCCCCTCAGTTGTGTCACCGGCACATCTTGGGTCTTGTAAGGCAGCCCCCAGGTCTAACCATCCTGAGTGGTTTAGCGAGGCTAATCGTTTCTCAATTTTTTATTTTCATACGCCTTTCGCTAGTGATAATTATTTTTCCCTTCACCCACACTTCTTCTTTTACCCCTATCTTCTTTCTGACTGTCGGTTTGTTCGGACCTCCACAACAGCCTTTGTGAAGGCTACTTGTCTAATTGTCTGTATTGTTATTCGTTGACACCAAGTAACGCACTAGAGCACGAGGGTGATCTGTTTGTAAGGATTATTGACCGGGTGTAAAGATGCATCCTAGAGGACGCCGTCGTACTGACTCTCGGAGGAGGACACCAGGAGAGGAGAAAAACTTTTCAGTTTCCACTGAAGGAGCAGTGGATACTGCTGTGGAGCTCGACAGCTCAGCTGGGATTGAGGATACACCTACCCAGCTCTTAGAAACCCACGAGCAGTTGGGACTAACTCAGACAGATGAAGATCTTGAAGTTTGTGTTGGAGAGGCGAGAGCCCAACTTATCAATGAGGCAAAAAGTGCCAGGCTGGCTGCTGAGGCAAGGATTGGTCGTGAATTTTACTTAGTGAATGTGGCTCAAACCGAGGAAGAACCAATTGACCCAATCAAAATAGCGGAGAGTTGTCGATTCGGTTTGGATTCAGTATGAACGGAGAACTACCCGCAACTGGCTTTAAATTACTTTACCCACCTGCAGCTCGGACCAGGTTCTGTAACTGAAGAAAAGCTTTTGCAAGAGGCACATGAAGCTATTCTCGCTATAGAGCTGTAAGAAGAGACGAACAGGCAGTCCGGATTAGCTCAGGCAGTGGTACTATCGCAAGGAAGTAGAGTGCAAGATGATGGGGAGAGAAAGACTGAACATTCGTCCGCTGAATCTAATTTGGGGTGCCAACATTCATTTGTGACTCTATAAGACCGTTGGCTTCACCAGTTGTGCCTAGGGACGAACAGGGAGAAGAAAGCTACCTAGGTGAGGAGGAGAATATTTCATCCCATTTACTTTGGAGGAAGTTTATGACTTACAAGATGAAATCGCCTCCTATGTGGGAGTACGTTGGCAAGACTTGCCTTTCAGAATGTGCCACCAAATGGAGGAAGACGAACTGTTGACAGCCCAATATGTAGCGCGCACACAGTACGTGATGCTCATGGTTGTGCGGGAGAGCTAATCAGACGTACATGCTTGCATCATGCATGTGAGGCATGGACAATGTCCAATAAATTACGGCTTCAGAGGCGAAGAATATTCAGGCCCGAAGCATACCCAGAGTTTTCTGTGGATGTCACCAACCGCATTGAATTGCTTGCTACTTTGGAGGATGAGTACCTGGAGAACGGTCGGTGTGAAGACGATACAGGAGTGGCCCGTTTTCACTTCCGTGAGCATTGCAAGCAAGCCAGACTTGACTGACAGGCTGTCATAGCATCAAGCCGAGAGCCTGAGCATACTCCGAAGAAGCCTGAGGCAACGATCTCGGAAACTACACGCATCCCAGAAGCAAAGGCTAAGAAGCAGTTCCCCGTCGAGAAGAGAATTGCTTATCATCAAGCAGCGAAAGATCGTATTTGGAATAAAATTCATGACATGAGCATTGAAGAGCTTGCAATTTACATGTCTTCTCACAATTGCTTACGATCCACTTGGTTACGGACATATACATACTGTATGTGTTACAGACCTATCACTTCCGCCTTTGTTGTTATTATATACTTGTAGGATTTTTAGTGTCAGGAAATATTGTTGTTAATATTTCTGTGTGAAATGGAGATTACTTTAATAAAAGGTAAAAATAAATGTTTGTGGAGGAAAAAGGCAAACGCGGCAAAGAAACCGGAAGAAGCGAGATCAAGATGGGCAGAGGAGAGGAAGAGACAGCTGTGTGTCACATCGAGGCTGCGAGCAGAGTTTTTTTATTTTGGTCGCGAATGAGTTGAGGCTTCCCGGCAAAGGGATTGCCCCGCGACATCGTTGTCACATATTGCGATTGCAATTCAACCTGCGTCTCAGGTTTTATCACCAAGTGTGAGTTATTGTTGGAGGGAGCAAGCACCTCCATTACAGGCCTACATGCCATTTTGTCCTCGAAAAGTCTGTCCCATTGGTGCATCTTGTTTTGTCATTGGGATTCCCATATCCACATCATCGTGTGGATTTCCGTTGGTTTACATATCGGCTCAATTCCCATATTGACCTCTCACCTCGCAACTCGTAACTCCTCATCCACAGTCATGCCAATACCTGCCTGTTGTTTTGCTGTTCTGCACGACCTCCACCTTCAACCAGCGTGGGGATCAGTGCACGGACTTTGGGGAATGTTACATCCCACTCACGTTGGCATATCGTGAGTTTATTGCTTTGAGAGCATTGGGGGATGATGGTAACATCATATGTATTGTTCATTTGCTGCAAGTGACATTTTCATTGTACTTTCTTTAAGAGTGTTATTATTGTGTATGTGAGAGTTATTAATACAATTACTTGTTTTTTTCTGCAAGTGCATTCGTGTGGTTTTACCATGGTTTATTAGAACACTCAAAATAACATCTTTCTGCCGCATTCCCTCTTGAGACTCTGAGATGCACTGTAACATGGGTTTGGGGAGGTAATACATAAAATAAATTGGGGGCTCGTCTGGGATAGAATTCCCTAACATTCCCAAATTTGACATTCCAAAATTTGCCATTCCCTAACATTCCCAAATTTGACAATTTTTGTGTGAAGGTTAACAGGCTTGCTAACTAATAGTCACAATGGTGTTTGATGTGGAAAATTTTGTGACGTCCCCAAATGAGGCACAGTTCCAGGCGTTAAAAACATCGGAACTTAAAACGTTGGCCAAATACTGTAAATTGGAGGTCTGAGTTAATATGAAGAAGGCAGAGATTCAGACGTTGGTGGTAGAATATTTAGTGGGAGAGAAAAAATGGGAAGAGGTAGCATTGGATTGGTTACCAGAGTAAAAAGGAAATATGGAGCTCCGGAAAATGGAGATGCAACTGCAGAGCCAGGAAAGATTAAAAGAGTTGGAATTGAAAGCAGAAAAGGAACGAGAGGAAAGGAACGAGAGGAAAGGAAAGCAGAAAAGGAACTCGAGGAGAAAAGAGCAGAAAAGGAACGAGAACTCGAGGAGAAAAGAGCAGTGGAAAGAGCAGAGGAAAGGAAAGCAGAAAAGGACCTCAAGGAGAGAAGAGCAGAGGAAAGGAGAGCCGAAAGGGACTTAGAGGAATGGGACATGGAGTATCGGAGGGAAATTAAACTCAAGGAGCTTGAATTACTGGGAGGACGGAGATAAATCTTATCCATGCCGGATAGTTCTACAACAAGTCAGAATTCTTGGAATATTGGTAGGCATGTAAGTCTGGTTCCACCCTTTAATGAAAAGGATGTAGGCAAGTTCTTTTTACACTTTTAAAAGGTGGCTCAGATGTTAAAATGGTCTGAGGAGTCATGGACTATGTTAGTACAAAGTGTTCTGGTGGGTAAAGCTCAAGATATTGTTACGTGGTCCCCTCAGTGCATACCAGGTCTCGGTGACCCCCGGACCGTGAGAGGACCTTCGCCAGCAAATAGTATTATATAGGCGCATTCGCCACGCAATCCATAGGAATTTCACCCAGGCGACAACTGATGTGCAAGTATATATTTCCAATGGTAATGATACCAAACACTTTCAAAGACACAACCACGGAGATTTTCCCCGAGCAATCAACAATACACAACCAGGCACAATCAATATTACAACCATGTGAACTCATCTACACAAACTCTAAGATGGCCATCTTAATCTTATACATTCCTCACGTGAGCCCCACTCCTGACTCCCTCCGTGGTCAATGTCTCTCCTCTCCGCACACGGGCGGTTGAACGAGCCCCGGGCGGACGTGCTCTAAACGTGCCGTCTCGGACTGGGGCCGCGGCTGCAGCGCACCTCCTTGCCAAGCCACGGGGCAAACCCAGCGCGGCGTCCAACGTGCGCGAGGCCCCAAGTGCGGACCCGTACGCGTCTTTGTAGACGGGGCAAAACCCAGCGCGGCTTCCGACGCGAGCGAGGCCCCACGTGCGGACCCGTACGCGTCTTTGTAGACGGGGCAAACTGTCCCGGACGCTTGGTTTCGTGCACGAACTCACGGTGACGACGTGTCAAAAGGTATTTACCGCCCAGGTAACTCCTCTCGCCAGACGTTTCGCAACGGCGCGTTTTCCGCGCAGCGTAAGGTCGATTCCACCTTCTCGTCGTCGCGGGGCGAGGAAGAAGAAAAACCTTCCTTTTCCTCGTGTCTTTTTCCTCCCTTTTCGTCACTTCCGCTTCCGGCCACTTCCGTTTCCTGCCACTCTTTCAGAAGGGCTCCTGACCCTCCAACCACAACAACTACACAACAACTTAATATACTACACACGGAAGCAAAGACCTGCATGGTAATTTACATACATTCACCTAAATATGTAACACTCCCCCCCTTCAAGAAAGAAAGTTTGAACCCAGCGAAAACTTTCTTTGCCGGCCAATTTGGAGAAACAACCAGATAACTCAACCCCCCCACATTATCAGTTCCCCCCGGGCACAGTTATCACTTAAAAATAAAGCCAGTTAAGCCACTCGATAGCACTTTTCCGGGAGGCCAAGCCGAGTATTCACTACATGGATGCCTTTAGGAACGCGGAGTTCACGGTTAGTCCGTGCAGGAAAGTTCTCTACATGGGCGCCTTGAGGAACGTGGAGTTCACGGTTAGTCCGTGCAGGAAAGTTCTCTACATGGGCGCCTTGAGGAACGTGGAGTTCACGGTTAGTCCGTGCAGGAAAGTTCACTACATGGACGCCTTTAGGAACGGCGTTCACGGTTAATTCGTGTAGGAATCTTGGCTCGGCGGCTCCGCCGCCTTCAGTGCTTCAACTTCTCAGAACGTCCCTAATAATTAGGGTGGGACCACTGGTCCCTGTAGTCCCCTGAATACCGGTCTTCTTCTCGGCCACTACTTTGCCAATTCTTCCCTCGGGAGCGGCCGTAACTCAGGGAGCCTCCATAATAATATTGACTGCGGCCACCACCAAAACTACCGCCCAGTTGTCCTCTCCTGTAGACCTCTCGACGCCTACGAAATGCCTTCCCTACTGTTATGGTCCGACCCTCCAAATCCTTGCCATTCCAATTCTTCTCTGCCTCTCTGGCGTCTTTTGTGCTGGCAAACGTGACAAAGCCGAACCCTCTTGACTGTTGCGTTTCCCAGTCTCTTACCAACCGCACTTCCACCAGCGGCCCATATCTGTTGAAGACAGAGGTCAGAACTTCTTCCTCTGTTTTGAAGTTCAGTCCCCCTACAAATAACTTGGCACTTTTGTCACCATCCCGAGCTGGTGTGGTGTTATTTTCCCTGCTGGGCTCTTTATCAACCCTCAGGTTACCATAAACTTGACCCCCGGCCAAATCATTCCCGAGAACCACAGATACACCCTCTACAGGAAACGTGGCTTGTAAACCGACGGTGACCGGTCCTGACACCAAATCGGACTCCAACTGGATGACCTGAAGGGGAGCACTAACACCGCCCCCGATCCCCTGTAAACGAACACGATCCCTCGTTGCCGTCTCCTCGGACCATGGCAAAATGCCTTCAAGCATTAAAGATTGATGGGCCCCTGTGTCTCTCAATATCCTAACCGGTCTCCGGTTAGTCGAGGCTCCATCCAGTGACACAAACCCCTCGGAAATAAATGGTTGGTAACCCTCTTGATGGCGATTTCTTACGCTAGCCATCGCATTCGGAGTTGTAATAGTCGGACTCCGCTCTGGGTTGTCCCTTTTCATGAGGTAACAACTGGACATCAAGTGTCCAGGTTTTTTGCAAAACGCGCAAGTAGGCCCGGAGGAAAAACTCGGGGTCTGCCTCGGGCCCCCCGAACTATAAGTTTGTCTTGGGCCCGCATCCCTCTGATTTCGAACCGGTGGGGTATCATAGTTGTCCCCATAATCATCTCGAGGCCGCCGCCATGTATGGTCGTTCTCCGCACCTGCTGTTCCCCACCTCCCCTGCGGAGATCTAGGCGAGGAGTTAGGTTCGTGGACCCCTATTCGGTGGGTTAAGGCATAATCATCTGCCATGGTGGCTGCGTCCCACAACTTTGGTACCTTCTTTTCCTGCAGGTACACTTTGATGTCCTCGTGGACACACTGCTGGAATTCCTCCACCAGGATCAAGTCCCGCAATGTCTCGAAGTCTTTCCCGACTCCTTTTGACTCACACCACCGATCAAACATGTTTTCTTTCACTCTGGCAAACTCCACATGGGTCTCACTCTCCCTCTTCCTGGCATTCCTGAATTTTTGCCTGTAAGCTTCCGGAACCAACTCATAGGCTTTGAGGATGTGCTTCTTCAGTACCTCATAATCTGCACATTGGTCCATTGGTAGCGCCGAATAAATTTCCTGAGCTTTCCCCACCAGCACACTTTGCACGAGTATGGTCCATGCCTCCTCCGGCCAGTTTAATTGTCGAGCCACTTTCTCAAAGTGTGGAAAAAATTTCGCGACTTCTTTTTCACTGAACGGTGGAACCAGCCTCACATGTCTGCCCACATCCCAGGTTTTCTGGTTAGGTGTCGACCCCGTCAGCAAGGGTGGTGCCTCTCCCCGTTCTCTCATTAACTCCAGCTCCTTGAATTTGATTTCTTGCTGAAGCTGCATGTCACGTTCCTTTAATTCCCTTTCCGCTTTTCTCTCCTCTGCTTCGAGGTCCCTTGCAGCTCTCCTTTCCTCTGCTTGTTCCTTTTCTCTTCTTTCCTGGAGTTCTCTTTCCACTCTCCTTTCCTCTGCTTGTTTCTCTTCTCTCCTCTCTTCTGCTTTCCTTTCCTCTTCTGCTCTTTCCTTTTCTGCTTTCCTTTCTTCTTCTGCTAACCTTTCCTGGAGTTCTCGTTCCACTCTCCTTTCTTGTGCTTGTTTCTCTTCTCTTCTCTCTTCTGCTTTCCTTTCTTCTTCTGCTCTTTCCTTTTCTGCTTTCCTTTCCTCTTCTTTTATCCGTTCCTGGCTCCGTAATTGCAACTCCAGTTTCCGGAGCTCAACGTCTTCTGGTTCTTCGGGTAGCCACTCCCAGGCTAACTCGTCCCATGTTCCTAATCCCACCATAGATTGTATCACCGTGGCCTGCAACTCTGCCTTCCTCAAATTAGTTCGGACCTCCAAGTTAAAATGTTTGGCCAATTTCAAGAGATCCGACTTTAGCAACGCTCGGAACTGTGCCTCACTCGGGGTTACCCCAAAGTTCTGTGCCACAAACGCCATGGTGCCTATCGTTAACACCTGTTAACCTTCACCCCAAGACTTTCCCCAATTTCTCAAAAAAAAATATTACCAATTAATAATTAATTAATAAATTTTAATTACCAAAAATATTATTATTTTATTATTTTATACACTTTTAGATCCCGGACGTAGACCCAATTGCGAAACCGCAAATCGTAATTTGGACGAGCCCCCAATTCTGTTACGTGGTCCCCTCAGTGCATACCAGGTCTCGGTGACCCCCGGACCGTGAGAGGACCTTCGCCAGCAAATAGTATTATATAGGCGCATTCGCCACGCAATCCATAGGAATTTCACCCAGGCGACAACTGATGTGCAAGTATATATTTCCAATGGTAATGATACCAAACACTTTCAAAGACACAACCACGGAGATTTTCCCCGAGCAATCAACAATACACAACCAGGCACAATCAATATTACAACCATGTGAACTCATCTACACAAACTCTAAGATGGCCATCTTAATCTTATACATTCCTCACGTGAGCCCCACTCCTGACTCCCTCCGTGGTCAATGTCTCTCCTCTCCGCACACGGGCGGTTGAACGAGCCCCGGGCGGACGTGCTCTAAACGTGCCGTCTCGGACTGGGGCCGCGGCTGCAGCGCACCTCCTTGCCAAGCCACGGGGCAAACCCAGCGCGGCGTCCAACGTGCGCGAGGCCCCAAGTGCGGACCCGTACGCGTCTTTGTAGACGGGGCAAAACCCAGCGCGGCTTCCGACGCGAGCGAGGCCCCACGTGCGGACCCGTACGCGTCTTTGTAGACGGGGCAAACTGTCCCGGACGCTTGGTTTCGTGCACGAACTCACGGTGACGACGTGTCAAAAGGTATTTACCGCCCAGGTAACTCCTCTCGCCAGACGTTTCGCAACGGCGCGTTTTCCGCGCAGCGTAAGGTCGATTCCACCTTCTCGTCGTCGCGGGGCGAGGAAGAAGAAAAACCTTCCTTTTCCTCGTGTCTTTTTCCTCCCTTTTCGTCACTTCCGCTTCCGGCCACTTCCGTTTCCTGCCACTCTTTCAGAAGGGCTCCTGACCCTCCAACCACAACAACTACACAACAACTTAATATACTACACACGGAAGCAAAGACCTGCATGGTAATTTACATACATTCACCTAAATATGTAACAATATATTTTCGGCTTTACCGATTGACCAATGTGCAGATTATGAGACAGTTAAGAAAGCCATTCTCAAAGCCTATGAATTGGCCCCGAAGCTTACCGACAAAAACTTAGGAATGCCAGGAAGTGGGATAATGAGACCCATGTGGAGTTTGCCAGAGTGAAGGAAACTATGTTTGATAGGTAGTATGACTCAAAATAGATTGGGGAAGACTTCAACCGTTTATGACAATTGCTTTTGGTGGAAGAATTTAAAGTGTGACCACGCAGACATTAAAGTTCATTTGGATGAAATAAAAGTACCTGAGTTGTATGAGGCAGCAACAGTGGCAGATGACTATGCCTTGACACACAGGATGGGGTTTCACAAACCTAGTTTCCCACCTAGAGGTAGCCAGCGGAGTTACATTAAATCAGGTTTGGAGAACAAATTCTCATGGAGGTGACCCAGAGAGGAGTATCGAGCAAAATCCGGTACCTCAAATTTTAGTGATCAAAAGGCTGACTGTACAAGGCAGAGCTACCTTCCAGAGGGCCGGAGGCAGACGACGGGATTTTCCTCCAGGCATACTTGCACTTTTTGTAAGAAACCTGGGCATTTGATGTCCCAGTGTTACAGCCTGAAAAGAAGAAATCAGGATCGGAGTCAGGCTAGTTCAACTCCGAATGCGTTGGCCAATGCGAGAAATCGTCCTTGGAGGACAGTGAATTGGGAAGGTCCCTGTGCCAAACATACTGCATCAGAGAACAACGACCTTGTCGAAGAGGGTTACAAACCTTTCATTTCCGAGAGGTTTGTGTCACTGGATGGGGACTTAACTAACCAGAGACGTGTTAGGGTATTGAGGGACACGGGAGCACATCAATCTTTGATGCTCGAGGGCATTTTGCCATTGTCTGAAAAAACTGCAACTGGGGTTTGTGTCCTTTTACAGGGGGTTGGTGGCTTCGTTAAAGCTCCTATTCATGTGATCCATTTAAAGTCTAAGTTTGTGTCAGGAACGGTCACCATAGGTTTACAAGCCACTCTTCCTGTGGAGGGAACTTTTTTTTATTATCAGGAACGATTTGGCCGGTGGTCGAGTTTCAGGTAATCCGATGTTGGTTGAAAAGCCCAGTATGGAAAATAACACAGCACAGTTAGAGCAAGAGATTCCGAGGATCGTTCCATCATGTGCAGTGACTTGTGCTATGGTTAGGAAGCGCTCTGAAGAGAATGAGAAGGAAGGTGATGTGGATTTGGGTTCCATTGAGATATTGGAGGAAAGGTTTGGGAGACACGGTAGTACAGGGAGTGGCACCAAGGAACCCAATGATAAGGTTTCATCTGGACCAAATGATAAAATGGAGTGTCCGTCGGAGACATCTGGGAACAAGGTTGAACAAACTGTGCTTGTCCGAAATAGACTTTTTGAAGAGCAAGACAGAGATACTGAACTCTGGAGTTTGATTGGTAAAGCCATTACAGAGGAAGAGGCTATGAAGGTACCTGTTGGTTACTTCATGAAAGGGGAAATACTTATGAGAAAATGGAGACCACCGGAGGTACTAGCAAATGACGAGTGGAAAGTCCATTACCATATTGTGGTGCCACAACCGTACCGGAAGGAGATATTGAGTTTGGCACATGAGACACCTTTGGCCGGGCACCTTGGAGTGAACAAGACGTGTGAAAGAATTCTGGCACATTTTTTCTGGCCAGGATTGTGACGTGATGTGGCGGAATGCTGTAATTCTTGTCATTCTTGTCAGCTGGTGGGCAAACCTAATCAGAAAACCCGTTCAGTGCCTTTAAAACTGATTCCAGCTTTTGAAGCACCATTCGGCGGGGTCATTATTGACTGTGTAGATCCTTTACCTAAAACTAAGGCTGGACATCAGTGTATGCTGACCATCATGTGCGCTTCCACTGGGTTCCCAGAAGCGGTGCCTCTTAGGAAAATTACTGAGACAGTTATTGCGAAGGCATTGATTAAAATTTTCACCCTGGTTGGCTTAAGTAAGGTCATCCAGTCTGATCAGGGTTCCAACTTCATGTCAAAGCTTTTTCAGCAGGTGGAACACCTGTTGGGAGTGAAGCAAGTGATGTCAAATACTTACCATCCCGAGAGCCAAGAGACCTTGGAAAGGTTTCACCAGACATTGAAGAATATGATCAGAACTTACTGCTTTTAATGTGACAAGGATTGGGACGAGGGAACACCCTTATTGCTGTTTGCTATGAGGGTGTCTATTTAGGAGTCATTGGGATTCAGTCCTTTTGAACTCGTGTTTGGACATACAGTTCGAGGACCGTGGAAACTGGTGAAGGAACTGTGTGAGAGGAGTTGCAGTCAACTGTGTGAGAGTATGTGACAACTGTTAGGCACAGATTGGCTAAGGCCTGTGAAGTAGCGAGAGGAAACTTGAAAGCAGCACAGGACAAAATGAAAGTGAGACATGACAAGACTTCTCAGATAAGAAATTTCTGTCCTGAGGACCAAGTGCTAGTGTTGCTTCCAGTCCCAGGTCATCCACTCCAGGCAAGGTATTTTGGTCCCTATGCCATCGAAAAGAGGGTCAATGAAACGGATTATGTGTTGACAACTCCCGACTGACGGAAAAAGCGGCAGTTGTGTCAAGTGAACCGACTTAAGAAATATTATGAGAGGAAGCCTGTGGAAAAAAATGGCTGCTCTCTCACCTGTCATACCTGTAGTCGGTGTGCAAGAGAATCCAAAGTTTGAGGCCAGTGTGAAGTTCTATGGCATTGATGACCAGGCTTGCCCCAGATTGACGAACACTGAAGTGTTAAGGAACCTAGACCAGAAATTCGGTTATTTGAAGAGGGAACAACAAGGACAATTATCCAACCTCATTTCTGAGTTTGCACAATTGTTCACAGTGCACCTGGTCGAACCAATCAGGTATGTCATGATATTGATGTGGGGGAGGCCACTCCCGTGAAACAACACCCCTGCCGGCTGAACCCTGTTAAGATGAAATATCTCCAGCAGAATGCTTTATCCAGAGTGAAATAACCTTGAGCATTCGTGTACATTGTTTGGAATTTTTTATTGCTGAAGGGATTTCATCAGCCATAGTTTTCATTTGTAGTTTTATGGGTGTGAGTATTACTTTTGGTTGTTAAAGACACTTTTTGTATGGAAAGAAAGTTTTCACTGTGTTCAAACTTTCTTCCTTGAAGGTGGGGAGTATTACGGATCCGTCATGTCCGCCTTTGTTGTTATTATATACTTGTAGGATTTTTAGTGTCAGGAAATATTGTTGTTAAGATTTTTGTGTGAAATGGAGATGACTTCAGTAAAAGATAAAATAAAAAAAATGTTTGTGAAGGAAAAAGGAAAACATGGCAAAGGAACCGGAAGAAGAGAGATCGAGATGGGCAGAGAGAGAGGAGGAGATAGCTGAGTCATATTGAGGCTCCGAGTGGAGTTTTTTTTATATTGGTCGCGAATGAGTTGAGGTTTCCCGTGAAAAGGGATTGCCCGTGACATTGTCACATATTGCGATTGCAATTCAACATGCGTCTCAGGTTTTATCACCAAGTGTGAGTTATTGTTAGAGGGAGCAAGCACCTCCATTACAGGTAACTCCTAATCCACAATAGTACCAATACCTGCCTGTTGTTTTGCCGTTTTGCACGACCTCCACCATCAACCAGCATGGGGATCCATGCACGGACTTTGGGGAATGTTACATTCCACTCACATTGGCATATCGTTAGTTTATTGCTATGAGAGCATTGGGGAATGATGGTAACATCATAATATGTCTTGTTCATTTGCTGCAAGTGACATTTTCATTGTACTTTCTTTAAGGGTGTTATTATTATGTATGTGAGAGCTATTAATACAATTACTTGTTTTGTTCTGCAAGTGCATTGGTGTGGTTTCACCATGGTTTATTAGAACACAAAATAACAAATCTTTCTGCCGCATTCCCTCTCGAGAATTGAGGTGCACCGTACCCGGGGTTTGGGGAGGTAATACGTAAAATATGCATGTGTATATATATATATATATACATACATATTACATACATATACTGTATATACATATTGATACATACAGTACATACTGTAACGATTTTGAGAAGTGTAACGGGTTTTGAGAAGTGTAACGGGTTTTGAGGAGTGTAACAATTTTGGAGGAAGGGTAACGGATGTGAAGAGTATGGTTTTGGTATGGTAACATCCTGGTAATGTAAATAATGGTCGCAGCCGTCCTCCTAATTAATTTCATAGAACATACACGCAGGTCACGATATATCTTTTAAATAGTGTATTTCCTTATTCCATGTAGGCTAAGTATGTGTTTTCCACTAGATTGACTTTGCATTGTATCAAACAAAATAAGCGTAGGCCCTTCCAATTTCCCCAAAACCTCCCTTCCAATTGCCTTCCGCATTTTGGCTGGTTTTCTTCAAACCACCATTGGCCATGAGGTAAGGTTGGGGAAGAAAGGCGTGTCTCCACCTCGTCATAAGAAGCAAGGAGTGAACCAGCCCTAACAGCCAATCAACACCGCGGTGAGTGACCCGGTAGGCGCGCCCTCGGAGTCGGCGGCTTGATTTCGCTGGAGGTGATAAAAGCGACTGCAGGGGACTGCTTTACCAGATGAGAGATGACTGGAGATGACTGGAGATGAGCTGGAGAGGAGCAACGAGGCTGCACCAAGGAGAGGCCTTGAGAGATACGCTGGGGGATGACCTGGAAGAGGAGCGCAATCCACCGCAAGCCCTACCTACCTACCTGCCTGCAATATCCCCTGTCGTTGGAGAGACGCGCTGAACGGAGGGAGACGGCTCCACCCCAGGAAGAGGAGCAGGTGTGCCGAGCCAGCGCGTGACGGCCGCGGATACGCGACGGAGGTTTTCCCGCCAAAACCGCGAGGGGTTGAAAGCTGCTGCCTCCGACCTTGCCTTCCTCTCAAGCAATCAACCTCGAGCCATTACCTGCCTGCAATATCCACCGTGTGAGTGTGAACGTCCTGTCCTACTCGTTTGTCTTGGGGATTAAGTAAATGAAATAGAATAAGTTAACAATGCACTGTGTGACTGCTCTTTTCCATCTATTGCTGTAAATAATATTGGTCGCTCTAAAATATTGCTTGTGTGTGTATAATAAATCTGTTCTTCCTCCAAACTCTGTCTTTCTTCTCTCTTCTTCTCTTTCGGTCGCTTTAGAGGTTTCCCAATTGAATATCTGTAGCGCGATTAGTCAACGTTCGGTTGGAATCGGGTTCTAATCGGGGAGTAACTGTTCGGACGCGGTTAAATACACCACCGCTCGGTAAAATAACATCCAAAAACCGTGTCCGTAACAATTGGTGTCGAGGAGTCGGATTCGGACCCGGGACTAAATTTGTTAGGCCCAAATTTTAAAAAAAAATTTTGGTCAAAATTACGAGCTGCCGAAATTGTGTTGTTTTATAAAACCCGAATTTTGAGATCGCGCCATGGACAATCAAGGCGATCGGATGTCGGTGGGGGAGATAGACGGGTTAGGGGTAACCCAGGAACCAGGGGAAATGTATGTGGAAGAAAGGGAGGAGGAGAGCAATGAGGAGGCGGTTGAGGGGGTGTCAGGTGCACAAGATGGCGTCCTCGCGCACATGGTTGTTGCGGCACCAAATTTAGTCGCGGCAGTCGAGCCCGCAGTGCCAATGGACTTTTGCCTATTTATGACGCATTTCATGGCATCTATGAAGGGCGACAGTAGGGGATTGGATGCAATGATGGCTACCCAGGGAATCGACATGAAAAAAATGAGGAGGGAAGCAAAGGACAACCCGGAGGGATATCGGGAGCAAATAAACGACAGCATAAAAAAAATGGGGGAGTTCGTAGATGGCATGGGAGGCGGGAGAGGCACATCGGTGCACGACGAGGTAAAGCGGGTCGAAAAGCGCTGGTTGAGCGAAGCGGAGGAAAGCACGGGTACAATGACGGGGGTAGAAATCGCGACACGGGGTTTAGAAAAGCCAGCGGTCGCCGAGGTTAATAAAGAAAAAGCAGTAGCGGGAATAATTAAAATTGAAGAGATGACGGAGGTAGCCCGGGAATTGCAGGGAGAAATGGATTATGTACAAGGTCTGTGTTCAAATCATGATGTGATGCTCACTAACCAAATAAAGAGTTTGCAGGTGGCAAAGGAGGGGCGGAGACGAAGTACGGAGGTGAGTGGCAATGTATATGATGTGAGGAAAGCTTCAGTCGGCTTGGGGATTGGTTTGGATCCGGGTGTTCGTGAAAGGCCGTTGGTGAAGTGTGTGACAGGTCAGGTGTGCGAAAAAAGAGGTGTGCGAGAATGTCCGACCATGGGGTGTGTGAGGAAAAAGTGCACGCCGAGGAGTGAGTGTGCCGTCAGGAGTGAACCGGTCGAAGCGCGTGTGCGAGGGGGTACATGGAAGCGCGGTGTGGTGAGTGTTACAGAGGATGTAACGAGAAAGTGTACGTCTGTGGTGAGTGTTACGGAGGAAGTAACGAGAGAGTGTACACCTGTGGTGAGTGTTACGGAGGAAGTAACGAGAGAGTGTACACCTGTGGTGAGTGTTACAGAGGATGTAACGAGAAAGTGTACGTCTGTGGTGAGTGTTACGGAGGAAGTAACGAGAGAGTGTACACCTGTGGTGAGTGTTACGGAGGAAGTAACGAGAGAGTGTACACCTGTGGTGAGTGTTACGGAGGAAGTAACGAGAGAGTGTACACCTGTGGTGAGTGTTACGGAGGAAGTAACGAGAGAGTGTACACCTGTGGTGAGTGTTACGGAGGAAGTAACGAGAGAGTGTACACCTGTGGTGAGTGTTACAGAGGATGTAACGAGAAAGTGTACGTCTGTGGTGAGTGTTACGGAGGAAGTAACGAGAGAGTGTGCACCTGTGGTGAGTGTTACGGAGGAAGTAACGAGAGAGTGTACACCTGTGGTGAGTGTTACGGAGGAAGTAACGAGAGAGTGTACACCTGTGGTGAGTGTTACGGAGGAAGTAACGAGAGAGTGTACACCTGTGGTGAGTGTTACGGAGGAAGTAACGAGAGAGTGTACACCTGTGGTGAGTGTTACAGAGGATGTAACGGGAGGGTGTGCGCGAGAAAGGTGTGTAACGGACAGGTGCATGGGGAAAGCGCATGCTGTCAAGAGTAAGGGTGAGTGCGCGACCGAGAGTGGAGGTGAGAGTAGTGAGAGTGAAACGGAGCGTGAGTTGGTTGTGGCAGGTGAGCGAGGATGTACACCTGGAATAGAAGGATGCACACCTGGAATGGTAGAGCGTGAGTGGGAATGCACGCTGGAATTGGTAGTGAGACACGTGGTTGGGTGTGCGGGTGAGAGCACACCTGTGATTGTCACAAGGGAGGTGACCGAGGAGGGGGCGCGAAGCGGTGTATTGGTGAGGTGTGCGAGCAACGAATGTGTGCCAAAGTGTTCGGTGGTCAGGTGTGTGACCAAGTCGGTGAGCGGAGTGAGTGTACCGAGGTGTGAAAGGAAAGGTACGAGGAGCATGGGCACAGCTGGATGTGTGAGCAAGGAACGGGCTGCGGGGTGTAAGCGTCCAGGTGAAGCATCGACGTTAGACGGGGTAGAGTTTAGAACGACTTATAGCCGAATCAGGCCCTCGGTGCGCGTCGGGCAGCTTCGCGTGCCGCGAGGATCAGCGGGGATCCGAACCACGGCGGTTTCGAAAGAACCGCCGTACGCGATCCACGCTATGCCTCGCTTGGAACGGCCGCGGCCGGGCTCCACTAGGCGGAGCGGGCAGCTGGATAGGAAGGGTCGTTATGGCGACCACGTTTTGTTGAGACGTGCCGGCAGGTCGAGATCGGGACATTGGATGGCTCCACGCCGAGGTGGTGCATGGGATCTCGGCCCGGGTAAGCCTCCGTCCCTGCCCCGAATGCGGGACGTATCCAGCCGCTGGCACAAAAGAACCCGCGTTCATTGCTCGGCTGTACGAAGCCGGGCTGTAGATGTGAATTGGCGCACCGAGAGGATGTAATAAGTAGACGGGTGATGGTGATAGTGATAGTGATTTAAAACGAAATTTAGAAAAGTGAATAGAATTGGCAGTAAATGGAAAATTTTTGAATTGTTGGATTTGGACGAGCGAAATTGGTAGTGAGAGACCCCCGATGTGGTGGGATGGCAAATCCCCCATCCCTCACAGGTGGGGGCAAATGCGCAATAGTTTATGGGGTGGCTATGACAACCGAGCCAGGGAGGGCTTGGATAATGATAGGGATCTAGAAGAGATTGACATTAGGTGACGTTAAGGTTAGTTAGTGACTGATACCTGTAGTGGGGACGCAGGTAGATTAGTGTGGATTATAATGACGTGGGAGCGCAATAGTTTAAAGGGACGACTGGGAAGCGCAAGTTTCAGAGGGGAGAAGTTAGCTGAGATGATGCCGTGTGTGTGAGGATTGAACAGGTGAGAATGGAACAGGTGTGATTGCACAGGTGTGCAACTGAACAGGTGTGTGGAGCAGTGTATGAGGGAGTAGTGGTGATTGCGTGTTGTGTTGACCAAATGGTCCAGGAAGAAAGGAGGGTGCAGGTGGCACCAGGTATGATTGCACAGGTGTGCAACGACAGGTGAATGAAAGACAGGTGTATGGAATAAATGGTATGGAGTATTGGAATGGATGGTCGTGGAGTGAGTATGGTGGAAATTGTGGAGTGGAGTGGATGGTGCGAAGGTGTGAATGGGGGAAGAGTGGACCCCCATCACGGATACCCGGGGCGGGTAGTGTAAGTGTTAGGTAGAGGGTATAGGTAAATTGTGGTTGGATATTGGCATCTGTGGTGCGAGTGGAAGAATGGTCTTTGGATGGGTGCATTAGTGTTGTGGAAATGGCTGGGCGTGTAGCCTGTTAGTGTGTGTAGTTGGTTTGGGCACTCCACTGTGAGGATGTCGGCCAGGTGAGGCCGCAGGTGGGCTCTGGGAGCCGGTAGTAGTTGTGTGGATGGGGCCCGAGGATCCGGAGGACGGACCCGGGTAGCCCAGTGCCAGAGGGCACCAGTGGGGTGACAGATCCAAGAGGGGTCTTCCCCAGTTAGTTAGGTTAGGGTGAGGAGCAGGTAAGCTCGGGTGGCAACTACAGTGGTGGAGGTGTGCAGGTGGGTAGACCTGCTGGGAGAGCTACACGTCGCAGCCCAGAAATTGTGCTAGAGCACCGGGAGATGAATCGGGGGAGTGAGACCCCAAATTGAGGAGCACCACAGTTTGGCCAATGGGAATTGGTTATTAGAACCCATAGTGTAAGTTGGCCAATGGATTGGCAGGGAAAGACCCCGGGTAGTGTAAAGTGTGTTAAAGTCATTTAGAGGATAGTTAGGATGAAGGATCTCCTCGCACCATCTGCATCCACTCACCTGAGGTGACAGGTACTCCACACCATGCCATGTTTTGATTATTTTTTATGATGCAAATGTTTGGATTGTGAGACGCATCATGACGTGGGTGTGACATTGTGCTTTGATGTTCCATCTCTGCCTCCTTATGAGGATTGATGATGAATTTGGTGATGGCAAATTTTGAAGTAAAGGGATTGTGGGGACGAATTTGGTATAAGGGAAATATGGGGAAGACGTGACAGTAGTGACGAATTTGTAAATGGGTAGATTTTGTAAATATGGGGTAAGAGCAAGGGTAGTGTAGGTGACAGGGGGGTGACGTACGGTAGGGACGAGCTTTCTCACTTCGCCCTCCGTACGCATTTCACCTTGCATTGCCTTGTTTGACGTGTACCCTTGTGACCTTACCCCTCGCTCAATTGTCTTTCTTTTGTCTCCCACATGACCTGTGCGCCATTGGGTGCCGAGGGGAGCGTGCGTGAGGTGGCCATTGTGCGCCCGAGATTCCCAGAACCAGCACGCATTGCGTTGATGTACCACTTTATGGACCGCTGTTCGGCGGCCAAGTACCACTTGATGGACCCCAGGTTCTGGGGCAGAGCACCTCTGTTGGAGACCGGCCATAGTGGCCAGGGAATCTTGCTTGCGGACCTCGGTAAGGTGGCACCTATGCCAAACAGGTGGACCACCCTTAGTTGGCCCCTGAGGCCCTAAATAATAATAAAAAACGAACACAAGTTGTGCTTTTTATTATGTCCAAATAGGCCGCATGAAGCCAGAAGACGTCAGGAAGAACATCGGCCCAGCAGACAAGGAGAAGACCACCACCAGTTGTTTTGTTGAGTTTATTATGAACCATGGTGACTGCGCACCGAGTGGTGCTTTGTGGTGCTGGTGGTGCTTTTGGGTGCTTTTGGGTGCTTTGGTGGTATTGGTACTGGTACTGGTGCATCGATGCAATGCGTGCTGTCTCCTCCCTCCCAACAGGAATTTCTTTCTCTTGTTCCCTAAAAAGAAAAGAAAAAAACACACAGGTCCTGGGTTGCGTTGTAAATAAGAAATCACGTCATTGTAAATAATGCTCCCCACCGTAAATGTATAGTTTCAGAATAATTCCGTAATTCGGTTAGCTGTGGGCTTGAGTCTGTTAGACAGGATGCAATGCAATAGGGGGACATACTTATTTGTGTTTTAAAATTGTCACACTCAGGGTCAGGTTAATTGTAGAGGGAATTACACCTACATGTCACACTCAGTTAAGTCTAGTAGGCCCGAGGACGTGCCTGAAGAAAGGAGGGTGCAGTGTAACGATTTTGAGAAGTGTAACGGGTTTTGAGAAGTGTAACGGGTTTTGAGGAGTGTAACAATTTTGGAGGAAGGGTAACGGATGTGAAGAGTATGGTTTTGGTATGGTAACATCCTGGTAATGTAAATAATGGTCGCAGCCGTCCTCCTAATTAATTTCATAGAACATACACGCAGGTCACGATATATCTTTTAAATAGTGTATTTCCTTATTCCATGTAGGCTAAGTATGTGTTTTCCACTAGATTGACTTTGCATTGTATCAAACAAAATAAGCGTAGGCCCTTCCAATTTCCCCAAAACCTCCCTTCCAATTGCCTTCCGCATTTTGGCTGGTTTTCTTCAAACCACCATTGGCCATGAGGTAAGGTTGGGGAAGAAAGGCGTGTCTCCACCTCGTCATAAGAAGCAAGGAGTGAACCAGCCCTAACAGCCAATCAACACCGCGGTGAGTGACCCGGTAGGCGCGCCCTCGGAGTCGGCGGCTTGATTTCGCTGGAGGTGATAAAAGCGACTGCAGGGGACTGCTTTACCAGATGAGAGATGACTGGAGATGACTGGAGATGAGCTGGAGAGGAGCAACGAGGCTGCACCAAGGAGAGGCCTTGAGAGATACGCTGGGGGATGACCTGGAAGAGGAGCGCAATCCACCGCAAGCCCTACCTACCTACCTGCCTGCAATATCCCCTGTCGTTGGAGAGACGCGCTGAACGGAGGGAGACGGCTCCACCCCAGGAAGAGGAGCAGGTGTGCCGAGCCAGCGCGTGACGGCCGCGGATACGCGACGGAGGTTTTCCCGCCAAAACCGCGAGGGGTTGAAAGCTGCTGCCTCCGACCTTGCCTTCCTCTCAAGCAATCAACCTCGAGCCATTACCTGCCTGCAATATCCACCGTGTGAGTGTGAACGTCCTGTCCTACTCGTTTGTCTTGGGGATTAAGTAAATGAAATAGAATAAGTTAACAATGCACTGTGTGACTGCTCTTTTCCATCTATTGCTGTAAATAATATTGGTCGCTCTAAAATATTGCTTGTGTGTGTATAATAAATCTGTTCTTCCTCCAAACTCTGTCTTTCTTCTCTCTTCTTCTCTTTCGGTCGCTTTAGAGGTTTCCCAATTGAATATCTGTAGCGCGATTAGTCAACGTTCGGTTGGAATCGGGTTCTAATCGGGGAGTAACTGTTCGGACGCGGTTAAATACACCACCACTCGGTAAAATAACATCCAAAAACCGTGTCCGTAACAATACTTATACATACATACATACATACACACACACACACAAATCTCGTTTTTAGCTCACCTGGAACGAAGTTCAGGGTAGCTTATGCGATGGTGCATCGTCAGTCAGTTCATCCGTAAACACTTCTTCAACTTCTTCTCCGAAACCGCTGAAGGGATTGTGACCAACTTTAGCACAAATTATATTTGTTGTGCTGTGACTAAAGTAAGTTTACGGCATTAAAAAAGTCGGGGTCTAAGGGGGTTTACAAGGGGTCAAAATGGATCCAGGTTTGACCCCCCAAAATAGGAATTTGCTTTTTTTTCTCTGAAACTACACACACTATTTCGAAGAAACCTGACCACAACCTTCATCACCCGTGATGCGCCAATGTTTGTTCAAGGAATTAGAAAAATTGGGGTCTGAGGAGGTATACGAGGTTGGGGAATGCGGCGGGTTTGCCCCCCCAAAATAGGTATTTTTTGTTTGTTTAAAGTCTTATGATTATGTTAGTATGATTCTACATGCTGTCCTGTCTTCTAGCAATCATTGAAATTGGTTTAAAATACCTTTAGTCAGTGCAGTATACTGTATTGTTTTTATTCCACCAGGTGAACGCCAGGAGTATTGCCCCTATATTTTCATTTCTGTTCCTCAAAATTCTATCATACACACACACACATAAAAAGAAACACACACATTTACATATACATTACAATATATACTTTATTTCAGAATGGGGTGGTTGGGATTATGCTTTTTCTTTTTAAAGAAAAAGGCGTATCTAACCAGAAAAGTAACTCGATCTCCCCTGCTAATCTAGTAATAACCAAGAATAGCATTTGCTAAAGTGCATACCTCGGCCAGGCTAAACAATTTACGTTTTGTATCGCACTGTTAGGTCGGATTTGGATCCGCACCTGAAACAAAATCTAATCAGCTTGTTCTTGTCACCTATGCAACTCATCTCACAAAAAATTTTCACAACCAGTCCACAACTTTTTGAAATATCGTGCTATATACAATTTTGGGCCGATCTCTTAATTGTAAAAAAAACCACTTTTTTTTTTTTAAACGATGGTATCCGCATCTGGATCCTTGCTAAAATTAAACCACCTTGTCACACACTCAAACTCTCCATCAAGTTTCGTCTGCATCTGTCCATAACTTTTCAAGATATCCTGCTCACAGACAGACGGATAAACATGAACAAACAAACAAGAAAGGCGTCCTGCAGAGCACGAGACATGCAAAATTCACCCACACACAAAAAAAAACGTTTCTATGGATACATCAACTTGTCTCTTTCATTCAGATTAAAATTAAAGATATTCATCAATGTCCAGGTCAATCGGATGAAAATTGATTATTTTTGAAGTTTGACCTTGAGTTGACCGTTTGTCTTAAAAAATAGTTTCTTAACCAATTCAGTTATGCACCATGCAAAATTGCTTTTAATTTTCAGGTTAATCAGATGAAAAGGACCCATTTTTCAGATGAAAATTAATGATTTTAGAAGTTAGACCTTGATTTGACCATTGACCTTTTTACCAAAAAAATAGATGGTTTCCCAATTCAGTGATGCAATTGCTGTTTAATTTTCAAGTTAATAGGATGAAAATTGATGATTTTTCAGAAGATTAATGATGATTTTAGAAGTTTCAAATTGAGTTAACCTTTGACTGTTTGAGCTCAAAAATAGTTGGTTTCCCAATTTAGTGATGCACTATGTAATTGTTGTTTAACTTACAAGTTAATAGGATGAAAATTGACGATTTTAGAAGATCGACCTTGAATTGACCTTTGACCTATTGAACTCAAAAACAATTTGTTTCCCAATTCAATGAGGCACTATGCAATTGCTTTTTTATTTTCATGTCAATCAAATGAAAATGGCAATTTTAAAATTTGACCTCAAGATGACCTTAGACCTCAAAATCAATAAGCTTCTATATATATATATATCTGTTGCGACTACCTCAACAACTTGGTAAAGTTTCATGACAATCGGTTTAGAATTGTGACCTGCAGGCGATTGACAAAGAGACAGACAGAATAACGCACAAATCCAACCAATATACTTGAAAAGTCTTCGATTTTGCAAGTAATGAAAAATCACTCATGAGAGACAAATAGGAAAATAGAACAAAGTAGAACGGCACTTGGAAGAGCTAATGCTAATACCTCTCATCTGCCAGGCTGAACGGTTTATGTTTTGTATCGCAACGATAGGCTGCATTTAAACCAAAATTGAATCGGCTTCTTCTTGTCACCAAACCAACTAATCCACCTACTTTTGTCATAAGTCGTCCACAACCGTTTAAATATCGTGACATATATATATATATATATCCAAATGACTCCATGGTAAGATCTCCAACCTTTAATTGAACAAACAATGACTCAACGTTTCGATTAACAACATGTGAAGCCACACGCCTCCGTTAATCTTCCTCAAGAGTGATAAAATCATCTCAACATCCCCTTACATGCACAGTGGGCGGGGTATATGCAAAGTGGGGTGGGCAATGCTGGACAGCCAATGAAACCGTATCACACCGCTCTCGTGAACGGAGACGTTACCGACCAAATTAAAAAATCAACCGCATATTAACGGCTGAAAATAATCCTGTAAGCAATGCTGGATTATAACGCAAGTGTTGAGAAAATCCGGAACAATCATTACATTTAATCTAAAGTTAAACTTGCAAACAATTAAATTGTAAATTAAATTAAAACTGTAAATATATTAAAGCCAAAATTTTTTTAAGACAAAATAAAATTGTCACATTATCAAGATTATCACATGTAGCCCTATGCGGTAAAGGTGAATGCGGGAAGGAGGTTGGTTTTAGGGGGGATAAAATGGGGGGGGGGAACCAGAGGGGTTGGAAGTGGAGGGGGGGGGGGTGTGGGAGAGGGGTGGTTTGGAGGGATTGGAGGTGGGAGGGGGCAATTTGTCCGAATAAAAACCTTGTGTTGTAGCGGTTACCGCTGGATGTACATAATCGCCTTGCACCGGCCAGAACACGGCCAGACGCGCCTCTCCCGGGCATGCCCGGACTCACTGTTCCCGGGCACGCCCGAACCTCCCGGGCACGCCCTGTCTCGTCTTTCCCGGGCATGCCCGCTCTCGCCTTTCCAGGGCTCGCCCAGAGCGTCCGGGCATGCCCGCTATCGCCTTTCCAGGGCTCGCCCAGAGCGTCCGGGCATGCCCGCTATCGCCTTTCCAGGGCTCGCCCAGAGCGTCCGGGCATGCCCGCTATCGCCTTTCCAGGGCTCGCCCAGAGCGTCCGGGCATGCCCGCTATCGCCTTTCCAGTGCTCGCCCAGAGCGCCCGGGCACGCCCAGCCTCGACTTGCCAGGCCGCAGCCAAACACGCCCGGGCAGGTCCAGACTCGCCTTTCCAAGGCTCGCCCTTGACACCCGGGCATGCCCGGTATAGCTTTTGCCGGGCAAACTTCCCAACATAAATGTGTATATATATTGTTGCCCGAAAAACGGGCTTGTCAGAATACCTGAGCTGTTTTGTTTCAATAAAGCAACTCGGACGAATTCCGTCTTTGGTCGCGTCAATTCTTTCGACTCGCGTTGGAGCGCAGTTCCTTCATTGGTGACCTACCGACATGGATACGGCAGTGACGCTTAAACTGCCTACCTTCTGGGAGGCTCACGCGGCTGTTTGGTTCGCCCAGGCGGACTCCCAGTTCGCCCTGCGAGGCATCACCGCGGACGACACCCGCTTCCACCATGTTGTGACGGCGCTCGGTTCCGCTACCGCGGCCCGCGCCTTGAGCCTCCTCCAGCACCCGCCGGCTGCTGACAAATACGACGCGCTGAAGACGCTCCTCCTCGGTGCTTTCGCCCTCTCACCGGCAGCACGCGCACGGCGCCTGCTTGACCTGCCCGAGCTCGGCGACACGCGCCCGTCCGAGCGCATGGACTATATGCTCTCGTTGCTCGGCGAGCACTCTCCGGCATTCCTGTTCCGGGAGCTGTTCCTCCGTCAGCTGCCTAACCCGGTACGCCTCGCCCTGGCTGGCACGTTGATCACGGATTCCCGCGCCCTCGCCAGGGAAGCCGATAAGATCTCCTCGGCGGGCCAGCACATCGGCGCGGTTACCTGGAGCCCGCCGCCGTCCGAGACAACGCCCACGACGCCCGAGCGCCCTGCGCGGTTGGAGGCCGAACTGCCGGTGCAACTGGCGGCCGCCACGCCGCACCGCCCGCTTCCGACACGACGGCCGGGGCCTCCACCTGACCGGGCGTGGTGTTATTACCACGCCAGGTTCGGACACAAGGCTCGGACGTGCCGGCCCCCGTGCACTTTCGGCAGGTCGGGAAACGGCCGGGCCGGCGTTCATTCCCAGCCATGAGCGCCGGCCACTCGGGCAACTTGCTGTTTATTCGCGACAAAGCGTCTGGACGGCGTTTCCTGTGCGACACCGGCGCCCAACTGAGCGTCATACCTGCCTCCGAGCAGGACAGGCTGGACGCAGTTTGCGGCCCCTCTTTGGTCGCTGCTAATGGCTCGGCCATACGCACTTTCGGCCCACGCGTCGTCACACTCTGCTTCGGCAGCCAGCGCTTTCAATGGACTTTTGTTACCGCCAGCGTCCCTGTGGCTTTGCTGGGCGCCGACTTCCTCTGCGCGCACGGGCTGCTGGTCGACGTCAAACGACGTCGCCTTGTCCACGCCGAGACCTTCAGCTCCCTGGCGTGCACAATGAGCAGCTCCGCGCCGACCGAACTGGCGTGCGCCCTCCCGGCAACGAACGAGTTCGCTCGCCTGCTCGTGGAATTCCCGGCCCTCACGCGGCCGACGTTTTCGGCCGTCGCGGTGCGGCACGGGATCGAGCACCACATACCCACTACGGGCCCGCCGGTCTACGCCAGGGCCTGCCGCCTCGACCCAGCCAAGCTTGCCGTGGCAAAGGCCGAATTCGACGCGTTGGAGCACCTCGGCATCGTGCGGCGCTCCGATAGCGCGTGGGCCTCGCCACTGCACATCGTGCCAAAGCCGGGGGGTGGATGGCGCCCGTGTGGCGACTACCGCCATCTCAATGACGCTACCACCCCCGACAGGTACCCGATCCCGCATATTCAGGACTTTTCCGCCCGTTTGGCGGGACGGGTCATCTTTTCGAAAATTGACCTGATACGGGGCTACCACCAGGTACCTGTCCGGGCGGCCGACGTCCCGAAGACGGCCGTCATCACGCCGTTCGGCCTGTTCGAATTTTTGCGGATGCCGTTTGGCCTCAAGAATGCGGCCCAGGCGTTCCAGCGCTTGATGGACGGCGTGCTGCGCGACCTGCCGTTTCTTTTCGTCTATCTGGACGACATCCTTGTCGCCAGCACGTCCCGCGCCGAGCACCTCCTCCACCTCCGAACACTGTTCGGTCGCCTCAGCGAGCACGGCTTAATTGTCAACCCGGTCAAATGCCACTTCGGCGCGACGACCGTTGACTTTTTGGGCCACCGCATCACCAAGACCGGGGCCGTGCCGCTGCCGACCAAGGTCGAGGCCATCACCACGTTCCCGCGTCCCCGTTCCATCAAGGCCCTCCAAGAGTTCCTCGGCATGGTGAATTTTTATCACCGATTCGTGCCCCGCGCTGCTCAGCTCATGCGGCCCCTTTACGAGGCCCTCCGGGGCAAGCCGGCCAAGCATGACATTGTTTGGTCTGCGGCCATGGACGCGGCCTTCGCCAGTGCCAAACGGGCCCTCGCCGACGCAACGCTGCTGGCTCACCCGGTGCTCAACGCGCCCATCGCCCTCACTACGGACGCCTCCAACTACGCGGTGGGCGCCGTCCATGAGCAATGGGTGGACGGGGTTTGGCAGCCACTCGCTTTTTTCAGCCGGCAACTCCGGCCGAACGAGTTAAACTACAGCACGTTCGACCGCGAGCTGCTCGGGCTATTCCTGGCCGTTCGCCATTTCCGACACCTCCTGGAGGGCCGCCCGTTCACGGCTTTCGTCGACCACAAGCCGTTGGTCTACGCAATGGCTAAGGTCACGGAGCCGTGGTCGGCCCGCCAGCAGCGCCACCTCTCCGCCGTGTCGGAGTTCACCACGGACATCCAGCACGTCGCCGGCAAAGACAACGCCGTGGCCGACTGCCTTTCGCGGGCCAGCGCGAACGCGGTCCACCTCGGCGTGGACTTCACGCTCATGGCGGCCGACCAGACCACCGACGCCTCGGTGCAGGCACTCCGCGTGGCGGACACGGGCCTCCGCCTGGCCGACATCCCCTTCGCGGGCACCGTCCTGCTCTGCGACGTCTCCCAGGGCCAGCCTCGCCCCATCGTGCCCGTTTCCTGGCAGCGCCGCATCTTCGCCTCCATCCACGGCCTTTCTCACCCGGGCCGGAAAGCTTCTCAGAAGCTGGTGTCGGCGCGTTTCGTCTGGCACGGCCTTCGACGAAACATCCGCGACTGGGCCAACGCCTGCACGGCCTGCCAGCGAGCCAAGGTCCACCGCCACACCCAGGCCCCGCTGGCACCTTTCGCCGTGCCTGAACGGTGTTTCGACCACGTCCACGTGGACCTGGTGGGTCCCCTGCCCCCCTCGTGGGGGTTCACCCACCTGCTCACCATGGTGGACAGGACCACCAGGTGGCCGGAGGCCGTGCCCCTCACCTGCACCACCACCGCCGACGTGGCGCAGGCGTTCATCGCCACCTGGGTCGCGCGCTTCGGTGCACCAGCGGACATCTCGTCCGACCGCGGCCCACAGTTCACGTCTGAGCTTTGGGGCGCGGTCGCCCGTTCGTTGGGGGTCACGCTGCACCGCACCACGGCCTACCACCCCCAAGCCAATGGGTTGTGCGAGCGGTTTCACCGCTCCATGAAGGCCGCAATCATGGCCGGCCTTCAGGACGACGGTTGGGCCGACCGGCTGCCGTGGGTCCTTTTGGGCCTTCGCACGGCCCCCAAGGAAGACCTCCAGGCATCCGCCGCCGAGCTCGTCTACGGCCAGCCACTCCGCGTCCCGGGCGAATTCGTGCCTGACGCTACCAGTCCCTGGTCCGCCGCTCGCCAGCGCTTGGACCTCCAGGAGGCCGCCCGACGATTTGCCCCCGTGCCGACGTCCCGCCATGGTGGCCCCCAGTCCTACGTCCCCCCGGCGCTTCGCACAGCGGAGTACGTCTTTGTGCGTCATGACGCGCACCGGGGGCCACTCCGGCCGCCGTACGACGGGCCCTTCCGGGTCCTGCGACGGGGCGACAAGTCTTTCATCGTCGACTTCGGCGGCCGGCCGGACTGGATTTCTGTGGACCGCCTCAAACCGGCGCACATGGACGTCGACCGACCACCACGGTTGGCCCTTCCTCCGCGGCGAGGCCGCCCCCCATCCACAGTTCCCCCCGCTCGACCACCCACCACCACGTCAGACCCCTCCCCACGACCCTCCAGGGGTCGCTTCGGCCGGGTCATCCGGACCCCCCTTAAATTGACCCTGCCGGTGCAGGTCAATTCTGGAGGGGCGTGTGTAGCGGTTACCGCTGGATGTACATAATCGCCTTGCACCGGCCAGAACACGGCCAGACGCGCCTCTCCCGGGCATGCCCGGACTCACTGTTCCCGGGCACGCCCGAACCTCCCGGGCACGCCCGGTCTCGTCTTTCCCGGGCATGCCCGCTCTCGCCTTTCCAGGGCTCGCCCAGAGCATCCGGGCATGCCTGCTATCACCTTTCCAGGGCTCGCCCAGAGCGTCCGGGCATGCCCGCTATCGCCTTTCCAGGGCTCGCCCAGAGCGTCCGGGCATGCCCGCTATCGCCTTTCCAGGGCTCGCCCAGAGCGTCCGGGCATGCCCGCTATCGCCTTTCCAGTGCTCGCCCAGAGCGCCCGGGCACGCCCAGCCTCGACTTGCCAGGCCGCAGCCAAACACGCCCGGGCAGGTCCAGACTCGCCTTTCCAAGGCTCGCCCTTGATACCCGGGCATGCCCGGTATAGCTTTTGCCGGGCAAACTTCCCGACATAAATGTGTATATATATTGTTGCCCGAAAAACGGGCTTGTCAGAATACCTGAGCTGTTTTGTTTCAATAAAGCAACTCGGACGAATTCCGTCTTTGGTCGCGTCAATTCTTTCGACTCGCGTTGGAGCGCAGTTCCTTCAGTGTGATATATTATGTGGACTCGTTGTTCAAAGTACGGAATGCCTGCTTCGTTTACACAAGAGTGGGTCAAAAGCTACCGGTGTGATGAATCAGCTCTTCGTTTGCAAAAGAAGTCCACAATAGCCTGGAATGGCGCAGCTTTATTAATAACCAACTTATACAGATCCGGAGGAGGCCGACGTCTACAGCAATCTACAGCAAGAACATGCCACGTCAAGCCTTCCTGCCAACGCATTGATTCTCATTCACTTATATACCAAATACGATTTATCAGAAAAATCTCCGAGAGAACGAAGTGACTGGGAGAGTCCCTCCCACCGTTATCATTCGGGGGAGTCAGCCTTTCCTTTATCATTTGGACCAATTGTTTTTCTGGGCTCCGAGAAAACAGAACTGTAACTCACAAAGAGAAGAGTGTATGCTTAGCCAAACAAACCCATATATTTTATGGGTTTGTGTACATGAGTAATCCAAAGCATGTTTATACAGAGTCAAGCGTTGCTGAGATTAAAACAAAATATATATAGTTAACGATAGGTTCATGTCATTCTACTTGCATTACGCAAAAACAAGCGCATGTGGGCGTGGTTTTACGACCAGCCTCGAAAAGCACACGTATACAATTTGTTCAGCCTGACCTCATTTTAAGCTTTTCCTCATCCAAAACTAAAACGAAGCAAAAACCCTTTATTTACTTTATGAAATAGCATTTTTAGACATCATATAAATCATAACACATTAGCACCCAACGTCTATAACTGAACTTTAGGCAATAACAAATCTACTACTTGACATTCCTTCCTCTTGTCTCGTCGAGACAAAGTATCTTAAGAGACAACGTGCCACATCGGGCTTTATTGAAAAATAATTGTGTAATGCGGGTATTGAAAAAATAATTGTAATGCGGGTATCTCCCAAGGGCATATCGTGCGCCCAAAGCGCCTCGCCCGTGCATTTGGCGAACGTGTCGTGTGGTGCGTGCTCGGAGCCTGAGGGCTCAGAACATGAAAGTTCATTAACGTTTCGGATCCACAACGAAGACGTCTGGTCCAGATGAGGTTCTGCTCCGCCAGAGGGTGCATCACTTCCCCTGCGGAACTGGCTCCCCCCACCCTTTGCAGACGCAGTCCTTGCAGATCTTCGAAGTTAATCAACGGTCATGCCCATGAGGTCCCTCACGTGTTGCTGTTCTGGGGAATACAAAATGTCGTCAGTATCTTGTGTCTCAATTTCCTGGTCAGGGTACAGAGCGTAAAAATCCGAATCCGAATCACTTGAAGCAAAGAGATCCGCAACATGTGGATCAAAGAGATCCGAAACATTTGGATCAAAGAGATCCGAAACATTTGAAGAAAAGAGAGGGACTTCCTTTATGTCAAAGTCTCCCATGGGCGCCTGGTCGGCTTGCGGGTCTAGGATATCCACGTCGGGTCCCTCGACCGCCAGACCCAGTGTCGCAATCAGATCCATAGTTGGGTCAGAAGGGGGCGTGCAGCTGTCAGCTTGTAATACATAAGCAGCGTTAGCCAGTACACGCAAGGGGTTTATAGCACAAGTATCACAGTCATCACATACACCGTTACAGGCAGCAGCCAGTTCCCACATGGGATCCACACAAGTATCACAGTCGTCACAAAATTCAATACAATTTTCTGGAGCGCTGGTCGCAACTGCCTTGTTGAAGGACCCGTTCAGGTCGACGGCCTCTGTGGTCAGAGCCATAGTTGTTGTCGGCGGCTTCTTCACTTTCCATCCTGTAAAATACTTTCTCATACAGAGGAGGACTAGAGATTTCATTAGTGCCCCCCAAATTACTACCCCGATTATCACAGCCAGTGCGGTCAATAACCACTTCACTATGGTGCCCGTCCATCCCTGGAACCAGTCAGTGAGCCAGCTAAATGTATAAGAATTTTCGCGCGCGATCCGATCGATCCAATAGTATGTCATGAGCCGTAGCGGTGTCGTTTGCCACCTTTTCTAGGGCCAAAGCCAATTTATCTATCCGGAAACTATCCATGACTGTGCCCGCTCCTGGGAAGAAGAAACCAAACACCTTTTCCCATAGACTCCCGTGTAGTTTAGTGGTTCCATCTTCGTTCATGACTGACCTCTTATAACGCCTGTCCAAGGACTTTGGGTCTAGCTCATCCAGTATCTCAATGTCAGGAAGAACTGAACCCAGATAACATGTGCCCCCCCAATTATTTGGTAAATAGGGGTAAGCCTTGTCGCCGCATATAAACATTGTCCCATGGGGTGGGACCAGGTGGGTGGATAAGCACTGGAGTCCCTTTACCACCCCATTAATCCTACTAACCCCCCTAGAGAATGTTATAGCCGTTATGTTGTGGTTGTGTTTATCTTGCAGTACTATTCGTAATGTAATCCCCGAGCTCCCTTGTCCCAGCTTCCCGGGGAGAGTGTAGGCGCATTCTGATTCTCCCATACGCAAGTGGCCGGAACCCTGGAGGCAGACCCTCCCTTTCTGTGGTTTGACCCAGACGGGGGCAGGCCTCTCGGCCACATGGGCAATCATTGGCGGGCGATAATTAAATTGTCGATTGCAACTCTTGCCGTTGTCAACCCCTTCTCTTTCCAGCGTGGTGACTAAACATGGGGAATCGATAGGTTGTGAGCAGAGGTCATTGAGGGACAGAGGTAGCACTATCATGTGTATTCCTGTGGTGCCTGCTTGGGGAAAGCGCATGCACGACCAGCGGTGTGTCCTATTTTGAATTGTTGCCACCTCCCTGGCCACTTTCCAATATGTGTTTTCCCCCCTCTTTGGGGCCTTATCCTGAGGTTGCGGCGTGAGTATGTATTCGTTGCATCGTATGTAGTTCTTTTCGCCACCGGCCGCGCCAGGGGTCCAGACGCTGCACCGGACCTGCATAGTCATGCCTTTCTCTAGGCGCGTGCGTGTTTGTAGCTTAAAATCAGGGGTTCCCCATTGGTATCCTGGTTGGGCCAAGGTCTTAATGCTAGCTTGCCCGTCTTCCCGGAACTCTCGTTGCTTTTGTAGTATCATGCCAACGCGTCCAGGCCCTGCCGACAGTGCTAGCCAATTTATGTTCACCCAATTTGTGTGCAGGGCTTTCTGTTCGAAACATGGTAGTGATACTCTTTGTCCCCATGTTACGGTGAGGTGTCGGGTTTCGTTTTTTTGCATCTATTGGAATCGGAGTTTCCCCTAGCTGCTGTCGCTATCAATAGTATTGTACCTATGATTAGGCCCATCCTTACTGTGTTCTGGGGGTGTGGTGTCTGGTGCTTGTATGGCCAACTTACAGTGCGTGGCGTGGATCCACGAGGTCTTGCCCTCGCGAAAGACTGCCGTTGGTGTAGTCAGCAACACCTGGACTGGTCCCTTCCACCTTGGTTCCAAGGCGTTCTTGCAGGTGAAGTGCTCCACGAACACCTGGTCTTTTTCCTCTGGTGGAACACCTGATCCACAAGTCTCCTGGGAGCGCCTGGTCTACAGGTCTCCAATTTCCTAATCCACTTTTTTCCAAGTGGATCCAATTTTATTCAATATTCAATTTTTAAATTCAATCCCATTTAATCCAGTCCAATTCAAATTAAATTCCATCCTTCTCTCAGCATCCCATTACCTGTTTCCAACATCAATAAAAATAAAATTATAAAATTAAACGGAAATTATTTCAGCTAGAGTTTCAACTAGAATTACCACAAACAAACCACCTTTAACCTCCATTAACACAAACACAAACCACCATTAACCTCGATTAATACAAACAAACCACCATTAACCTCCATTAACCTCCCCCTATTATTTATTTATTTTCACGAATAAACAAATAATAGAAATAACCTGGTCTACTTCCAATTTCAATTCTGGTCAGTTCTGGTGTCTGGTCACACACAATGTTTTCCTCACCCACTGTGATTCGCTCACAATAGATTCTCACTGTTATGTCTGAAATTAAGCTACCCTACTGGGTATTCGTGAAGGGGGTCCATCTTTCCCAACCCCTTCCTTCACACCAGCCACTTCACGTTGTCCACCATACTCACTGAATTGTCATCAATTCTGAAATTCGTCTCATGAAAACACATCCCAGAGTCTAGTGTAACAGCCAGACAAACACATAGACATGCTGAAGACCCCAGGGTACCCATCAAACTAGCTTGTCCCCAGATCAACAACACAGCGAAACATGTAAGTTTACTAAAATAATCACTTACTCATAACTAGCTGGATAACTAGCATAACTAGCTCAACACCTGGAACTCATAACTAATACTCATACCACTAATTACTCATAATAACTCATAATTACTTCTGTAATTACTCATGCCAATACTTACTCAAAATGATGTAATATCCCAATCTTCACCCCCTATGCAAATCGAAGCACCCCGGACGATCCACAGCCAATATCAACCACTGTAGCCGCCTTCCCCTCCAGGCAGCCACACACAGCCACATACATCTCCATCCACGTCACACAAGACAACAGCCAACGAGTGTGTCCACCACACAGAAACCTTTGGCAATGCAACAACCGAACTCCCAGACAACCAACAACAAAACCCAATCCATCTCCATGGCTCATCAAGCAGTTCCAACTTAATCCAGCTTCACATACCGATTTCCCCAAAAACTCGTGAAACTTCACCCCCCTTTTGGAAAAACCCTGGACTAAACCCTGACACCCTAAATAACTTCAGACCCATCTCCAATCTACCCTTTCTGTCAAAAATTTTGGAACGTGCTGTGGCCACTCAACTCAAACATCACCACTTTGCCAATAACCTGTATGAAACATCCCAATCCGGATTCTGCTCCAGCCACAGTACTGAAACTGCTCTCCTCAAAATCACCAGCGACCTTTTCTCTCCTCTGATGCCGGCAACCTCAACATTTTCATCCTCCTCACCTCAACGCCTCCTTTGACATCATCAATCACACCATCCTCCTCACCCTGTTTAGACCAGCTTGTGCCTATTAAACCCAAATTAGTTCACCCCCAAGCCTACAAGGACCACCTACAGCACTGCAAAGATGTCCTCTACTCCACCTACTACCCTCAAATTATCCACTCTGGCTCCGGAATCCCAAAAGCACTCTTCTCTACAATAAACAAACTAAATAAACAAACTTTACAACGTGAACAAACTCCTCAGCTCCCTGGATACCACCACCTTGCTCCACACACCTGTTGGTGCACACCTGTGCACTCACACCTGGTGCCACCTGCACCCTCCTTCCTTCCTGGACCATTCATCCAAAGCAAAATTGACAGCATCTACAACAGCTTAATCACCACAATTCACTCCCCCTTAAGGTGTCCCCCAAGGTTCAGTTCTTGGCCCCCTCCTCTTCGTCCTGTACCTATCCCCCCTTGGTCACTTAATCCGTCATGCACCATAGCCAATGCACCATGGTCTCCAATTCCACTGCTTCACCGATGACATCCAGCTTTTTCATCTCCACCAAATCGTGCTCCACCACCACCCACTCTATCCTGACAAACTGCCTAACTGAAATAAAATTCTAGCTTCAGATCAGCTTCCTCGAACTTAACTACGCTAAATCTGAATTAATCTTCATTCCCCCCAACATCGATGGTTTCCCAGTATCCACATCCGGAATCTTGGCATCATCATTGACCAAAACCCTCTCCTTTGAAAAATACACTAAACAGATCATAAAGACCTTAAACCTTAATCATAAAAACTGAAAAATGCTTCGCCATGGAATAGTCCACCACTCATGTAAATAATCATAAGAGTTCTGCGAAACATCTCCATCTTTAAAACTTAGCCAACCAAATTTAAACCACATGTTTTCCCCCCAAAAACAAGTCACATTCTTTGTATATTGCCAACATTGTTCATCGTTTAAGTATCATCCAGACCTAAATTTTTATAAACCATCAACTTGTAGATGCATTTATTTATATCCCATTAACCCAAGAACTCTCAATTGCTTGGTTATATTTTAGTAATGTCATATATCCATATTTCTTTTCCAAAATGTTCCTGATATACACATTAATCCCATCTGTCTTCGTTTCCAGATGAACTCAAATCAGGAAATCAACACAAATCCTTATTACCTCCAATCAATTCAAAATTAAATCAAACAATTCAAAACCAGATCGGATCAGCGATCAGAAATCACTTTTCCAATCAACACATTCCAAGCAACAATTCATTCAAAGACCAAGCTTAAAAACACAACTCTCATCTTACTGTGACAAGTAAGCAACCAACCTACTTCACACTAAAACAAATAACTTTTCATCACCCCTTTCTTCTCCACCGCCTCTTACACTTAAACAGATCATAATTACTCACTCATACACTGTTGCCCATCACCCAGTTGCCCCAGACCCAAACACAGGTTTGAAATCCCAGTAGGTTGTTCTTCAATCCCAACCATCATGTGATCCCAACATCTCTCCATTTATTTCGTTCCTCATGGGGTTGGTGTTTTATGGCCTTTACCTCTTACCCAATCACACTGCACATTATTCCCCGTCCTTGATGGATAATTTTACATCCAGATGGGCACAGCATCCCATTTTTGGCGACCCAGCCCTAAAACAAGCCCCTGGACTCCTTGCAGGCTGGACCAAAACCCCTGGACCTGCCTCCATGGAACAATGACGCCTAAGCACTCAATTAGCCCTCCCAGTACCAAAGACTTACAATCAGACCGACAGACAGACAAATAACAGAGGCATGTCGCCAGCCCCAGCACAGGACATCCCCTTTCCGGGCAGGTACAATATAATCCACAGCATCGAAATGCCAATTTCTATCCGGGGCCTCGCAAAGCCAAAATCCATGCATGCGTGCTCCATCATGCAACCCGATCTGTACTCGGTGCGCCCGGCGCCCCCTATAATCAGTGAGTTATAATAACCACAATATCTCTGGCACCCAACTCGTGATACCACAATTTAATCCACGTTACTTGCATCTCTTCATCCTCACAAATGTCCTCCTCTTGACATGACTTAAATTAAATTCCAGCGTACTGTACCTGACGCGTCCAGTCGGCACCGGAAGTCTGTTTATTTCTTGAGACCCCTGAATCGGGACATCAACGACAATTACAACGACAAACAGGACTCGATATTCTCTGTTCATTAATTACGTACATGATTTTGGTTTTACCCACAATATATGTCCCGATATTCTCTCCAGATTTAGGTTCTATATCCTGTCGTTAAAGCAACACCCTGTAGACTGACTCCGCCTGTCGTTCTTCCAAGGTTAGTGAATTACCTCTGACCTTTCCCTTGCATATCTCGAACAAAGGTCAACTAAACTTTAAAAGGTCAAACTTCGAATTGGGGTAACCAGCGCTTTATTATCCCACAAGTAATGCAAGTCCGGCGACAATGGACAAATGACCATTAATGTGGCTCTACATAGCATAATGCTAACTTCTACGAATCCAACAACCGTCACAATCCGTTCAGGGACTTCCGTACGTGCTCTACAATGCAGCACCTCTCTACCTGGTGCACACCTTTCGCACATCCTTCCTCGTTCGCACAACGCTTCATCAACACACCCTCCTCGCGCCCACACCTTGGCACAAGCCACACCACATACCGACAGTTGAAACCTCGACCGTCCTCCTTCCTCGGATCAGCGTTCTGTTGAAAACGTGACATTTCTGCCTACCTCAATCAGAGATCTCTCTGAATCTCATTTATTCGCACTGTATCTCACTTACTGTATGAACAAGACCTTTTGGCTCCGGAAATTAATTACTCTGTCTTGAAATCGTTTAATTTAACCATCCTAAATAAATCCATCCATATAAATCCATCTTAAATAACGTATTCGTCCTGTGACATTGCCTGGCATATATGTCGCAGCCGGCCACTATTCCGACATGGCTCGTCTGACATGAACGTCCGACATCCAGCAAAGTCGAAATGACCCTCAATGCATTTGGGCACACACTTCCTCTGAGAGTGGGCGAGTTATCGCCGGCACTCTGAGCAGATAATTAAACGAACATTGCCAGGATTCTCGGATAGACGTTTAATTTCACAACACACATGACAAAAATCCGATTTAAATTCAGAGATCGCCGATCGATCTGGCACAACCATCTCAACGCGACGACGCCACGCCGCCCCCCGTCTTGGCGCGCACCCTCGTGCCTCCGCACGAATCTCAACACTCCCTGCACGTCGCTCTATTCGCGTTCGCGGCGGGGTTTACCTCGCGTTGGGACATGCAGTCGGCTGTCATAACAAAGTGCTGTCATAACAAATCTACGACCCGACATGTCGTGAGCTGTCAGAACATTGAGCTGTCAGAACTCATCCCTAGCTCGCAAAAAAACAGGATCTCCGACGCTTGACCTCTCTGATCCAAAATGCACTATATGACACCAATTCCAAAGGTGAGCTGCCTCAGCGATACATCCCACACATACAATCCACAATATCTGCCATTGAATGAACTCTTCAATTCAAGTAAAACACACATATTGATTCGAATTCTGCAACCATCTCCAAGAAACCGCTTCATATCAACAGTAGATCGACAAGGGCACTCCGGGTGCTTTCCTGACCCGATTTATATCAATTCGCTTCCCAAACAACTCCCAAACAGATGAAAATCCGGACTCAGTTCAGGACCTCGCCTGTTCTCTCGGATAGACGTTAAAATGGACATTCCCGGCCTGAATTTCCCCCAAGTCGAGCAGATCGCTTACAAAGTTTCACACCGAAACCCTCTGCTTTGCACATGACACACAGACAAACACATTGGCCAGACACACACGTCAATTAACATCCCAATATACATTCATTCCTCATTCATGTTACATCTCTCATTCAAGGAAAAGGATTTTTTGGGACGGGTTTGGACGGGGGGTGGGTTGAGGTGGAAAGGGGAGGCAGGGCGGGGTGTTGGGGTGTTGCCTAGAGCCCCGGGACTGAGCTCAGGTCTTGGGGGGGGTTGGGGGCATGGTGGCTACCTCCCCTTTCGCGGGGTCTTGGTCCGGATTATGGACGAGCGGCATTAGCCGCTGATTTGCTTGCTTAACTACCTCCTTAATTGTTTCACCTGGCCCATTTCCTGTGAGCTTATTTATTTTCTCTTGTCCACCAGATCCTGGCCTGCTTTATCTGGACCTCTTGTCTAGAACTTCCTGGCTTGACCTCGTAGTTGTCACTACCTTCTTGTCAAACCTATGGTACCTGCGCATTTCCCTTTTCCTGGCCATGTCCCTTTGGCCTTCTAAGTTAACCTATGGCCTTTTATCTAAGTTTAGCCACAGCCCTTTGTTCCCTGGCATGCAATGGCATACCCCATCTTGTCTCTGGGCTGTTCCTTCCTGGAAAAATCTTGGCCACCTGGTTTCAGCCTATATGGCTGTCCGACCTCATTTTCCCCTCCTGGTGCTAACTGTAACTTTAAGCTTCCTGTTAAATCCTTACTGATATCCTGCGCAAAATCTATCCTTAGCTTTTTACCCTTAATGTTTATCCAGCGCAAATATTGTAACGTTACTCTTACTATCCTTACTTGTTTATCCTGGCTTTAACAAAGCTACGTCATTCTGAGGCCTAAATGAGCCTCTACTTACAATTTCTGTTCGAGTGCAGACAGCGGGGAAGACAAGGAGACTGAACCCGCTCGGAGGAGGAAGGTACGAATTTGGAATAATAGCCCTCTGATATCAACGTGCCGGCGCCGGCCTCAGGTCAGCCTTCCTCCTGTCCCTCGGGCTCCGTTTCCCGTCCTCCGCGTCTGTTGACACCCCACTCCTGGTACCATCTGTGATGAATCAGCTCTTCGTTTGCAAAAGAAGTCCACAATAGCCTGGAATGGCGCAGCTTTATTAATAACCAACTTATACAGATCCGGAGGAGGCCGACGTCTACAGCAATCTACAGCAAGAACATGCCACGTCAAGCCTTCCTGCCAACGCATTGATTCTCATTCACTTATATACCAAATACGATTTATCAGAAAAATCTCCGAGAGAACGAAGTGACTGGGAGAGTCCCTCCCACCGTTATCATTCGGGGGAGTCAGCCTTTCCTTTATCATTTGGACCAATTGTTTTTCTGGGCTCCGAGAAAACAGAACTGTAACTCACAAAGAGAAGAGTGTATGCTTAGCCAAACAAACCCATATATTTTATGGGTTTGTGTACATGAGTAATCCAAAGCATGTTTATACAGAGTCAAGCGTTGCTGAGATTAAAACAAAATATATATAGTTAACGATAGGTTCATGTCATTCTACTTGCATTACGCAAAAACAAGCGCATGTGGGCGTGGTTTTACGACCAGCCTCGAAAAGCACACGTATACAATTTGTTCAGCCTGACCTCATTTTAAGCTTTTCCTCATCCAAAACTAAAACGAAGCAAAAACCCTTTATTTACTTTATGAAATAGCATTTTTAGACATCATATAAATCATAACACATTAGCACCCAACGTCTATAACTGAACTTTAGGCAATAACAAATCTACTACTTGACACCGGTAAGTCAACGACCTCTTGTGTGATCGAGGTAACAGTTTCTTCTGTGTGCCAAGCCTCCAAAACACGTCTTCTGTTTCTGTTGGGTGTGGAGCCCAAAATATCAACCCTGTCCCATAAAGGTGTGTGGCCTTCCTTAAGGCCGTGTTTGGCAATAGCAGATATGCTAGGATAAAACCACCTTTAGAGGCCATTTTTCCCCGCAAGGCGGGGGTTGGCCTTTTTCGGGAACCATGGTTGTTGTTGTTTTTTGGTCCCCTTTTTGAAGCAATGTTTTACGGCCGGATGCCCTTCCTGACGCCAACCATCCTTGTCTTGCCATCTTGCCATCTTGGAACACAAAAGATCGGTGGTGCACACCCTCTCAAAAAGAGCACGTGATTTACCATCTACCTTTGAAGACAAGATGAGTGAGGTGGACCATCTTCAAAATGTGTTAAGGGCAAATGGCTATCCTGACAGCTTGCTACTCAACAGGAAAACGATAAGGGCTTCCCCACACAACAGGCTGAGACCGCGAGAACAACCAAAGGGTTTGTGTGTTCTCCCTTTTGTACCGGGGGTTTCACAGAGGGTCGGCAGAATTTTGAAAGCGGCAGGAGTGAGGGTGAGTTTTACACCGGTTTTCACCCTTCGCTAAGCCCTTATGAGGGTCAAGGACAAGCTTCCGAGGAAGGATAGGTCAGGGGTGGTATACGTGGTGCCCTGTGGTTGTGCAGCTGAGTATGTGGGTGAAACCGGGAGGACCTTAGGTCAACGTATTACTCAACACCAAAAAGCATTTGAATGTAATTATCCTAGCAGATCTGCTATTGCCAAACACGGCCTTAAGGAAGGCCACACACCTTTATGGGACAGGGTTGATATTTTGGGCTCCACACCCAACAGAAACAGAAGACGTGTTTTGGAGGCTTGGCACACAGAAGAAACTGTTACCTCGATCACACAAGAGGTCGTTGACTTACCGGTAGCGTTTGACCCACTCTTGTGTAAACGAAGCAGACATTCCATAGTTTGAACAACGAGTCCACATAATATATCACACAAGGTTTTTATTCGGACAAATTGCCCCCTCCCACCTCCAATCCCTCCAAACCACCCCTCTCCCACACCCCCCCTCCACTTCCAACCCCTCTGGTCCCCCCCCCCCCATTTTATCCCCCCTAAAACCAACCTCCTTCCCGCATTCACCTTTACCGCATAGGGCCACATGTGATAATCTTGATAATGTGACAATTTTATTTTGTCTTTAAAAAATTTTGGCTTTAATATATTTACAGTTTTAATTTAATTTACAATTTAATTGTTTGTAAGTTTAACTTTTGATTAAATGTAATGATTGTTCCGGATTTTCTCAACACTTGCGTTATAATCCAGCATTGCTTACAGGATTATTTTGAGCTGTTAATATGCGGTTGATTTTTGAATTTGGTCGGTAACGTCTCCGTTCACGAGAGCGGTGTGATACGGTTTCATTGGCTGTCCAGCATTGCCCACCCCACTTTGCATATACCCCGCCCACTGTGCATGTAAGAAGATGTTGAGATGATTTTATCACTCTTGAGGAAGATTAACGGAGGCGTGTGGCTTCACATGTTGTTAATCGAAACGTTGAGTCATTGTTTGTTCAATTAAAGGTTGGAGATCTTACCATGGAGTCATTTGGATATACTCCCAACCGCAAATCTTTGCTTATATATATATATATATATAAATCAATATATATATAAATCAATATATATATAAATCAATATATATATAAATCAATATATATATATAAATCAATATATATATAAATCAATATATATATAAATCAATATATATATAAATCAATATATATATAAATCAATATATATATAAATCAATATATATATAAATCAATATATATATAAATCAATATATATATAAATCAATATATATATATATATATATATATATATATATATATATATATATATATATGTAGGGAGCTGTAATGCCCCTCCCCCTTTTTATATCCTTGCTGCTTTACCAATTACCAAGTATAACCAATTATATGTTTTGTTTTGACTGATTGCTGTACTCTTTATAATACTTAGTTCTTTCCTGTGCATTGAGGATGTGTAATATCCTAATAAGGAGTTCTTTGCTTGTGAGCTCTTGGCCTGTGTGGGCACAATCTCTCGTTTTCCTTCCCTGGCCTTGGTGGCAGCTGTTATCTCTCAGCCTCCCTCTAGACTTTGCCAATATCCTGTGGCCTGACACATTTACGAGTGTCCCCTCCCTTTGTACTTTCCCAACCAAGGTTCTATACAGAAAGTTGTAAACATGTTGCCACATATGGCTGACCATCTCCTTATCTAAGTTAAACTATGAGTGGCCTTGATGAGCTTCCTCTAACTAACTGAACAACAGGATGGGACTATGGTGGGAGGGCCAATGAGCCCATTCTGTCTCTGTATCTTGTGAGCTAAAACCACACCCGATATTCCTTATATAAAGCAAGTTTAAATCGAATTATTTCAGAGCATCTTGTTGTAGTGTTGGTCATTTCATGTGAGCTTCCTGCTTCATTCTGTTTCTCCGCAAGCTTGTGTAATCGAGTTCTAATAAATATATCCGTTGCTCCTTTTCTCTGAGTCTTCTGAGTCCCAAGTTCTAAGTCTCGATCCGACAAGTGGTGGCAGCGGTGGGATCAGTCTGTGCAGTCCGGGACGCGGTCCCAGGCAAGTGAGTGGTGAGAGACCAGCTGGCAATTGATCCGGGTCAGGTGAGCTGTGGTTTTCTTTTGTTTTTCCTTTATAGCCTGGGGGTCAGTCCAAATTGTAACCCACACTCTCTTGCTCGGACGCCGTTTGTTCCGTTCCCTGCTCAGACCTGATCCTCGAACCTAAATTTAAATACGGACCACTTGGGTCCCGGAGCAACTGACTGTTTATGGACTCGTTAGGGTAACGTTACGTAAGGGAAAGTGCCTATGTTGGGCGCTCGTGGATAAGGAGTAATAGATCTCTGGGTTGTGAGGGTAAGGATAAGGGCGGCGTCCCGATCCGAGGCCTACCCGGGAGACTTTGGAATTATAGGTAAGGTTAGAAGTATTATAAGGGCGTAGGACACCAGGAAAGTACAGTAAGGGTAGGATAGACGGCTGAGTAGGCGGGCGATCCTCTCAGGAGAGTAGGTAGACGGCTGTACCGCGAGGCGGGCGATCCTCACGGGTACAAGGCTGCGAGCCTCTCAGAGTTAGGTAGACGGCTGTACCGCGAGGCGGGCGATCCTCACGGGTACAAGGCTACGTCGGTAAACTAAATTTTCCTTGGATGGGGAACAGGATGGGTAATAAGATTGTAAAGGCAGGTGAACCGCTTAGAAATACCCCAGCATTTTTCATGTTTCGGAGGTATGGCTATGATGCTGCGAGACCAGGGAAGTCATGGGTTGCGCTGACTAAGGATTTAAGTGAACCGTGGCCCGAAGGAGGGTCTTTTGCGCTGGAAAAATTGGACGCGTTGTATGAGGCATTAGAAAAGTTGGAACAGGCCACGAAACACTTCCCGCCTGACTATTGGAAAGTCTTTGGTTGGTGGAAGGAAGAAGCGATGAAGCGACACGCAAAGTCGAAACAGGCCAGCTTGGCCGGTGAGGTAACAAAACTCAAGGGTCTGAGGAAACAGGCAGATAAAGTGCAGGGTGAAGCGATTAAAGAAATAGAGAGGCAGGCCAACGCGCGACTGATGTCGCTCGTTGAAAACCCAGACCCCGCGGTAGGGGAAGTAGCGACCAATCTACCCTCCCCAGCCCCAGACCTAAGCCCTGTCCCGGGGTTTCAGGCACCACCTATCCTTTCTGCGCTCCCGCCACCACCTCCCTATAACCCCGCTACCATCGCGCCCCAGATACCCCAGAACCACCCGAGCCAGGGAAGACCGTTTGCACAACTCGGGGCTAACGGAATAGATGACGGGACCGACATCGCAGGGTTCCCGCCACCGATAGGACCGGATGGGTTATACCCCTCACTGGTAGGCTGTAACGGGAAAGAGACCTCACAAACTACCCCATTGGAATGTCAGGAAATAGAGGGAAGGAAAACATTGTGCCCCCTACAAGTTATCGGAGTTGACGTAGCAGGTCATGGGGTTCGAGAAAGGGTACCATGGAAAGAATCCTCTTTAACGGTAATGCGGGAAAGGATTCAACATTTGCTTATTGAGGATCCACGGCAGATAGTGCCAACCATGACGAATTGTTTTTTAGCTGGCGAGTGCGACTATCGAGACATAACTCATATGGGAGTATCCGTGCTCCCACCCAAAGTATGGGAAAGGGCTAGACAAAGAGCACACTGGCCGCACGACGATCCAAGGGCAGCAGGAGCGGCCCAGATAACACTAGTGCAATGGGAGGCACTGAAGGTCCGGCTGCTGGGTGCCATCGAACATGCGCTGTTGCCAGCAGGGGGTCCGGATTGGGGAAAAATCGGGGCCATAAAACAAAAACCAGGAGAACCAATTGGAGAGTACCGAGAAAGGTTGGAAAAGGCCATCGCGCGCTGGGGAGGACTGGGTCCGATGCAGCTGGTAGGGCTACCTCAACCATTGGTAAATCAATATCTAATCGAGGGGCTTCGGCCGATATTAAAGAAACAGGTACAGTCCGTCCTCTTCGGCTGGAAGGGAATGACAACCAACGAATTATGCGACAAACTGGAACAATGCCCGGGCTCCTCCCTAGAGGAGAAGAAGGATATTAAGGAGGAAATATTGCAAATGTTTGTCCAGGAGAAACGGGCTCAATTTAATCAAAATAAAAAGGGGGATCAGAGTCAGAACTACATACGCGAACAGTGCCAGAAGTGGGGGCCTGTTCGAGGTTTAGAGGAACATAGGAGGAGTTGTTGGCCTTCTTTCTATAGGGGCCAATTCCCCAACGGAGAGTGGATCCACCACGAAAATGAAAACTGCGACGGTTGTACTGAGGAAGACTTTGGACTAATTAATATGGACGAGGTAAAACAACAATGGACAATACCACCCCCTCTTCCCCCCCCCCCCCTCCTCAAAACCCTCAAACTTGGACTGTGCAAGGGCCCCCTCCCCAAAATTGGTATCCACCAAGACCCCTTCTCCAAACCCCTGGACCGCCCCCCAATAGTGGGATGCAGAACGGACCAAGGGGGAACTGGGCCCCGCCTCGGGGTCCGCCGCAATGGCAACCTGTAAACCAGTCACAGTGGGGGCCGCCAGAACGCCGGCAGGGCGGAAGGGGCGCTGTAGAGGGACGACCTATGCCCTCCGCACCACCGGTTCCGCAGGAACCGTGCCATTATTGCAAGTAAATGGGACACTGGATACGTGATTGCCCAAAGGCTCGTAAGGGGTTTCCGCCCCAATACAATAGAGGGGCCTATTGACGGGACGCTAGCGGGTCACCCAAGGAGTGTCCTCTCTTGACCATGACACCGGCAGAGGAACCGACCTTGACGTTGGACGTGGAGGGAAGACAATTAGAATTTCTCGTAGATACGGGTGCGACTCGCAGCACAATTACCAAGGGGCAATTGCCCTCTTTGCGCCCCACGGCGAGGAATGTTCAAATACTGGGTGTTTCGGGTTTACCCCAAGCGCTTCCTGTTTCGGAGGAAGTGCGAGTAACATGCGGCCCGCTGGAGGCTAAACATGCGTTCTTGATGACCACTACCGCCCCGACAAATTTGTTGGGACGGGACTTGTTGTGCCGATTGGGCTGTCAAATCTCATGTACAGAGGAGGGAGTTTCCGTAGACGTCGCGGAATCTAAACGCGACTTGGTAATGACGGCATTGTCTCGGCCCGGCCCCACCGTGTATTGGTGGCGCATGGATGAATGGGCTCTGGCTACCTGGACGCATATCATAGATAATGTGTGTTTGGACAGTTCAGTTCTGCGAGATTGGCTACAACTGCACCAAATTTCGATAAAAAACGTAAGGGATAATCCACCCCATTGCACTGCGTACTATGATGCAACGGGCGAGGACGAGAATTATCGGGAGAAGGTTAAGGAAAAGCTGGGCGAGCGCACGCCTCTACATTTATCACGGATATGGATCGGCCGTGAGGGAATAGGAATCGAGGCAGTCCTAACCTCGAGTCAGCGTGCGTTGACCCAATACCCCGAAGGAGCGGCCGCCCATGTTACCCTCACCACTGCCAAGGGGTGGCCGCCGGAAAGTGTAGGTTGGATGGTGGGGAGGTTACGAGAAGTTCCCTTACAAGGTTATCGGAGTAAGAGAGGCCGTTGGACTTTGAAACGGCTCCAAAATGGCGAAGGGTTCTCAATTGACTTCAAGACACAACGGAGGGATGGAGTGTTCGAAGTAGCAGAATTGCCTCCTAAGGGCACCTATGCCATGAGGGCAGTGCTGACGGACCCGGGTGAGTCAGATTACCTCCTAGCGGAGGTGCCAGACAATTTATGGCCTAAGAGCGACAGTGAGGTTGGACGGATGCGAGACGCCAAACCTCTAGTGATAGCAGTGCAGCCGGGGATGCGCTTGCCAAATGTAAAACAGTATAAGCTACGACCTGAGGCCGACGTAGGCATAGCACCAGTAATTCAATCCCTAGTGGAACAGAAAATTATCGTGGAAACTAACAGCCCATGTAATACACCAATTTTGCCAGTGAAAAAGCCGTCGAAGGACAAATGGAGGTTTGTACAGGATTTAAGGGAGGTGAACAAGGTGATACAGGGCATACACCCATTAGTTCCAAACGGAGAAACCCTCATGATGTCAATCCCGCCGGACGCAACATACTTCACAGTTATCGACCTTTGTTCTGCGTTTTTCTCTGTGCCCATCGCGCCTGAGTCACAATACTTGTTCGCTTTCACCCATAGGGGGCGCCAGTATACTTGGACAGTACTACCTCAGGGGTTTTCAGATAGCCCCACTCTGTTTTCCCGGGCGCTACACCGCGACCTGGCGGATGTGGAATTGAAGGGAGGGTCAGTGTTGCTGCAATACGTTGACGATTTGTTGATTTGCTCCCCTTCAAAGGAGGCGTGCGAAATGGATTCCATGGCCCTATTAAAGGCCTTGGCGGCCAAAGGCCACAAAGTAGGCAGACCAAAACTTCAGTTTGTGCGGAAGGTTGTAACTTACTTGGGACACGCCATTTCGCACGGAAAACGAGAATTGGATGCTGGACAGGTGACCGCTATTATGGAGCTGCCTCGCCCTCGCTCGCAACGGCAACTGCTGCGCTTCCTAGGTATGACGGGATATTGCCGCACTTGGATACTTGATTTTGCGCTGCTGGCTAAGCCACTATACGAGGCAACCAAATCAACCGCTTCGGACGAATTGGTATGGACGGAGGAATTGAGGCGATGTTTTGACGGGCTGAAAAAGGCGTTGGTCACGGCACCGTCATTAGGACTCCCGGATTATGCGAAACCATTTACCCTTTACACTCACGCCGTGGGAGGTTTCGCCCAGTCAGTCTTGACACAGACCCATGGGGATAAGGAGCGGCCGGTAGCCTACTTCAGTAAAAGGTTAGACCCGGTCGAACGAGGGTTTCCGGTGTGCCTGCAAGCCGTGGCAGCGGCCAGGTACGCAGTAGAAAGAACAGCGGACATCGTTATGGGACACCCAGTAACGCTACGGGTACCGCATTGCGTCACTTCGCTGTTGTTACAGTGAAGCACACAGCATTTGTCTAACACTAGATTAATGCAATACGAATCCGCACTGATCACTGCAGCCAACATCACGATCGAACGTTGCACGACACTCAACCCAGCCTCACTGATGCCCACCCCTGAGGAGGGCGAACCCCATGTGTGCGCCGACGTTGTGCAGCTAGTCTCCACGGTGCGATCGGATTTAAAGGACAATCCCCTAGAATACCCCGACTGTACATATTATGTCGATGGATCAGCTAGGCGCGCATGGGACGGGTCCCTGTTGTCCGGGTACGCCGTGTGCTCGGATAGCGAAACGGTGGAAAGCGGGCGTCTTCCACCTACATTTTCCGCACAGCAGGCGGAGCTGTGCGCCTTGACCAGAGCGTGCAGCTTGGCGGAAGGCCTTGCCGTCAACATTTACACAGATTCGGCCTACGCTCACGGCGTAGTCCACGATAAAGGGGCCATCTGGAAGATGAGAGGTTTTCTCACATCTGCCGGTTCAGTGATAAAAAATGGCGCGTTGGTAGAAGGGCTCCTCCGAAGTATTTTACTTCCCCGCGCTATCGCGGTAATTAAGTGTCGTGGCCACCAAAGGGCGGACACTGACGTTGCCCGGGGCAATGCAAGGGCGGACGAGGCGGCAGGAAAGTCCGCCAACCAACAGATAGAACGCAACATGCCGATGGTGACACGAGCAAAGGCGACAGCCGCACAGATTGCTGACATACCGACTGTGGGACCACCCGCCACACCAACTAAGGACGATATCATAAATTTGCAGAACGCTGCACCGACGGCCGAACACGAGGACTGGCTCAAGCGAGGGGCGATACGCCTCGGGCCAGGAGAAATATGGACCCTTGACGAGAAACCTATAGCACCCCAGGCCTTACTGCCTTGGCTGGCACGCATGGCTCATCAGAATGGTCATGTGTGCCAGAGGGGGGTGATGGGACAGATAAACTACACTTGGGCAGCGCTAGGACTGTCACGGATTGTATCCGAAGTGTGCCGATCGTGCGTGGTCTGCCAGCAACACAATAGAGGGGCGCCGCCGAGACATGCACATGATGGGGGACGGCCCCCGCCTAGTGGGCCGTTCGCAACTATCGAGTTCGATTTTACAGAATTGGAACCAAGCATGTCGTTTCGCTATGTGTTGGTAATCGTAGATACGTTCACCAAATGGGTCGAAGCTTACCCATGCGTCAAGTCCGATGCCCCGACAGTAGCGAAGCGCCTCGTAAGGGATTTTATGTGCAGATTTGGCATCCCCCAGATAATTTCGTCAGATCAAGGGGGCCATTTCATGGCGCAGGTGGTCAAGGGCATCCTGAAGGCATTGGGCGTTAAACAATCCTTCCATTGCGTTTACCACCCACAGTCATCGGGACTTGTGGAACGAACGAATAAGACTTTAAAGAATAAACTAGCGAAACTTTGCGCAGACACAGGCTTAAGGTGGCCAGAGGCTCTCCCGCTTGCGTTGATGAGCATCCGTTCCACCCCGGGTCGCACTACGGGCCTTTCCCCCCACGAAATATTAATGGGACGACCTATGAGCTTGCCCGTTTCAGCACCAACAGACATGTCCACCCTTGCTTTGCCAGTAATGGATGACATGCTTTTGAGATTTTGCATAGGCTTGTCCAATGTGGCACGCAGCATCCATGCTCGAGTACGAGAGGCGCTGCCTGAACCAATAGGCCACGCCATCCACGACTTCCAGGCCGGCGACTGGGTGCTCGTAAAGCACTTCACCCGCAAGGCTGCTTTGGAGCCACGGTGGAAGGGACCATTACAGGTGCTACTGGTCACACCGACGGCAGTCTTCTGCGAGGGTAAACCTTCGTGGATCCACGCCACCCATTGTAAGTTGTCCATCCCCGCACCACAAGCCACACAAGACACCGCACCTCACATTGCTGCAGACACCACACCCCACACTGCTGAAGACAATGCACCGTCTAGGGCACCACAGTCTCCTAAGGGCGGCGATGACGGTCATGATGATGGGAATTCTGGGCAGCTGCCGCAAACCCCCTGCCAAGGATAGGCTCTTGCACTTTGAGCTATCGAGAAAGGACCTCCCCAAGTACCCAGGACCCGACAATTATTCAGCACTTCCCCTCTACCCCGTCAAGTATATAACGGCTCGCTGGGGAGACAAAATAGCGGTGAATTGCTGTAACTTGGAAACGAGCTTTAAGTGGTTCTCTGTAAGATGGGTGGAAGCTATAGTGGTACACAATAAGACACCACAGGCACGCATGACAAGACCACGCCTAGTCCTGACTAAGGTTAGGAAAGTGGAAAATGGAACATATGGGGACATAAGCAGCCGATATGCCCCAGGATATCGATGGGGCAAGGGCATTGAGAATACTACCCTCATGTTGCATTATACCCCCATTGGTCCAGATACAACAATGATACTTGAATGTGGAATATGGCCCCCTCGCACGACAATCCCAAATGGAACTGCACCCTACTTACGACCTAGTTGCACCGCTTACGTCATTAAAACCCCGCCTGCCCAGGAAGTAAGAAGGAAGCCAGAGGAGAACACATACTGGAAGGTCGCACGACATATGGCCACATTACAGAATAGGACACGGTGTTGGATGTGTATGCACCTTCCCCGCACCAGCACAGCAGGAATACCAATGGTAGTGTTACCCCTATCACTCAATGATTTGTGCTCGAAGCCACTAGACACCAAATGCCTTAGTACAACCCTGACAAGCCAAGGTTCTGACGAAACCGCGTGTAAACGAGTTTTCCAGTACTCGCCCCCCATCCAGCCCCGACACTTTGAGGAACGTCCGGCGCCGGTTTGGGTTAAGCCGGCTAAGGGGGCCCTCTGCTTAGAAGGAAAGGGCCAAATAATGGTAGGTAAATCCGTGTGTAGAGATACCCTCCTCGCGGACCCTAGGGAAGGGAAACACATGCTGTTAGTAAATGTTACAAGCTCGCCTTTACATAACCTCACACACCTCCAGTTGGCATGGGAAGGGGAAAACGGAACAAACACTATCGCAGACCTTCGCACTTGCATGACCACTCATTTAGTGGCTCCACACGGAACCATGTTTGTATGCGGGAACAAAGCTTACCCGTATTTACCTGATAATTGGGGAGGAATTTGCTATTTAGGATCAGTTTTCCCAGAAATGGAAATGCGACAACACTTGCATAATACCCCCGCACTCATAAGGACACAACGAAGCACCTATTGGCACGACGACGGTACCACCACCTTACATGGCGCTGATTGGGAGAAGGCCGTTAGTTTCTTCTTCCCATTAGTCCATGGGCCAGACCAGATATCGGTACCACCCGAGGTGGCAAAAGTTCCATGGTGCCAATTTATTTGTTACACCCATATAAGTAAAATAATATGTGATAGCAATTCCAAATGGGTAGCTTTTTCATTTTTCTTGCAGGAAAGCTGTTTTTGCATTAATCGCGATACCGCAACTCCGCGCTGTTGTTACTAGTATCATCTTCCAAATCATTTTTTTAGCTGACTAGACAATGTAACATGCTTAAATATCTTAGCAAATGGATGTTTGTAATAAAGACATGTATGTTATACTATATAATACATATTCTTGTATTTATTCATGTGTGGAAACTAACTTTTTCTTCAGTTTTAGTGTCTTAGTTAAGAACAAAATATATGTTGGATGCTGGCAGTGTCCAGTTTTCTTCCATATTCCGTATACTTGGCCACTGGTGGATACTTCCTGGTAGGTGAGGCAAGAACAAGAGGCTCTGCAATAATTATGTCTATTTAGTTAAGCAGAAAATATATGACAGATATGTAAAGTGCTGATTTCCCCTCATCAGTGGTGATATACATTTGCAGCCTGGTTAGAATAAGTCCAGTCATGAATGCTTGATTTGCTTTCAGATATCAGTCCACTGGTTTCACCAGTCTAATTAAGTGTAATTAAATATAATTAAGGACTGGCAGACTACTAATTTGTGCAACATAGTAATGTGGATTGATAATTCTATGTTGCAGGTGAAAACTGACTGAACATGGCCTCTGACGGAGCAAGCAGCCTGCCACTAAAGCGGCCACGAGTGGAGTGCATCATCCACTGTTCCAATGACAATACAGACAAGCTGGTTTCACTACAAGACATTGACTCATGGAGAACATTGCTGAGGGCAGCCCAGATCAGAAAACATGCAGCAATTTTGAAACTAGCTACGAACCTTCCTGATGGACAGATTCCAACAATCCAGTACCACAGAAAATGTCGCAGTCTCTTCACCATGAAAAGACATCTTGATGGCATCCTCAAATGTGCCAGTGCCAGTGAACCTGCTCAAGACACAGGATCACAGAGAGCAGCTAGACAATGTGCAAGCACATCAAGGACTTATGAGGCCGAAGAGACAGTTAACAAAGACACCCAGATGGCAGGAGGGACAAAGGGGTTCAGCTTGAAACCAGGGGCTGTGAGCAAGTACTACCTGACAGCTGAGTACAGGACCATGTATCTGAGAGCACTGAGGGACATGATAGGTCAGGGCAGTTCCAAACTGTCTCATCCAGATATACATGCTCCAAGGATCAGGAAAGACGAAACTGCTGTCAAGTCCCTCATAGATCTCATGGAAAACAACTGGCTGAATCCAATGTTCCCTGACAACACTGACCTGATTGGTCTGTCCACTGGCACCATGGCTCCACCCGACGTGGCCAGGGACCTTCTGAAGGCGCTTGAAATAGGAGAAGAAGCGTACCAGACATTCAAGAAGACAAGGTTAGATGAGGATCAACCATCTGTCAAATTCCACGACAAGATGTCCAAGCAAAGCCTGAAGACATTCGCCAATGTCACCACAAAGACATCCCGTGGAAAGAAAGCACAAGATGTTGTTCTGAAGGCAGATCGAAAACTGTTCAGCCATATGATCCTTGTCGCTGAGAGCAGAAAGGTGAACATGAAGGATGTCCTGGCCCACCCACTAGGTCCGTTACCGTGGGCACTGGCAAATGCTGATGGATCCCTACGAAAGACGAACAAGGCCGCAGTTGCCAGGGAGCTTGAGAAGAATGTATCTCCTGCAGACACTATCCCAACACATTCGACGTGCATCATTGATGGGATGAGTCTGGTGCAAAAGATTAATGGAAACAACAAAACCTTTGCACAGCTAGCAGAGGTGGCCTTGTCTAGGGTCCTGCATGAGTGTGGACAGAGTCAGAGGGTTGACGTGGTATTTGATGTTTACCGCCAGCCTTCGATCAAAGATGCTGAAAGGCTCAACCGTGGTGCAAGCACAGCCCTTCAGTACAAGAGCCTTGCAGGGGGGCACAACATCCAGCAATGGAGAAAGTTCCTGTGTAGCGCCTGCAACAAGACCAGCCTCATCAAGTTCCTGGTGGAGCAGTGGAAACTCCCAAGGTTCCAAGAGATGCTGCATGACAAGGAACTGTATGTGACTTGTGAGGAAACATGCTACAAGATAACAGAAAATGAATGGGTGGAAGTGTCAGAGCTGCAGTCGACACAAGAAGAAGCGGATACCCGTCTGCTCCTGCATGCATTGCATGCTGCAAATGCTGGCTCAAAGGCAGTCGTAGTCACAGCTGAGGACACTGATGTCATGGTGCTCTGTGTAGCCTTCCAGAAGGAGATCCCCTGCCCCCTCTACCAGAAATGTGGCACACAGAACCGCACACGGTTTGTCGACATCAGCAAACTGGCAACCTCAATTGGAGACAGCATGTGTGACAGCCTGGTTGGGCTACACGCCTTTACAGGGTGTGACACTGTGAGCGCATTCGCTGGCCGTGGGAAGCTGATAGCACTGAAGCTGGTGAGGAACGACAGTAACTACCAGGAGACGTTTAGACAGCTTGGTCAGTCATGGGATGTCAACCCAGAACTATTTGAGAAGGTACAGCAGTTCATCTGTCGCATGTATAGTGCAGCTGCTAGGACTGGTGAGGTCAACGAACTGCGCTACCAGCTCTTCTGCGCAAAGAGGGGAGGAGTCGAGTCCAGCCAGTTGCCACCATGTAGAGACTGTCTCTTCATGCACGTCCTACGAGCCAACTACCAGGCAGCAATATGGAAGTGCTGTCTGCAGGCTCGCCCAGCGGTGCCAAACCCTACCGAGCATGGATGGACAGTGGATGAAGATGGCAAGCTCGCCATCCACTGGATGCGTTCACCACCAGCACCAGATGTGGTCTTGGAACTCTTAGCTTGCAAGTGTGTGCGTTCCTGCAAATTGCCAAAATGCACATGCCTGACCAATGGACTGTCATGCACAGACATGTGCAAGCTACAAACCTGCAGTAACCAGAAACAACAGGAAGATGAAGAATCCTTCGAACTCGGAGACTCCGATGAAGACGAGCAGTTCGATGACTGACTATGATATCGCTAGTTTGGTACATTGACATACTCAGTATTATTCTGAAGAGCACAGGACGTGCTTTCCCTGGAAACACCCTCAGAATACATGTAGACATGTAGACATTTTGATAATGTGTTGTGTCATTTCATCTTTATGTGAAGCACTACCTGACCATACCGGGTACATAGCCTACAGTCTGTTAGTTCTGTTAGTATGTGATTTCCAACCATTTTGTATAACATTTGAGTACTAGTACTGTTTATAGCTATTGTGGCATACATGTACTTGAGATGGGCTCAGCAGATGAGCTCAGTACAGCCTCTGGACTTTCTTTCCCTTGATTCAGAAAACCGTTTGATTAATATGTGTTGTGACCTTTTCATGTTGTGACATGTTTATGTGACAATTTCCATAACAATCACGTACGTGTATTATAGTAGCTGTTGTATTCCAAAATTACACTATGTGAAGATTGTATGTTTAAAATAAGACATAAAGCGATAATTTTGGGATCTACGTTGTCTCAGTACTTTCTGATTAATATGCCCAATTAGTCCATGGGCCCGTACCCAAAATTTCACACATGGACTAAATCAATCCGAACCGTCGAACGCCTTTTCACAGGGTGCGGGTATAAAATAGCTGATAACTACCACTAAGCTACCAGTCCAGAATTGCTATCACATCAGCATGTATCCCACATACATGCACCTTTCCAAAAATCATTACTAGAACTTGCCACCTCGGGTGGTACCAATTAGTGAAATTTCGGGTCCGGGCCCATGGACTACATGGGCTGGGACGGTCATGAGCAGTTACCGTATTGACAAAATTGCGTTAATCTTAGAAAGTGTGGCCAACGCCACCGCGACAGCACATGACGAAATGTTGGACACAGTCGTCCACCTGCGTACAATGGTTATGCAAAATAGGGTCGCGTTAGATATGCTATTGGCAGAACGAGGAGGGGTATGTGGGATAATTGAGGGTAGATGTTGCACTTTTATTCCTGATCCCTCCCAGGGGGTCAGTGCTGCTATTATAAGGTTAAGGGAAAGTGCTCATACATTGACAAGGGATCGAATGGATCGGGAAGCCTCCCACCAGTGGCTCACCGACTGGTTCAAAGGGTGGACAGGTACGATAGTAAAGTGGGTACTGACCGCCTTGGCAATAGTCCTCGGAATCGTGGTTAGTTGTGTAATAATCAAGGCTTTAGTCCTTGCGTGTGTGAGAAAGTTTTCCACAGGATGGACACTGAAGACGACAACAGAAAAGGCCATGGTGATGATCGACAAGCTGATCGCAGGTCCAGATGACACACCGGCCGTCGACGTGACCGCAGACCGCAGATCCTGGAACGACGACCCGAACGAGCCACTGGGCCGCGACAATGAGATCTCCGCTTCCGAAGATTGTTCTTCCATTGTTGATATTACCGATAATGATGTCGATTACACTTTTGCGGACCTCGAAGCATTTCAGGCTGCCAGGAGGCCGATTACTCTGGGCCCCAACACGTCGCATGCAGACGTCAACGAGTTCCTAAGGGACTCCTCTCGTTTCTTCTCGATGTGTAAGGCTATGACTGTTGCTGGCCGCCGTCGCCGCAGGCCTACGCCACCTGAGAATAATGTTGCTGATGATGTTACCAATGATGATGTGGGCCACTTGCCAGGGTCCCCGACTGATGTTTATGTCTCAATGCAGGCCTTGCCTCTTTATGTTTCACGAGCTCACCTTTATGTCTCACAAGCTCACAGTGAGTCAAACGCCACTGACCCAGTCCGGAATTTGGACCCAGCTGCAACCCCAAGCCCGGATGGAGAGGAACTCGATCGTGGAGATACTCTGAGTTCCGAATCTGATTGTTTTACGAATTCGTCCAGGGATAGCAGCGATGCAAGCAGCATCGCCTCGGACGATCTCGACTTTGACCCAAAGGAAGTCGCTCTCCCTCCTTTGGACCGTTATGCTTTATTTTATGGCCATAGGTTTGAGCCACCTGATACCGACGATGTTGTGTCTTCCCCAGATCACCAGCATGTAAGAGACCTCATGAACATGAATATCGATTGAGCGCTGAAGATCTACAAGGATTTCACCTGGGGAAGCCTGGGCGAGCTCCAGTCGGGGGGGAGTCCGGCCGCACCTCTGTGGGCAAAGGGTGGGTCGGAGATCTTCCTGGGTGTGGACCCCGGTGGAACCAGAGGTCTTCGTTGTGGATTTGACGCGCTATTCGATCTTCATGCTTCTACGGTCTCACCTCATACACCCATCTACACCTGACTTACATCATACACCCACTTACACCCACACACCCGTGGATCATCCTGCTGAGTGCGATGTGCGGTACTGGGTACGGGACATGCTCACTGGGCTGCATTCGCGTGGTACGTTACGTTTAGTGAACCCTTTACACTGTCTCTCTCACCTCTCTTGGTGGATTTTGTATGCCATTTGATCACCCTGCTTTTACGGACTTACATTGCATACTCACATACAGACGCGAATCATCCTACTGAGTATGTGTGGTGCTTTGGGTACGGGACATGCTTACTGGGCTGCCTTCGCGTGATATGTTGAATGACTTTCCTGATTGGTTTTGTTTCTGTTTGGTTTGAAATAAAGGCCTTTGATTGGCTCGTAGATAACTTTGTATCTTAGATCCAAAAGGGCGGTATGTAGGGAGCTGTAATGCCCCTCCCCCTTTTTATATCCTTGCTGCTTTACCAATTACCAAGTATAACCAATTATATGTTTTGTTTTGACTGATTGCTGTACTCTTTATAATACTTAGTTCTTTCCTGTGCATTGAGGATGTGTAATATCCTAATAAGGAGTTCTTTGCTTGTGAGCTCTTGGCCTGTGTGGGCACAATCTCTCGTTTTCCTTCCCTGGCCTTGGTGGCAGCTGTTATCTCTCAGCCTCCCTCTAGACTTTGCCAATATCCTGTGGCCTGACACATTTACGAGTGTCCCCTCCCTTTGTACTTTCCCAACCAAGGTTCTATACAGAAAGTTGTAAACATGTTGCCACATATGGCTGACCATCTCCTTATCTAAGTTAAACTATGAGTGGCCTTGATGAGCTTCCTCTAACTAACTGAACAACAGGATGGGACTATGGTGGGAGGGCCAATGAGCCCATTCTGTCTCTGTATCTTGTGAGCTAAAACCACACCCGATATTCCTTATATAAAGCAAGTTTAAATCGAATTATTTCAGAGCATCTTGTTGTAGTGTTGGTCATTTCATGTGAGCTTCCTGCTTCATTCTGTTTCTCCGCAAGCTTGTGTAATCGAGTTCTAATAAATATATCCGTTGCTCCTTTTCTCTGAGTCTTCTGAGTCCCAAGTTCTAAGTCTCGATCCGACATATATATATATATATATATATACAGACTTGGCATTTAATATGGAATATTTATTTTGTGGGGGTGAACTTACTTTTCAAGATGTCTTAGAACCAAAAGTTCATTGGAATTATGATGAAATTATTCTAGATTTTGTTAATGTGACCTTTAAAAGAAACAAAAACCACATTTGACATTTCGAAACAAATAAATTGATCCTTGAAAGTGATGTAAACTGATATCGAACTCAATTCATGGACAGTACCGTGTTAAACTTCTGTACGTTTTCCAGAAGTATCTCTTTATTTTGCGCATTAGCCAAATTTCTTTTTAACAAAAACAAAAGTTAAATTACGACTGGGATTACGGACAGTAAAATTACAGTTCAGTACTTCGTGTAACCCCCACGAGCATTCAGGAGAGCATGTACACATTGAGGCATGCTGTTCACGAGATTTGCCAAGGTTTGGACAGGAATCGCTTGCCATGCAGTGACAATAGCCTGCTGCAATTCACGCACGGAGGTCGGCTGCTGGTCCAAGTGGTCGATTTGACGCGTTAATTCTGCCCACAAGTTCTCTATCGGATTCATATCCGGGGACGTGGCAGGCCACTGCATATGCTCTACACCACGGTCAGCAAGAAAGTGTTGGATCATGCGAGCACGATGAGGCCGTGCATTGTCATCTTGGAAGACAAAGTTTCCTCGAAAGGCTGCACGAGCAAATGGAAGCAACGTTTCTTCCAGAATGGCCCTGTACTTGAACTGGTTCAGGTTTCCATTCAGAACAACCAGGTCAGTTTTGCCCCCTGCATGAAAAGCAGCCCAAACGGTCACCCCACCACCTCCAGCTTGGACTCTTGGCACTATACAATCTTTGCTGTAGGCTCCATGCACTTGTCTGCGCATTCGGACGCGGCCATCTTGACGACAGACCAGAAATCTAGACTCATCACTGAAGATCACGTGATTCCAGTGTCCTGGCTGCCATTGACGGTGCTCTCTGGCCCACTGCAATCGGCGCTGGCTGTGTTGTCTGGTCAGGCGTGGCTTTCTCAGGGGACGCCTGGCACGATAGCCTGCTTGAACCAGTCGTTGGTTGACTAGCCTTCTGGATACAGGCACATTTGTCAGTTGCTGCCACTCAGCCCTAAGCCGATTAGCTGACTTGGTACGACCATTGCGGACTAACCGGTGCAGCTGGCGATCATCCCTCCTTGTGGTTCTGTGGGGACGTCCTGGCCTCGGTATTGGAGTAGGGACACCTCTCTGAGCATTTTGTTTCAGGATCTTTGACACCTGACCTTGAGTGATGCCATACTGCCGAGCAATAGCACGCTGTTTCATGCCGTAATTTCGTAAAGCCACCACTCCATGACAAACAGCATTGTCGAGTTGACGGACCATCTCCAGAGGAAGCGGCAATAACTTTTGGAGACGTGCAGCAGTTGTTTTCCATTAATACAGAACGCAACAACCCTTGTATACCCGACTGTGAAGCCAATCATCAAATGCACCTGTCTGTACATTTTGCCACGCCACCTGTGATATAATCCTGTTGTTGACTTCTTTCTGCGACAGACAATCAGTGACATGGTTCTTTTAACAAATAAAGCACCAAAGTGTAAAAGAAACTCACCAGATTGATATACTGAGTTAAGAAAGTAAACCCAAGTCAAGAAAAAAAAAAATTCCATATAAATGCCAAGTCTGTATATATATATATACATATATAAACATAAGTTCGAAACACACCTGGTTACAAGTGTGCCTCACTGACCGGGTCCTCAGTCGAGGTCCTCAGCATCATCCCGTTTCGGCCCTTCAACCTCGATACGGTCAGCTAAGGTGGGCCAGCAGGGGCACATCCACCTCCACATGCAGCAGCTACACCTGTATGCGTACATACCCCCACCCCCAGCCACACGCAGGTTGCCATACCTAGCCGAGTCCATCCACAGCTTTTTGAAGTATCATGCAATATCATTTTTAGCCCCATTTCTCAATGGTGATAAATGACTTTAATTTTTTTTTAAATCTCGTTTGCTGATCCAGATTCAGATCTTCACCAAAATGTATTCGTCCTTATCACATACCTATCCGGTCCACCAAGTTTCGGGCAAATAAAACAATAACCTTTGGAGATGTCGTGTTATATACAGTTTTTGGCCCTTTCTCTCAATGGTGAATATCACTTCAAAAGTCTAGGATCCGGATCCTGACCAAAAATGTGCATCGCTGTCAGGTGTGTTTCGGAGTGTTACAGGGGGGAATATGATGGGGGTGGGTGTCTTTCCAACATTACGGAGTCTTACAGTGGGAGTGGGGTGCTGGTGTATGGACAAGTGTTACTGAGTGTTATGGGGGAGGAGGGGTGGGTGGGGTGTATGTCCAAGCATTACAGTGTGTTACAGGTGGGATGAGGTGTATGTCAAAGCTTTGCGGAGTGTTACAGGGGAGGTGGGGTGTATGTCCAAGCATTCGTGTGTTACAGGGGGGATGAGGTGTATGTCCAAGTTTTGCGGAGTGTTACAGGGGGTGGGGTTGGGGTGTATATCCAAGTGTTGTACAGAGTCTTACATTAGGGTGGGTGGGGGACTATGTTCCAGCATTACAGTGTTACAGGGGAGGTGGAGGAGGATTGGTGTATATCCAAGCATTATGGGGTGTTACAGGGGACAGTGGGTGTATGTTCAAGTGGTACAGAGTGTTACAGGGGGTGGGAGTGTATGTCCAAGCGTTACGGAGTGTTAAAGGGGGGAGGGGTGTATGTCCAAAGGTCAGAGTGTTACAGGGGTTATGGTGTAGGTCGTGATCCAAACGTTATGAAGTGTTACAGGAGGAAGGGGGGGTGGGGGGTGCCGTTATGTAACGATAATTAATCAATAAATGACATATTTAATGATGCAAGTATTTAATGACACATATTCAATACATTTATAATGATATGAAAGAAAATTGCTTTATTTAAATTTCATCATTGCTATTCCAACCCGAAGACAATCTCATTTGCAAAAGAAAGCAATTGAACATATTTAGAATTGAATCCGTGTTAATTAACCTGTTGTACATCACTCACTCACTCACGACATCTACATTGTGAGGATAGTCCCATCTAGTATGGTAATAAGCATCTAAACGTCCAGTATTGCACTCTACTTCCAGATACGATAATGAAAATATATGTATTTAAGTGATTCTTCACCATTGAGAAATGGGACCAAAAACGATATATATCATGATATCTCTAAAATGTATGGACGGATTGTGACGATACTGGGTGGATAAGTTGGTTTGGTTACAAGAACAAGCCGATTCGATTTTGGTTCAGGTGCGAATCCAGATCCGCCCTGTCAGTGGGATCCAAAACGTACACGACTGTTCAGCATGGTGGAGGTCTGCTCTCTATGAGTGTCGTTTTAGTTACTACAATAATTCCACAAAAATGTTATATCAAAATACCTTTAAACTCCACATTTACCACTTACCAGTTGTCATTGTCGAGTCTTTCTTCGCCGTCGTCGTGAACGCCAGGTATTTCATGCATGATGTCATCCGCAATTGCCCCATCGGTTTCATACATGTAATGTCTGAGTCTGACAGCATTTTTAGGGACATACACTCCCACCCCCTGTAACCTGCACGCACCCCGCCCCCCCCCCCCCCCCCCCCGCACTCCCCGGGTTGGCTTTTCTTGAACACCTCAAAAAAATTATTGGAATTTAAAACCACGTTCGATTCTTTGTTTAATACTTAAAAATCAATATCATCACATCCAAAAAATCTGATTCTGTGGACCTTTTAGTCTCTTTAATATATACTTACCAGCAGAGTACCTGCCCTATGGGTGACCTTGTTCCAGGCATGCAACACGTCCTTCTGAAGCATACCTTTATTTGGGCGGTGTATAGGCAACTGACAGCTCCCTCAATGTCCCCCGAAAAAAAAATAACCAGGGTAATATGCATGAAGCAAAAACGAGCCTACTGCTTATAATTCAAAACACCTCACCGGACTGGAAAACGTGGGGATCGGAATACTGCACTGTAAAAGGTGGGACTTGTAATACCTTCTCCCACCTGGAGGTAGCGCTACACAATACACATTTACATAGAGAATTGGCATCCCCCCCTTCACCCTCCCAAGACTAGCCGCAAAGATAAAAACACCCCTATACACTAATCGAGGTCATGCTGATTCTATGTAGCAAATATGGATGTAATCAGGCCAGAACTGTAGGAGGAGTAGCGGAACAAACAAACAAACAAACAAACAAAGCATTGGTTCGTGAATTCTAATAAGGATTTGAACGTCGGTTGCACCATGACTACGTCAAATTAGAACATACCTCTTAAACTTTTAGACTGCTTATACCCTTTAAGACCCTTTAGCCATTTAGACCCCTTTATAATTTACATCCGTTAGTTCTACAGGAGGAACCACTCCTATGGTGCAAAATTTCGTGTCAATCGGACCAACTCTTGGTGAGAAAATGAATTTTTTAAATGCAGACACGGAAGACATGCATACGCAGGAAGGACAAATGCATATGTATGTACGTACACACGCAACTGATCGCCTAATCCCGCTTTTCGCTTCGCGAGCGCAGGGTAATACAATATCTAAATCTGTCACTACAAGGTATATACTAGTGGGACACAACTTTCAGACCTTTAGACACCACAGACTCTTAAGACCCCTTACACCCATTTCACTGGTTAAATACCCTAAAGACCCCTGAGACCCCTTAAACCAGGGGTCTGAAACCTGTGGTTCTTCAGGGACTTGCGTACAGCTCCCGACCCTGATCGATCAAATCCCCATTTTTATGCCTCCACCGACAAAGTCGCCCGAGGCATTATGTTTTCGTGTTCTCCATCCGTACGTCCGTCCATCCGTGATAGGTTTTTTATGCCGACGCCGACGAAGTCAACGGAGGCATTATGTTTTCAGGTTGTTTGTTCAGCTGTCCGTCCATCCGTCCGTCTGTCATAGGTTTTCGTTACTGCGATAACTTGAGAACGACTAAGTGGATCTTAGTCAAACTTGGCACAGGTAAAGATGTATAATGAGGTAAAGATGAACGGATTAGATTTTGTGGGTCAAAGGTCAATTCTGTAATAGGTCTATAACTTGAGAACGGCTGAAGTGATCCAATTCAAACTTGATACAGGTATGTATAATATTGTAAAGATAAAGTGATTAGATTTTGGGGTCAAATGTCAAAACGGTAATAGGTCTGAAACTTCAGAACGGCTGAAGTGATCCAATTCAACCTTAGTACAGGCATTTATAAGAATGTAACGCTTAAGTGATTTGATTTTGTGGTCAAAGGTCAAAGGTCAAATCTGTAATAGGTCTATAACTTGGGAATGGCTGAAGTTATCTAATTCAAACTTGGTACAGGTATGTATAATGATGTGAAGCTTAAGTGATTAGATTTTGGGGTCAAAGGTCAATTCTGTAATTGGCATACAAAAATCTGTAATAAGTATACAACTTGAGATTGGCTGAAGTGATCTTATTCAAACTTGGTGCAGGTATGTATAATGATGTGAAGCTTAAGTGATTAGATTTTGGGGTCAAAGTTCAATTCTGTAATTGGCATACAAAAATCTGTAATAAGTATACAACTTGAGATTGGCTGAAGTGATCTTATTCAAACTTGGTGCAGGTATGTATAACGATGTGAAGCTTAAGTGATTAGATTTTGGGGTCAAAGTTCAATTCTGTAATTGGCATACAAAAATCTGTAATAAGTATACAACTTGAGATTGGCTGAAGTGATCTTATTCAAACTTGGTGCAGGTATGTATAATATTGTAAAGATTAAGAGATTCGATTTTGAGGTCAAATGTCAAATCTGCAAAAGGTCTATAACTTGAGAACAGTTGAAGCGATCTAATTCAAACTTGGTACAGGTGTGCACAATATTGTAAAGATTAAGTGTTTAGATTTTGGGATCAAAGGTCAAAGGTCAAAGTTTGTAATAGGTCTTTAACTTGAGAATGGCTAAAGGGTTCTAATTCAAACTTGGTACATATATGTATAATGATGTAAAGATTAACTGATTAGATTTTGTTGGTCCCAAGGTCAAAGGTCAGAGGTCATGCCAGGAAAAAATGTGAGAACTTGTGAACAGCTGAAGGGATTTCAATTAAAACTTGGTACAGGTACGTATAATGATGTAAACATGAATTGATTAATTTTTGGGGTCAATAGGTCAAATGTCAGAGGTCATGTCAAGTAAAAATGTGCTAACTTGGGCACAGCTGATTGGATTTAAATCAAACTTGATAAGTATTATAATGATGTAATAATGTGGGCGGAGGCATATCAGTCGGCATCGTGACGTCGAAGAGTGCCGTTCTAGTCAATATCCAGATAACTTTCGAATGGCCAAATGGATCTAGTCAAAATTGGTGCAGGTATGTACAATGATGTATAGATTAACTGATTATATTTAGGGGTCACAACATCAAAGGTCAAAGGTCAGAGATCATGTTAGGTAAAAATCCTGTTACAACGATAACTTGTGAAGCAGTGATGGGATTTTGACCAAAGTTGGTACAGCTATGTATTATGATGCATCGATGAACAGATTTGATTTTGGCATCAAAGGTCAAAGGTCAGAGTCTGTAATAAGTTTATAACTTGAGAACGGCTGAAGGGATCTAAGACAAACTTCGTACAAGTATGTATCATGGCGCAAAGATAAACTGATTAGATGATGGGGTCAAGAGGTCAAAGGGCAGATTTCTTGTTAGATAAAAATTCTGCTACCAAGCTAGTTTGTGAACTAGTGATGGGATTTTCATGCATTGCAGCTCCTAAGATATTGCGATTTCGATCAGGTTTGAAAAAAAATGGCTCTTTTTGTTATTTGGGGTTGCTGATCAATGCTTCGAGGCTTAGACTCTTAAGCATCCTTTAGACCTCTTTGACCCTTTGAAGACCCTTTAGACCTTTACACTCCTGAGACCCCTTCATACCCATTTAAGACACTTTAAAGTTAGGGTAAGGGATATGGTTAACAACTTTTACTGGAAAAAGTTGATAGAGATGTATGATGTGCTGAAGTATAGACAGTAAAGAACATGAATTACGTGGTTCGCAATTGGCGGTCCACGGTCATTTATCGTGACCTTTGTCGGTCCCTGTTGAGAAAGAGGTTAAGAGCCACTGCCCCAGACCATATCCATATACTGTATACTGCTATGACTTACTTAAGATACTTACAGGAAACTTAAGCTGGTCAAGTAGGTATTACATTGGCTAGCATGCAATCCTCCACAGTACTAGTCCTGATTTTATCGCAAATGTCTTCAGCATTTGTCCTCTCGTTCTCCATTTTCAGACAATACTTCCCAGACCCAACACGAATGCCCAAGTATAGTGAGCATACAGCACGCCGTGAAATTTAGTGTTGGAAAATATCAATATTTGCCAAGGACAAATTTCATTTCAAGTCGCCTCCTTTATTGATGTGTTGTTTCGTCACCCCAAGCCCTATATCACATGGTGATTCGCCGAAGCCTGCCGGGAAATCTCCGCCGATGCTTTCAAGACGAGAGCCGAGCTGTCAGTTCAAGGCCAGGTGCAAGTAGCCCCACAACTGCTGCCAGCTGAGACAGCCGAACAGGCGACACTTCGGCTGACAACATCTGCTACTCCTGGATCCTTTAACGAACTGTACATTGAATGTCATAACTTGCGTGCAGAAGACGATACACTGTACAAATTGTGGGCAAGTGGACAGCTCATGGGAACAATTTCATTACAAGATTCCTTTTTCATAACCATACAGTGCACTACGTCCTTTTCAAAATACAAGCAATGTCCTCTCGACCACGTGGTTGCAACCATTCGCCGTGGTGTGCAAATTGGTTGTCAGAGGGTAAGATCATATTATGGGACTTTTCTATTGGTCTGAACAAATATTACTGGTTAATTTCTGAAAGTCAAACAAAATGTCTACAAGTGTGATCATGGAAATAGAATGTCTCGATCGAACACCTTCACCAATTTTTGTATGTGCGAGTGCATACAGTTACTGCGCCGACACCCCTATGGTACAGCGAGTAGAAGATGCTTTTTTTTGTTGCTTTTTTTTTTTTGTATACAGAGTCGAGGCTCGTGAAAGAGCTCGGGGAAGTCTCGCGAGATCACGGCGAGGTCACGTCTTTTCAAAGCTGCTCCATGCGCTCACGCTTTCGAAGCTAAGTGATATTTCTCAATCGTGTTTTTGTCGAGACTGTATCTATCTTTCGGTGTATGTACCGATAGCGTATCTTTTGGAAAATTTTCGGTGCTAATTTTTCGTACATGTATACACAATCGTCGGTTAATGGTATCGAGTATTCTGCGGCCTAGTACTCGTAGGCTTGGACTACCGTACCGTCTCCGACCTTGTGGTTTGTTTTTCTCTCAGCGATTCGTCGAATGCGCTGAAATTATTTTCGTTCTCTGTTTCGTACCAGTCGTTCACCCCGTACCTCCTTGTTTAATATCTGTACTCACAAAAAAAAAAAAAAAAAAAAAAAAAAAAAAATTTCCTTCCCAAGTCTTATTCGTTTATTTGTTCTTTTTGTTCGTTCGTTCTTCGTTCGTTCTTCGTTCGCGATCACGCGGTTAGAAATGTATAATCTCTCCCCTGAACAACTATTTTCTCTCATATATTATAACACCCTTTTCTTCTTTTCCTACAAAAGGATGCTTTCGTCTTGCTCACCAAATCTATTCATTCCAAAAAATATATATAATACCATCTCTTACAGTTCCTCCTTTCTACATTCCCTAAACTATCCAGAACTCCATCCCTCCTCCACTTCCAGTGTCCTCAAACGTATTTTTGACTCGAAGGTCTCAAACTCATTTTGCAAAAAATGTTCGTTTCCCATGAATCGTACACTTTTCAAAATCCAATCTCACCCCTCCCCTCCAAATCCTCCCCATCACCCATCCCTTTCAAATCTCCCCCCTTGCCCCTTCCCTCCCCTCCCTCCTAAACTCCCCCCACACCCCTCCCCTCCGAGACTCTCCCTCGCTCCTCCCCTCCTAGACTCCCCTCTCACCCCTCCTCCTCAAAGCATCCTCCCTGCTTCTTCCTCCTTCCAACTTTCACCTTCATCTCCCCAAACCTTCTGCCTTGCTCTTCCCCCTCCTCAAATAACACCTCACTGTGCCTCACCCAATCTCCATCAAACCTTTTGTCCGCCCCATTCTTCCCTTTCTCCAAGCTATTCTGAAATCTCTGACACACCTTCAACAGCTCTCCCTACCTCTTCCTCCTCTTCCACATCTTACCCTACCCCTCCCCCCCCCCTGTTCTGGACCCGATGCTCCCCCTTCCTCTTCATTAACGGTATGGACCTCAAACATCCGGGGCCTTCGCTCAAACTTGACTGACCTCTCCATACAGGTTGCTTCTGACAAACCAGATGTGATCTGCTTAACAGAAACTTTCCTCCTTCATGATGTCTCTGATGCCTTGGTATCTCTCCCAGGTTACTCCCTCCTCCGGTATGATAGACCTGAGCCTCGTCCTGGAGGTGGGTTGCTATCTTTATAAAAAAACTCTCTTCCTCACTCGCCCTCTACTGCCCCCTCTCCACCTCACCCCCAGGAATACCTTTGGCTACGGCTTCCCCTTCGCTCCCACCTTTTGTTCATATGTGTGTTGTACCGTCCACCAATCAGCAATGACTCCATCTACATCTCACTGTCTGATAATATGGACCAACTTCTATCTACCCATCCCAACTCTCTCTTCCTCATATGTGGTGATTTCAATTGTCACCATGCCAGTTGGCTGGGTGTGGGTACCTCTCTCACCAGCCATGGCTCTTCAGCAAAGGACTTCTGCGACTCACTGGGACTGACACAATCTGTCAATTTCCCGACCCGGATCTCAGTCAACGGAGCATCTTCTCTTCTGGATTTGGTTATGACAAACTTCCCTGAAAATGTCTGCTGCTCTTCTTCTGCTCCAATCGGCTCATCTGATCATGTGCTTGTCAAAGTGGACATCTCTCTGACCATTCTCAGAGAGCCTCCTCAGCGTCGACGAGTCTGGCATTTCACTCAGGCCAACTGGCACGGTCTTCAAGCAGCCATCAATCATCTGGACTGGTCTCCCATCTCTACCGCCTCTGATGTCAACTCATCCTGGGAATTCTTTCAAAGTAAATTGCTCTCTCTCATGCACAGATTTATACCATCTCGTCTTCAGTTGTCATACCTTTCCTCCCGTCCATGGTACACGGAATCTTGTGGTGAGGCTGTTGCCCTGAAACAACTTGCTTTCGTCTCCTGGAAAGCAAATCCAACGGAAGGAAATCTCATTTCCTTTCACAAAGCCCGAAACAAGTGTGTGTCCACCCTCAGGAGAGCCAGGAAACAATATCTCACCATTCTCAAGACCGAACTCTCTTATCTGTCTCCCTCTTCCAAATCCTGGTGGCGTCTGGTCAAATCTGTTTCTGGTGTTTGTTCCCCCTCCATCCCCTCCCTCACCTCAAACGGCTTAACGGCTGACTCCGCACGTGAAAAAGCTGAATGCCTCAACTCTGTGTTTGCCTCTAAATCTTGTGTTCCAAACCCATCCCTCTCTGTACCCACCGTACCCAGTCGTACCCAGCTGCTCCTGGACTCTGTGTCCTTTCCTCCTGACAAGGTGGAAAAGTTTCTGTCAACCCTCGACTCTGATTCTGCAACTGGTCCTGACGGCATCAGCCCACGGGTCCTAAAATCATGTTCTTCTGCACTTTCACTCCCTCTTTCTGTTCTCTTCACCCTCTCTTTTGCTCAAGGTCATCTGCCATCTGCTTGGAAATCAGCCAACATCACCGCTTTGCACAAAAAAGGTGCAAAAACAGATCCCAGCAACTACAGACCAATCAGCCTTCTCCCAATTATCAGCAAAGTCATGGAATCCATCATTGCTTCAGAAATTAAATCTTTCCTCTTCTCCAATGGCTTGATCTCTGATCATCAATTTGGTTTCAGACCTGGTCACTCTACTCTGGACATGCTGCTTCTGCTTTCTCAACAATGGATGGAGGTCCTCAACGCCAAACAGGAAATTAGAGCTGTCTCCCTTGACATTTCACGTGCCTTCGATACGGTCTGGCACCCTGCTCTGCTCTCCAAACTCTCCTCCTTTGGTATCCATGGAAATCTCCACGCATGGCTGGCGGACTTCCTCTCTGGTCGTAGTCAACGTGTGGCCCTGAATGGGTTTCTCTCATCTCCTCTTCCTGTTCAGGCTGGAGTTCCCCAAGGTAGTGTTCTGGGCCCTGTGCTTTTTCTGGTCTTCATCAATGATCTCTCTGACTCTCTTGAAAATCCTCTCTATCTCTTTGCTGACGACTCTACTCTCTGTCGCTCCATTCCTCATCCCTCAGATCGGCAGTCTGCAGCCTCCTCACTCTCTGCAGACCTGGACAAAATCACAGACTGGTCAAACAAGTGGAACATGTCTTTCAATCCTGACAAATCTCACACTCTTACAATGTCTCTCCGAAAGGACCGACTGGACAACCCTCCCATCTACTTTGTCAACAATCCTCTCCAAGAAGTTCTGTCGCTCAAGCTTTTGGGTCTCACTATCTGCCATGATCTTTCTTGGGAAAACCACATTTCCAAGCTGGCCTCCAAAGCCAGTCGCCGACTGGGCATCCTCCGTCGTGCGAAGTCCTTCCTTGGCACACCTGAGCTCCTCACCATGTACAAGGCTTTCATCTGCAGCTCAATGGAATACTTTTCCCCCCTCTGGGCTGGTGCTCCTGCCTCACACCTTGCTCGGCTTCACGCTGTTGAGGCCAAAGCTTTCAGAATCATTGGAATCTCCTGCGATGTAGTCAACGCCGAGGGCCTTTCACTCACTCACCGCAGGCAGGTTGGTGGTCTTTCTGTCTTCTACCGACTCCGCTCCGGCCTTGCTCCCCCAGCTCTCTCTGTGCTCTGTCCCCCCAATATTCCTTCAGGTCGCACAAGATCTGCCTGCAACCCTCTTCTGGTTAAACTGCCAAAGTCTAGGCTCTCTGCTCACCTTCACTCTTTCATTGCCCTTTTCTCCCGCCTCTGGAACAAACTCCCCCACTCCCTTCAATCCCACTCCTCCCTCCAGGTCTTTAAAACAGCTGTTCACCACCATCTCTTATCTTCCCCCATCGAAAACCTTGATCTTTTCTACCCCCGGTAATTCACCCCAGAGTCCTTGCAGTGTTCATATGTTTTAATCCTCTCCCACCTCCCCCCAAGTCCTCCCGATGTCCCTGCTCTCAAATGTTGTGTTTGTGTCCTTCCCCCTCTCTTTTGTGTCCTTCCCCCTCTCTCCCCATCTTGTCTACCGCTCCCCTTGTTTTTTGTGTTTTGTGTGTCGGTTTGTCTTTTTGTGTGATTAATGTTAGCTCTTTCACGAGCCTCGATCTTGTATACAAAAAAAAACAAAAAAAAAAACAAAAAAAAAACATTTATCAAACAAACAAATCAAACAAACAAGCAAACAAAGTATATAAAAAGGGGAGCGGTCGACAAGATGGGGAGAGAAGGGGAGGAAGCACACAAACACAACATTTGAGAGCAGGGACATCGGGAGATGTGTGGGAGGGAGAGGGCCTGGGGGGGGGGGGGGGGGAGGATAGGTATAAAACGCAAGGACACCAAGGACTTCCAGGAAAGAAGTCGACACCTCAAAAAGTGGATTTGGGGTGAAATTAGCGTGGGTAGAAAAGATCAAGGTTTTGGATTGGGGAAGATAAGAGATGGTGGTGAACAGCTGTTTTAAAGACCTGGAGGGAGGAGTGGGATTGAAGAGAGTGAGGGAGTTTGTTCCAGCCTCAATGTTCCAAGTTCCAGCTTGTTCCTCCATAAGCCTCAATTTTGAAAAATAAATGATATTTACTATACAGTCATATAAATATATATATCTATATATATATATATATACATACACATTTAATAAACAGGAAGTAAATTCCTTTGCGGGGCTGGTGTGAAAAAATTATGACTCAACCTGGGACTCGAACCCACGGACCTCATCACTTACGTGGTGACAGCCCACTGAGCTATTGAGTCTAGGCAGACCCTGGATGTCAGTGTGTGTATGTGTATGTAAGTGTGTGAATTATATTTACTTTTTTTTTTTTTTTTTTTTTTTTTTTTGTATACAAGGTCGAGGCTCGTGAAAGAGCGAACATTAATCACACAGAAAGACAAACCGACACATAAAACATATAACATAGGGAGCGGTAGACGGTAGACAAGATGGGGAGAGAGGGGGAAGGACACAAACACAACATTTGAGAGCAGGGACCGAGAGACATGGAGACATCGAGAGATCTGAGAGAGGGCGAGGGCTTTGGGGGGGGGGGGGCGTGGGAAGGGGGCGGTGGGAGAGGTATAAAACATATGGACACTGCCAGGACTTCCAGGAAAGAAGTTGGAATTTCAAACAAGGTGGATCTGGGGTGAATTAGCGGGGGTAGAAAAGATCAAGGTTTTGGATGGGGGAAGATAAGAGATGGTGGTGAACAGCTGTTTTAAAGACCTGGAGGGAGGAGTGGAATTGAAGGGAGTGAGGGAGTTTGTTCCAGAGGCGGGAGAAAAGAGGAATGAAAGAGTGAAGGTGAGCAGAGAGCCGAGATTTCGGCAGTTTAACCATCAGAGGGTTGCTGGCAGATCTTGTGCGACCTGTAGGAATATTTGGGGGACAGAGCACAGAGAGAGCTGGGGGTGCAAGGCCGGAGAGGAGTCGGTAGAAGACAGAAAGACCACCTACCTGCCTGCGGTGAGTGAGTGAAAGGCCCTCAGAGATAGCTTCATCGCGGGAGATTCCAATAATTCTGAAAGCTTTGGTTTCAACAGCGTGAAGCCGAGCTAGGTGTGAGGCAGGAGCACCGGCCCATAGGGGAGAACAGTATTCCATTGAGCTGCGGATGAAAGCCTTGTATGTGGTGAGGAGCTCAGGTGTGCCGAGGAAGGACTTCGCACGACGGAGGATGCCCAGTCGGCGACTGGCTTTGGAGGCCAGCTTGGAAATGTGGTTTTCCCAAGAAAGATCATGGCAGATAGTGAGACCCAAAATCTTGAGCGACAGAACTTCTTGGAGAGGATTGTTGAGAAAGTAGATGGGAGGGTTGTCCAGTCGATCTTTTCGGAGAGACATAGTAAGAGTGTGAGATTTGTCAGGATTGAAAGACATGTTCCACTTGTTTGACCAGTCTGTGATTTTGTCCAGGTCTTCAGAGAGTGAGGAGGCAGCAGACTGCCGATCTGAGGGAAGAGGAATGGAGCGGCAGAGAGTGGAGTCATCAGCAAAGAGATAGAGAGGATTTTCGAGAGAGTCAGAGAGATCATTGATGAAGACCAGAAAACCCACGTTTAGAGATTATACTTTCACGTTATTATAACTTAAAAGGTTCTCGATGGTCTAAAGGTTGAAAAGGTACGTTCCAATAGTAGTTTGTGTCGAAGGGGGTCAAAAGGGTATAATCTCTAAACGTGTATATATGTGTGTGTGTGTGTGTGTGTGTGTGTGTGTGTGTGTGTGTGTGTGTGTGTGTGTGTGTGTGTGTGTGTGTGTGTAATATGACATCACAAGTGACGTGACATCACACAGGCCACATGTGAATGAGGAAAGGATGTTAAGATGTAGAAGCTAAAGAGACAAAGGTTGACAGCAGTAAATAATGTAAAGGATAATACATGGATTTACCAAGAGGTCTTTAGAGAGACAAAGTAAGAGTGTGGGGCGTACCTATTGGGTTCAGGATCTTGTTTCATACAGAGTTGACCAGATTCTTTTCTTTTTTTTTCAAACCAAGGAACTGAGTTGTGAAAACCAATAGTCAGGAGCTTTTAGGCACAGAGAGGAATCAAATAATCTAAAAAGTGGTATAAAAGGAATCTCCAAGGAAGCAGAAAGATCACTCATATAAACCAGGTCTGCGGATGCTGCCTAGAGGGATGCCGGTTTAGATCAGTAGAGCAGTGGAGAGGTTGCGATCAAGGGCAACATGCTGCTTGCCTGCATCGATTACATCAGCCAGCCAGGTATAGACAGAACAGTAGATGCCATTGGCAGAGAGCTTAGAAAGCAGGGCCAAGTGCCAAACAGCATTGACTGTACAAGATATGTCCAAGGAAACTGCCCTTGACCTCTTGTTTGAGGTTCAGGGCATTAATCTGTGTCAGAGTGAGCAATGGAATCGAGCGAATATGGACTGTCAGGGCACCTAATGGGGAGCATATTTGCCTTTGAGCTGCCTTTTCTGGATCCGATTCCCAACCTGACGAGAAATTGCCATTCATACCGGTGTTTCATGGCTGCATGCATCCCTTCGATGGATGTTTAGCTGGTGTCCCATCTGTTGGCATTTGATGGTTGCACTTCAAATATATTTTGGAAGACTAGGCCATCATTCCAAATTCCTGCCCTAATCTCCAAGGGAAACTCCATCAGTGGCATTGGCGCACTCCCATAAGTGATGCAACCAGTAGCCAGACGCTGCCTCGGAATAAATGGACAAAGTCATCAGTCAATCAGCATCAATTGGTATTTTGGATAAGCAACCACTGTTCTAGTTTTATTGCCAAAAAGTACCAGCAAGTAATAATTTATCCTTACAGAACGCCATATCTGTGACACCAGGGTAGCAATTTCGAGTTGGGCGGTGAATCTAACCAAGAACAAACAGCTCATAGATGAGTGTGCTCCCTCGGTGCCATCCTATCAACCCGTTTTCTCCTTACAAAGCTAAAAAAAAAAGTTTCAGGTAACTTATTTAGTATCAGCAAAGTACCCACCCCCTGGGTGGGTCAAGTTTGTGCAATACTTGCTGAATAAAAGTCTAGTCTGTGTTTTGTAAGAAGTACATGTTTGCGTGGTATGCTCTTAAAAGGTTCTAGATGGTCTAAAGGTTGAAAAGGTATGTTCCAATAGTAGTTTGTGTCTTAGGGGGTCAAAAGGATCTAATCTCGAAAACATGTAAAAGGGTTTAAAAAAGGTCACAAAGTGGTCAAAAGCTCTAAATTGTCAAGGGTCCAAGCTGTCTAATCTGTCTGAAGGGTCTAAGATATCCAAATGGTCTAAAATGGTGACCAGCAATTAGCCTCGGTAGTGTAATGGCTATAGCTTCCACTGTGCGTATTGGAGATGGTAGCTCAAACCCTACACTCAAGTTCAAACACTTTTGAAAACAGTACGTGCGGCCTCCTTGTTTGGCGCTTATGGTTCCTGAGGACTTCGTACTGTGATTGGTGAAACCCTAGAAGTTGTGATCAAAGACCCTTGTGGCCCATCTATGGTGAGCGAGCCCTTGGATGCGGGGTGGGCGTGGTAGAGACATCCGGTGGGGCAGGCGATTGGGTGTATGGGCTCAATGGGAAGTGGCCTCTTTGTCTATTGGCTCAGAATGTCTTTGGGGTTGCTCCACAGCATCTAATGTAGTTGCTTAGTTCGAGTATGAATGACATAAGTGTAAAGGTCTGGCCTTGTGTGACATTTTCGGGAGCAAAAGATCCAGGGAAGGGGTTGTGTTGCCTTTGCCGGTAGGGGAATAATAGTTGGATTAAGGCCTTTGGCGTCGTGTATGCTCGTGTAGCTGTAGAACTCTTTACCTTATTAAGGTAAAGAGTTATTAGAGTTTTCCATGAGAGGACAGTTATTGTCTAATTTAGAGATATCTAGATTAAGGCATCTTCTCTTTATTTCCCTCAGTAGAAGTGGGTGGGGCTGAGCAAGATGGCTGCTTCAGCATGTCATAGTAATTGCATTGGTATGGTAGCATCCGGTCAGGATAATGCCGTCCATGCCACCCACTACATATGTCTTAAAATAATGCCAGTTTTCCCTTCCGAGAGTTTCTTTCTGAATCGATCTCATCCACCCCATGATGCATCCTCTCCTGCCCTTCATTCCTCCCCACACCCATTGTTTGTCCAATATTGGACTTCAACTCTGCTGTTGGTGTTTCCCCCTCTCTCAACTGTTCCTTTTGTCCTGCTGTGTCCTGATCCGATCTTCTGCAGAATCTCCATGGTTCTCATAGGGAGTAGGGTTTGGAGAAGGGCACCCTGAGTGCTGGGAGCACGCCAGCCCGGAGCAGGACATGGGTCCTGAGGGACGAGCCTGACTTGTGGGCCCGAGTACCTTGCGAGTGGACCCAAAGTGCCGCCTCCTAGGAGAGCACTTGAGGGGGGAGCCACTGAAGGATCCACAGAATTTGTAGAGGAGTGGTAAGCTTGGAGGTGGCCGAGGCCCCAGCGGCTCGAGGGTTCCGTGCCTGAGTCAGGCAGGGAGACTGCAAACGAAGCCACACTGTCCAGCCAATAAATCATGCGGAGGCACAGAGTGAAAATTTGAGGGTGAGGCCCAAACTTTTAGATCACCAACACGTGGAGCAGCCGGCTCACACCACCTGCCAGCTCACGAGAATGTCAACGACCAGTTTGTTCCACCTGCCGTCCAGCCTTGTCATGCCTGAGCCAGTCACTTTGCTAGTCAGCCATGCCACTTTGCCACTATTTTGCCATGCCACCTGCTTTGCTGTTCACCTGCTGCGTCATTGCTTTGTTCATAGGACATAAATGCTGCTAAAGGCCACATGCACCATGTGTCAAGACCAAATGGGCCAAGTTTCTCGGTTTATTGGGCCACAATAGCCATTAATTGCTGGGCCAAAAGGGCCATTTGCAAAAGGGCCTTGTGGGTCACATGAACCAAGAAAACCCTCTATTGTTGGCCACCTGAGCAGACGACCATGTGGGCCATTTGTGCAATTTTTGTGAGCGCCCCAGGCCGTTTAGGAACTCCAGTGTGGAGAGGCTAGATGGGCCAGGTTAAGCACCGGGTGTTGAAAGGCACCAAAGACACTTGCAGTGGTGGGACTCAGGGCCCTAATATACAGCGTTGGAGGTGGGGAGGGTCCTATACCGGGTAGGAGGGGCTAGAGACCTCAAATACTTTGTAGACTCTAAATTGAGAAAGAAGAGGAGGTTCTCCTGGTACATTCACCCTTTTCCCAACCACAAGTTATTTCAAAAGTGCATCCGAAATTAGTGCTGTATAAGTATGTGCATAGATGAGTGAGTAGCCTTAGTGGAGTGACACATTAGACTTGGGTTGCATATTGTTTTGACTTTTCTTATGTACATGGGGGATTTCAGACTAAGGTGGGCAGTAGTCCTGTATAAGAAATGGGGTCATGGCCAGCATTGACCTCAGTGACCCTTCTGAATGAGGAAGGTGGGGGAAGTGTTGTGGAAATGACTGCTTAGGGATAATAGTTAAGACATGTCGCAGATAAAAATTGAACCTAAATAAAACCAGATAATTGGCCTTCAGGCCTCAATCAGGTCTTGTGCTTATACACTGCCTGGGGTTTTTTTTTCCCCTGGGAGTGATCGAGTGATATGGATTTTGAAGATTGTATTTTGAGGTTGTAGTGATTTGTTGTCAACAACACAAATTTAATTATCACAGTGTTTACACGTGCACCTGTTATTCAAAATATTGCTTTACACAGGTGTATTATAAAACCGCCGTGTTCAGGCCTTGAGTGAGTATGTTGCCTATACACTGCTTGGGTTTTCCCCAACATCCCCTAATTTGGCATGCAGGATATGTTTAAATACATATTTCATTTCATTTCCCTGGGCAACACCGGGTACTTCAGCTAGTACTTTTTATACAACCAAAAAATATGGGCAGATGGTGAAACCTCGGTGAGATGAAGGCTCAGTCAACCCATGCGAGTATGTCTATTAATTACATACTGTTTGAACATTAGTTGGACCGTGAGTGCATATGTCCATTGATTAAATTTTATTGGACCTCGACTACGTCTATTAATTACAAACTATTGGAATGTACGTTTCAGACACTTAAGCCTTTATACCCCTTATACCTTTTAGACCCCTTCAGACCGTTTAAACACTTTGAACCTTTTGTGACCCTTTATACCCCCTTAGACCCTTTAGACCTTTACACCTTGAGACTGCTTTGACCATTTCAACCTTTTTGACCCCTTAGATGCCTGAAGACATTTACACACCTGAGACTGCTTAGATCAAATGACTCTTAGAGCTTTTAGACAATTAGACCCTCTTTAGACACCTTAGATCCTTTAGACCAATAACTACTGCTAGAACAGAACCTTTAGACCTCTTAGACCTCTTCGACCCTTTGGACCTTTTAACACACTTTGGAGCTTTAAAGACCCCCTAGACTTTAGACCCTTTAGTTCCCTTAAGACCCGTTTGGACCTTTTAAGTCCCTTTAGACCATTTTTGACTCTGGACCTTTTGAGACCCTTTCGACCACTTGAGCCTTTAGACTCCTAAAGACCTTTGCACCCTTTAGACCCCTTAACCCTTTGCTATTTTGACCCATTTGACCTATTATACCTTCTTCAGACCCCAAGTACTATTATAAAATACCCTTTTGCTCTTTATAACCCTTTAGATCTTTAGACCCTTATAGAGCCCTATAGACCCTTTGAAACACTTATACCCTTTAGAACTTTACACTTTTTACACGGCTCTGGACGTGCGATCTGGCAGGAGGTTCCTGGAATGAGGGGCTATTGTGGTCGCTTAGCGACTCACCAAGTTTCCACAACACTGATTGTTGTTGTAGTCCGGCAGCTAAGCTAAATATAGCATAACAATTGTGCATTTTGTGAGGAAAGCACCAAATTTGGCACAATAGTAGACTATCATATTATGAAAAGATCTGGATATTGGGCCATCTCAGATTCAGAGATTTGATTTTTGCAAGATTTGCAGATTTTGCAGATTTGCAAGCTGAGATTGCAACGCCAGGGACGGCCGACTCCTTCCTGCGAGCTGCCCACGTCACCCGCACAAGAAGAGCTCATCAAATCACTGCAGCGGCACTGCACATCCTGCAACACCGTGCAATGAACGCCACTGTATGACATATGCTGATGATGCAGAAGACCTGCCTGAGTTCGAAGACTGGCGTCACCAGAGAGGAGAAGACATTCCCAACTTTCAGTACTGGGCAATTGTGCTGGAACTAGAGATGTTGGTACTGGTCTACGTGCGTTCTCTGCGGCAGGCTTCATTCACGATGTACCTTGATGCCCTGACGGAACTGGTCCCATGGTTCCATGCCTTAGACCACACACACTATGCCAGGTGGGTCCCTGTTCACCTGAGGGACATGGTTGCACTCCCAATGAAGCACCCAGATGTAGCCAGAGAATTCAGGGCTGGCAACTTCACTGTACAGAAGACGAAGAAGGTGTTCTCTTCGATCCCAATCGACCAGGCGCATGAACAGAATAACGCCTGCATCAACGGAGATGGTGGAGCAGTCGGCCTCACTGACAACCCAAGTGCCCTGCGGCATTGGATGATTGCCGGGCCAGAAGTTGCCAGGGCCATAGAAGAGTTCCAAGATGGCCATCAACACTGGGGGAGGCGAGAGGACACACGTCATCACGACCAGACACCAAGTGTGCAGTCCTCTTTCGCCAAGGATGTCCGCACCCTTGTCAGCATCATAGAAGAGCTTGGCAACCCCTTTGAGGAAGAGAGCATGGATCTGGTTGTCCTTGACACAAAGGAAATTGCAGGTCCTGCTGCAGTTGAGACTGTCAGGAATGTGAAGAAGATTGGCCAAGAGCAGTTCCAGGCTTTCACCAGAGAATGCCTGGTGGAAAGGACCAAGCCAATTGATGATGCAATTCGTCGGAACAAGCTGAAGGTGTCATTTTGGAAAATGGCTGCCACAGCCATCAGGGGCTGAATTTGAGATGGCCCAAAATCCAAATCTGTTCATAATAGGATAGTCTACTTGTGTGCCAAATTTGGTGCTTTCCTCACAAAATGCACAATTGTTATGCTAAGTTGCCCCACTATTGGAGAATATTTACATGTAAAGGAATAAAAGAGAACAATAGGCAGAGCAAGAAATCACGAGGTGATGGTCGTAACGTACGACAATGTGTACGCGATCTCAGCATACCTCTGCACTTTCAAGGTCGCACACTTTCCACTTCCCAATCCCAATGTCTTATCTTGCACACGCATCCTTCAGGAAATAATCTCTAAGCAAATTAAACAATTTGAACAAGGGAATCAACATTATTTTTAAAAATCAATAAAGCAAACAAAAACCCTGCTTCTGTTCACACAAGACATTGTCACCATGTGAGCATGTTCTTTTGTACACCTCACAGGTGCATGAATAGAAAGTGAAAACATTAGTAAGGAGTCCTAAGTTCCGTTTCGAAGGGAATTAGTTCCCAATAGTGTGGAATATTTAGGGAGTTTGCTCGGAATGTCCTTTGACAGCTTGGTAGTTACTAACTGTTGAGACTGCTAAGGTTACTCGGTGAAGTAAATCAACAAAAATATAATTATACATTGGACGGAACTGACTGAGTAATTTGTGGTAATATTATCTTTTTACTTCCGTTAGGTGTGCAACCCAGCGATTCCGAGCATAAACACCCCCATGTGTGCAACCGAGCTTCAAACATCCGCATAACTCAAAATTGCATGAATATCGATATTTGTAAACCTCCGCATGCACTGCCTTGACCCAATAACTCTTAAATGAAATCTCATTTAGCACTATATGTACTGTTATGATGTTTACCACTTTCAGATGCAATTGAGCAACTTATATTTGTATAGGTAAATTATATTGTCACGTCTGAGGTTCCATTAACACAGTATACCTCAGCGCCAGGACCTTTAGTCTCAGGATATGGCCAAGCGGTCTATTATTGCACTACGTTCAATAAATTGGACAACTTTACCGTTCCCCAAGAATCATTAAATTGGCCTGAAATTGATGGCAAATGCACACGAAAAGCAGATGGCTCAAACATGTTTTCTTAATCTTTAAATAATTTATGTTGCATCGAAAAAAAGGAAGAGGATAACATGCTATGAAAAAAACGGTACGAACGAAGTGAATCAAAAGACACAAAGAGGTAAATTGAAGCACTCAAACTTATGTACAATGATGAAAAATAAAACTCAAACCCTAACCCACACTAGGCAAAGCAGAACACACTTTTTCAACAAGATAAGAATGCAGGTGGGACTTACCTTTGTGTACCATGCACAGGGTGGACATCGGACTCAATGCAGCCCACTTTGGAAATCAGGTGCAAGACGAGAGCCAGTGACTAAGTTGGTCCAAAGACAAAGTAAAACTGCCACGAACAGCACCAGCAATGAGTAGCTCCCAAGATGCAGAAAGCCAAGCAGAGCACGATTAAAATGAATCAGCCATAAGGAAGAGCATGAGAAGAATCAGCGATGAGGTAGTCTTTTTTATCCTTTTCAGACGAGGCCTCCTAGTCTGCCCTTCGTCTTCTCGACAGGCTCTTCTTCTTCCACCTCCAAGCAAGGTGGATCCTTCCCCTTTTCAAAGGCAGGGTGATCCCCCAGCTTGGATCAATTCCACACAGACAAAACCACGATCAATGTACCCTCACAAAACCTCTCCGTGAACTTGGTCCTCCATCCACACGAGGCCTCCTCTTCCTCTTGGTCTGTTCTCTTCTTCCTGGGCGGAGTTCCCCTCTGGCCATCCCACCAATGGGACAGCCCCAATAAAAATAAATCCACATTGAGACTTCCTGCTCCATAGCACACTGTGCGGTCATGGCTGACACACACTGTCTAGACTCTAGACAGATCGTGACAGCTTGGTAGCACACATGTGACACATGTATGTGCCTCTGTGATGGCAAATCCTCACTTAGCCTCACCCACTCAAAAGAGGCATTTATACATACAAAATTAATCTGTCTACCCTGTTTATAAATTGCATATGCTGCCTCCTCGGCGTCACATGAAAGAAATGACTTACTATGACAGGTCCCTGGTACATGGAAATCTAACCTACTTGAAACACATGGACCATACTACACTTTTGCCACATTCTAACTATGGATCCCTCCCCTTCCACATAACAATATTGTGCACACACACACACACACACCTAGTTATTAAAACTTCCAGACGTGTCTTCTACTATTGTGGTATCTCATATGTATAACCGTTTGAATGTCCAACGTAACATGATACATGATTGAACAAAATAATGACTCTTAGAACAATGGATCTAACACCTGCCTGCATGCATCTCAGAGGCAATATATGGTGTGTGCAACACGATACAACACGATGTGTGTAATTTTGCGAATAAAATGAACTTTTAAAAACATTCAGATCAACAGTGAACAGCGTCGCTCTCTCAGGCTGCTTCTTCTGCAGGCCTAAACGCCCAGGAGACATCCAGATAGGGGGTTCAGAGACCGTTTGCTATTTTATTGGGATTAGAGACGACCACCCCAAAACAAAGCCAGGTCCGAGCGCCGGATTACTGGTTGCATTGTCCGCCCGTTTTCACAGACATCAAAAAATTTCACTTCTGAGTCCCAGCGACCACCAAGCCCTTCCGTGAAGTTCAAAGTTTGTTTAAAACACAAAGCAAGAGAAAGACAAAGATATCGAGACAAAAGCGTGACCGCCAGGAATTGGACCTACTTTAAAAAAAAAAAAACTGTCAACTTTGTCGAGTCCAAAATGGTTTTTAAAAGCTTACTCACTCTCGGGATGTTTTATTCAATCAAAGAAGCAGAACAAGTGTATAGTCAAGTGTTCTGATGCCTCCATTTGACAGTTACTCATTTGGACAGTTGGTGAGTTTTTTTTCCACTATTTCTGAAAATTTGTCCCTTTTTAATAAACTTTGAAAAAATACTTCAACAAAATGGTATTTCAACAAAATGGTAGATATCTTCGCATGCACCTGTTCGTGGAGATCAGATTTATTCATTTCAGCTGCCTGCGATTTCACGCTCTACAATCGATGGATCACTCGGTGTCTCCTTCAATTTCGACATTGGGCTTCCCAGGATGCATGGGCTCCACGTGAGCCACACATCATGTTATTTTAGGGACAGCTTCATATAATTTGGTGATCACAACATAGCCGCAGTTTTTCTGGGTCCAGCAGCCGGGAATTTTTGTTTGACTTTTCATCTCTTTTTACTGTAAGCTAGTTTCTCTTCGGAGGTTGGATGGGCATGGTATAATGGTTTAAAGGACTTATGAAGGCAGTGAGTTACCAATAACTTAGTAATATTTCAAGTAGTCCAAGGTTTTTTGCTAGATCTATCAAAACTTGGATGTACAGGAGCATCTTTCTTCCCTTGCAAGTTCCTGAACAGGTCTTTCTTAATTTACATTTAGTTTAAAGAAACAATCAAATCTTTCTTACACGTACGTGGTATTGTAAGCTGAAATCTAATCATAAGTACTGTTTAAGAAAAAATATATTCGGCCATAGCTTTTCAGGCAATAACAATTCATGTTAAGTTGAACAAACTTTTGTTCTCCCATACGAGTAAATACAATATTTTTGTTGTCGCCTGATTTTGAACGGCTGGGAGGATAGCGTTGAGCTACGTCCACTCACACTTGATGGGATTTGGTACTCCTACAATAGATACGTCTGAAAAGAACCCATTCTGTCTTTCATGAAGAGTAGGAAAGTTATTGCCAGCACCCTGAATAAATTACTAATCCCAGCCCTGCCACTGGCAAGGCAGTGGCAACCACTCAGCATAACTCTCGCCAATTAAGAGACTCCTTCTGTCAAGAGTCGGCTCCATTTGAGAGATTGATTGATTAGGTATTGACTTTACTGATCCTGTAAGATATTTGAACACATTTGTTTGATTACCTCCGCTACCAAAGGTGGACGGAGGTTATGTATTCACTCCTGTTTGTCTGTCTGTTTGTGAGCAAGATACCTCAAAAAGTTAGGGACGAATTCGGCCGAAACTTTGTCAACAGGTTGTGTGTGACAAGGAAGAGTTGATTCAATTTTATTGAAGATCTGGATTTAGAATATTATAAGTTATTCTTCACAATTGAGAAAGAAGACTAAAAACGATAAATAGCACGATATTTCAAAAAGTTGTGCACGGGTTATGACAAAACTTGGTGGATGAGTTGGTTAAGCGACAAGAACAAGCCGATTCGATTTTGGTTCAGGTCCAGATCCAGATCCAACCTATGAATGGGATACAAAACGTAAATTGTTCACCCTGGCGGAGGTGTGCACTCTACATAGTGCTGTTCTAGTACTTTGTAATGCTTTCACTTTACATGTTCGTTTATTTAGCACCATAGCTCATATTATTCGACCCCTTGGTCAAATCCTAAATAGACACTCTGTTGATTTGTTCATCGTCTACTAATGTCATTGTAATTCACATTACAAATGGCAATGATGTTTCCTCATGGTTTCCTCGATGTAATCTGTGTGCAAGCTCCTCCTCGAGCCTTAGATTACTGTTAAGATAAGGAAGAAACCAAAATATCACAGTAATTTAGAACATAAAGAAACTGTAAGAAAACTTGAAAAATAGTGGATTGAACACAACTCCTGCAACGTTCATGATTGGAGGTGGGGCATATATGAGGGGAAGAAACACCAACTACTGTATGTACCTACAATATAGTCTAATAAACGTCAACTTTTTATTTATATGTAACAAAGAATGTACCGGTGTGTACCCCAGTTTAGAATCCCTGCGTGTCGAAAGAGGCGACTAAAAGGGTTGGCGTCAAGAAGGGCATCCGGCCATAAAAACATTGCCTCAAAAAGAGAAACATGACAATTACAACTACATATGGGCAGGGCACAGCCCAAAGTACCCTGTGGGTGACCACTCCCTCTCGTCAAAACTCAAGGTGGGGAACTCAATCGAAGCAAGGATGGAAATCACTCCATTTATGATGACGAAACGTCTGATGCCAGAAGTGGAGATCGGTTTCTGAGGTTTGGGACATGGAATGTAGGGACAATGACAGGGAGATCAGGAGAAGTGGTGGAAGTATTGGTCAGAAGCAGAGTGGACATGTGTTGTGCGCAGGAGACGAGATGGACGGGAAGTGGTGTGAGAATGGTGAAGGGTAGGCAGGGACAGAAATACAGGTTTGTGTGGCAAGGGTGCCCGGAGGGGGTGAATGGTGTTGGTGTCCTGTTTTCTGAGGCGTTTGTAGACAGTGTCGTGAGTGTGACGAGAGTGAGTGAAAGGTTGATGATGGTGAAAATGATGATTAGAAAGCTCTTGGTGAACGTCATCTCGGGATATGCTCTGCAGGTTGGTCGGAGCGATGAAGAGAAGGACAAGTTCTGGTGTGCGATGGAGAAGCTGATGGAAAACGTGAAAAATGAGGAAGTTGTTGTGGTAGGGGAAGACCTAAATGGACATGTGTGAAGGAGTATGGACGGTTTTGAGGGAGTTCATGGGGGTTACGGATATGGTGTGAGAAATGGAGAAGTTGAAAGGATTTTGGAGTTTGGTTGATGGAGCTGATTTGTTGATTTGTAATACTCAGTTCCAGAAAAAGGATAATAAGCTTGTTACATACACGTCAGGTGGGTCGACGACAACCGTTGACTACCTGCTGGTGCGTAGGCGAGATAGGGGGCACCTCCGGGACACAAAGGTGATCCCAGGGGAGGAGGCTGTTTCACAGCACCACTTGGTTGTCTGCGACATAAGGGTGAGAGGTGCGAGGAGACCTCGGCAGGTGAAGTACCAACTGAGAATGAAGGTGTGGAGGTTGAAAGAGGTGACAGTGAGGGAGGCATTAAAAGAGAGGCTGAGTATGGTAGAGGAAGGATGATGTGGTTGAGCTGGTGCGTAGGCGAGATAGGGGGTTAGGGGGTGTTTGGATATCAATGAAAGATAGTCTGTTGGGAGCCGTTGGTGAGGTATGTGGATGGACAAAAGGACCACCGAGGCACTCGGAAACATGGTGGTGGGATGATGAAGTTGGAAAGAAGTTGGAAAGATGATGAAGTTGAAAAGCCGCCCGGCCAAAATGAGAAGAGGAAGAAGTTCAAGGAGTGGCAGAAGGCAAAGGGCATGGAGGCAGAAAAGGCAGAGCATGAAAGTTATAAGGCAGCCAAGAAGGCTGCAAAGAAAGAGGTAGCAAAGGTGCAGGAGGCATGTGGGAAAATGTATGGAGAACGCTTGGATTTGGAAGAGGGTCAGAGAGCGGTATTCAGGATTGCAAAGCAGATAGCGAAAGAGAGGTGTGATGTGATGGGGGTGAGTTGCTTGAAGGATGAAGTGGGACAAATCGTTGTGGACCCAGATGGAATTATAGGAAGATGGAAGAGATATATGGAAATACCGTTGAATGCAGAGAATGAATGGGATGGCAACATAGAGCGTAACCCAGTTTTAGGACCGGCAGAGAAGATAACCGAGAAGGAAGGTGAGGAAGCGATAAAAGCAATGAAGAGTAGAAAAGCGGGATGGCCAATGGGAGTTGTGGGAGATATGTTGAAGGCAGCGGGAAATTGGGGTGTGAAGAGAATGACAGAGATCTGCAATCTGATGGTGAAAGAAGGCCGCATACCAGTGGATTGGGAAGTGAGTATTCTCATCCCTCTATACAAGGGGAAAGGTGACCCTCTGTACTGTGGCTCGTATTGAGCGATAAAGTTATTGGAGCATGGAATGAAGGTATTGGAAAGGGTGTTGGAGAGGAGGATAAGGAAGAAAGTGAAGATTGACAAAATGCAGTTTGGATTTATGCTAGGAAGAGGAACGACAGACGTGCTTTTTATTGTGAGGCAGTTGCAGGAGAAGTACATGGAGAAGAGGAAGAAGTTGTTTCTTGGGTTTGTTGATCTGGAGAAAGCATTCGATAGGGTTCCACGTGAAGTCGTGACATGGGCATTGAGGAAGTTAGGAGTGGAGGAATGGTTGATCAGAGTAGTGATGGCAATGTACAAAAGAGCATGCACAGCTGTAAGGACGAAGGACGGGAACAGTGGTGAGTTTGAGGTGAAGGTGGGAGTGCATCAGGGGTCGGTACTAAGTCAACTATTATTTGTAGCTGTGATGGAGGTGCCGGCTCGGAATGTAAAGGAGGGTTTTCCGTAGGAGTTGTCGTATGCAGATGATCTGGTGTTGATTGCAGAAAGTATGGATGGACTGAAGGAGAAGATGAACAAGTGGAAGGAATGTATGGAGACAAAAGGTCTGAAGGTGAATATCGGAAAAACGAAGGTGATGGCAAGTGGTAAACCATGTGGTGAGGTGGAAAGAACTGGGAAGTGGCCATGTGCTGTGTGCAGGAAGGGTGTCGGAGTGAATTCCATTCAATGTACAATGTGCGCTGAGTGGGTTCATCAAAAATGTAGTGGTTTGAGAGGGTCATTAACCAGTGTGGCAGCTACATTCAAGTGTAAGTTATGCACAGAGGGAGCTGCAGATGGAAGAAATGTTGAGTTGGATGTTGGAGACGGCGTGAAGCTGGAAGGTGTGAAAAATTTTGTTACCGAGGAGACATGCTGCATGGAGAAGGTGGATCAGACTCGCCAACTGTTGCTGGAGTGAGATGTGCATGGAAGAAGTTTCGGGAACTGAGTGGCATGCTGACGAGGAAGGGAGTGTTGTTGAAACTGAAGGGAAAGCGGTATGCTGCATGTGTGAGAAGTGTTATGATTTATGGGAGCGAGACATGGGTAATGAACGTAGAGCAGCAACGAAGGCTGGAAAGGGTGAAAATGCGAATGGTTCGGTGGATGTGTGGAGTATCGTTGAGAGAGAGGAAGACAAATGATGAATTGCGAAAGATGATGGGAATAGAGCCTGTGATGGATGCTGTGAAGAGAAACAGGTGGAGATGGTTTGGTCATGTGTTAAGGAGTGATGGAAATGAATGTAGAAGGAAGTAGAGGACGGGGAAGACCAAGAAAGACTTGGCTAAAGATGGTCGAAGAAGAAATGCGGGCAAGGGAGTTAACAAGGGGAGATAATAATATAATAATAAAGGAGTCTTATATAGCCCCATCAAGCAGTGTAAACTACCCTCATGGCACTTTACATTATCATGCAAACGCACACACACCGCACACACACACACACACACACACACACACACACACACACACACACACACACACACACACACACACACAAACATACACACACACAGACACACCTTCACTCTTGCCCTATTCCTCTCCCTCCCCATTCAAAACCCACAGATGTGTACTCCCCCTCCTCCTCCACTCCCTCCCCCACACATGTACACAGACATACTCTCGATCTCTGTCCCACCTCAAACCAAAGGGAAACAGGATTTAGACTTAAGACTGCTGAGATGCAGAAAATAGGGCAAAATTGGGAAGATTGTCATGGGGACCGCAAGGCTAACCCCCGCTCTTGCAGGGAAAATGGCCTTAAAATGCATGTTGTTGTTGTTGTAACAAAGAATGAAATATTTTAATATGAAAAAGTTTAGGGTTGGACATCAAATCGAGGGTCGGTCTTCCTACGAGCCAATTACACATTAAAGGGTATTGTTTACCACTATATGTATCCATACATGCATATATATATATATATATATATATATATATATATATATATATATATATATATATATATATATATATATATATATAAACAGTCACGTGAAAAAGTAAGTACACCCAATGTAAAGTTTTGACTTTTTCAACATATTTCAACATACAGCTATTTGATTCTCATTTCAACAATATTGATAGATAAAGGTGATATAATATAACAAATATCATGAAACATTTACATTTTGTAGTCCATTGTATAATCTACGTAAATAAACATAAATGCAAATTTCGCATGTGGAAAAAATAAGTACACCCCTACATTTATCACTACTTCAAATACCTAAAATTAGAATCAGGTGCACCAGCTCAGGTGCAAATGATTAGGACATGGTCAGAAAGGATCTTCGAGGAACCTGTTTATTTAAACCTCAGACATTTCGTTTGGTTTGCTCTTTGTTGTTGAAGTGTGCGGCGTCACCATGCCTCGATCAAAAGAGCTCTCTGAGGCCTTCCGAAAGAAGGTTATAGATGCCTACGAGTCTGGGAATGGATTTTAAAAAAATCTCCAAACAATTTGAAATCAATCATTCGACTGTCCGGAAGATCATCTACAAGTGGAGAAGTTTCCAAACAACTGCCAACTTGTTCAGACCAGGCCGCCCCAGCAAGTTCAGCCCGAGAGCAGACCGCAAGATGCTGAAAGAAGTCTCTTAGAACCCCAGAATGTCTTCACAGGACCTACAGGTAGCTGTTGCCACTGTTGATGTCAAAGTGCACGAGTCCACCATTAGAAAGAGGCTGCACAAATTTGGTCTACATGGGAGGTGTACCAGGAGGAAACCTTTGCTGCCCAGAAAGAACATCAGGGCAAGACTAAAGTTTGCCAATGAACACCGAGGCAAAGACCAGTACTTCTGGAACAATGTGCTCTGGACAGATGAGTCAAAGGTAGAGCTATTTGGCCACAGTACCAGAAGACATGTTTGGCAAAAACCAAAGACAGCATTTGACCACAACAACCTGATACCAACTGTGAAGCATGGTGGTGGAACTATTATGGTTTGTGGCAGCTTTGCTGCATCAGGGCCTGGGCAGCTCACCGTCATGTAATCCACTATGAATTCTTCATTGTACCGGAGGGTGCTTGAGGATAATCTGAGGCCATCTGTCAGAAAGTTGAAGCTCAACCGAAGGTGGACCTTGCAACATGACAATGACCCTAAACATACCAGTAAATCCACCAAGGAATTGCTGAAAAGAAAGAAATGGAGGGTTCTGGAATGGCCAAGTCAAAGCCCGGATATAAATCCCATCGAGATGTTGTGGGGGGATTTGAAATGAGCTGTGCATGCAAGAAACCCCTCAAACATCGCACAGCTGAAAGAATTCTGCATGGAGGAGTGGGCAAAAATTTCTCCCAGTCGATGTCAGAGACTGGTAGACAGTTATAAGAAACGCCTACTTGAGGTCGTTTCTGCCAAAGGGGGCAATACCACCTATTAGAGCCAAGGGTGTACTTACTTTTTCCACATGTGAAATTTGCATTTATGTTTATTTAAATTATACAATGGACTACAAAATGTAAATGTTTCATGATATTTGTTATATTATATCACCTTTATCTGTCAATATTGTTGAAATGAAGATCAAATAGCTGTATGTTGAAATATGTTGAAAAAGTCAAAACTTTACGTGGGGTGTACTTACTTTTTCACGTGACTGTATATATACAGACATGGCATTTAATATGGAATTTTTTTTTTTCTTCACTTGGGTTTACTTTCTTAACTCAGTATATCAATCTGGTGAGTTTCTTTTACACTTTGGTGATTTATTTGTTGAAAGAACCATGTCACTGATTGTCTGTCGCAGCAAGAAGTCAACAACAGGATTATATCACAGGTAGCGTGGCAAAATGTACGGACAGGTGCATTTGATGATTGGCTTCACAGTCGGGTATACAAGAGTTGTTGCGTTCTGTATTAGTGGAAAACAACTGCTGCACGTCTCCAAAAGATATTGCCGCTTCCTCTGAAGATGGACCGTCAACTCGACAATGCTGTTTGTCATGGAGTGGTGGCTTTACGAAATTACGGCATGAAACAGCGTGCTATTGCTTGGCAGTATGGCATCATTCAAGGTCAGGTGTCAAAGATCCTGAAACGAAATGCTCAGAGGGGTGTCCCTACTCCAATACCGGGGCCAGGACGTCCCCGCAGAACCACAAGGAGGGATGATCGCCAGCTGCACCGGTTAGTCCACAATGGCCGTACCAATTCAGCTAATTGGCTGAGGGCTGAGTGGCAGCAACTGACAAATGTGCCTGTATCCAGAAGGCTAGTCAACCAACGACTGGTTCAAGCAGGCTATCGTGCCGGGCGTCCCCTGAGAAAGCCACGCCTGACCAGAAAACACCACCAGCACCGATTGCAGTGGGCCAGAGAGCACCGTCAATGGCAGCCAGGACACTGGAATCACGTGATCTTCAGTGACGAGTCTAGATTTCTGGTCTATCGTCAAGATGGCCGCGTCCGAGTGCGCAGACAAGTGCATGAATCCTACAACAAAGATTGTATAGTGCCAAGAGTCCAAGCTGGAGGTGGTGGGGTGACCGTTTGGGCTGCTTTTCATGCAGGGGGCAAAACTGACCTGGTTGTTCTGAATGGAAACCTGAACCAGTTCAAGTACAGGGCCATTCTGGAAGAAACATTGCTTCCATTTGCTCGTGCAGCCTTTCGAGGAAACTTTGTCTTCCAAGATGACAATGCACGGCCTCATCGTGCTCGCATGATCGAACACTTTCTTGCTGACCGTGGTGTAGAGCATATGGAGTGGCCTGCCATTTCCCCAGATATGAATCCGATGGAGAACTTGTGGGCAGAATTAACGCGTCAAATCGACCACTTGGACCAGCAGCCGACATCTGTGCGTGAATTGCAGCAGGCTATTGTCACTGCATGGCAAGCGATTCCTGTCCAAACCTTGGCAAATCTCGTGAACAGCATGCCTCAACGTGTACGTGCTCTCCTGAATGCTCGTGGGGGTTACACGATGTACTGAACTATACTTTTACTGTCCGTAATCCCAGTCGCAATTTAACTTTTGTTTTTGTTAAAAAAAATTTTGGCTAATGTGCAAAATAAAGAGATACTTCTGGAAAACGACGACGAGTCTGGCATTTCACTCAGGCCGACTGGGACGGTCTTCAAGCAGCCATCAATCGTCTGGATTGGTCTCCCATCTCCACTGCCTCTGACATCAATTCTTCCTGGGAATTCTTCCAAAGCAAACTGATCTCTCTCATGCACAGATTTATCCCATCTCGCCTTCAATTGTCTTACCCTTCCTCCCGTCCATGGTACACTGAATCTTGTGGTGAGGCAGTTGCCCTGAAACAACTTGCCTTTGCCTCTTGGAAGGCTAATCCAACTGAAGGAAATCTCAGTTCCTTCCACCAAGCTCGGAACAAGTGTGTGTCTACCCTCAGGAGTGCCAGGAAGCACTATCTCTCCTCACTCAAGAATGAACTCTCAAACCTGTCTCCTTCCTCCAAATCCTGGTGGCGTCTGGTCAAATCCGTTTCTGGTGTTTGTTCCCCCTCCATCCCCTCCCTTACCTCAAATGGCCACACAGTTGACATCGCACGTGACAAAGCCGAATGCCTCAACTCTGTGTTAGCCTCGAAATCCTTAGTCCCAAACCCATCTCTCTCTGTTCCCACCTTTCCCAGTCGAACCCAACTGCTCCTGGACTCTGTGTCCTTCTCTCCTGACAAGGTGGAGGAGTTTTTGTCAAACCTCGACTCTGATTCTGCAACTGGACCAGACGGCATCAGCCCACGGGTCTTAAAATCCTGTTCTGCCGCTCTATCTCACCCTCTCTCTGTTCTTTTCACCCTATCTTTTGCTCAAGGTCATCTGCCAGCATCCTGGAAATCAGCTAACATTACCGCTTTACACAAAAAAGGTGCAAAAACAGATCCTTGCAACTACAGACCAATCAGCCTGCTCCCAATTATCAGCAAAGTCATCGAATCCATCATTGCTTCGGATATGAAATCTTTCCTCTTCTCCAATGGCTTGATCTCTGATCATCAATTTGGTTTCAGACCAGGTCACTCTACTCTGGACATGCTGCTTCTGCTGTCTCAACAATGGATGGAGGTCCTCAATGCCAAACAGGAAATCAGAGCTGTCTCCCTTGACATATCAAGGGCCTTTGATACGGTCTGGCACCCAGCTCTGCTCACCAAACTCTCCTCCTATGGTATCCATGGAAATCTCCATGCATGGCTTGCGGACTTCCTCTCTGGTCGTAGTCAACGTGTGGCCCTGAATGGATTTCTCTCATCTCCCCTTCCTGTTCAGGCTGGAGTTCCCCAAGGAAGTGTGCTGGGCCCTGTGCTTTTTCTGGTCTTTATCAATGATCTCTCTGACTCTCTGGAAAATCCTCTCTATCTCTTTGCTGATGACTCCACTCTCTGCCGCTCCATTCCTCTTCCCTCAGATCGGCAGTCTGCAGCCTCCTCACTCTCTGAAGACCTGGACAAAATCACAGACTGGTCAAACAAGTGGAACATGTCTTTCAATCCTGCCAAATCTCACTCTCTTACTATGTCTCTCCGAAAAGATCGACTGGACAACCCTCCCATCTACTTTCTCAACAATCCTCTCCAAGAAGTTCTGTCACTCAAGCTTTTGGGTCTCACTATCTGCCATGATCTTTCTTGGGAAAACCACATTTCCAAGCTGGCCTCCAAAGCCAGTCGCCGACTGGGCATCCTCCGTCGTGCGAAGTCCTTCCTCGGCACACCTGAGCTCCTCACCACTTACAAGGCTTTCATCCGCAGCTCAATGGAATACTGTTCTCCCCTATGGGCTGGTGCTCCTGCCTCACACCTGGCTCGGCTTCACGCTGTTGAATCCAAAGCTTTCAAAATCATTGGAATCTCCCGCGATGAAGCTATCTCTGAGGGCCTTTCACTCACTCACCGCAGGCAGGTAGGTGGTCTTTCTGTCTTCTACCGACTCCTCTCCGGCCTTGCTCCCCCAGCTCTCTCTGTGCTCTGTCCCCCAAATATTCCTACAGGTCGCACAAGATCTGCCAGCAACCCTCTGATGGTTAAACTGCCGAAATCTCGGCTCTCTGCTCACCTTCACTCTTTCATTCCTCTTTTCTCCCGCCTGTGGAACAAACTCCCACACTCCCTTCAATCGCACTCCTCCCTCCAGGTCTTTAAAACAGCTGTTCACCACCATCTCTTATCTTCCCCCATCCATAACCTTGATCTTTTCTACCCCCACTAATTCACCCCAGATCCACCTTGTTTGAAATTCCAACTTATTTCCTGGAAATCCTGGCAGTGTCCATATGTTTATACCTCTCCCACCCCCCCCCCCCTTCACATGCCTCCCCCCCTTCACATGCCTCCCCCCCTTCACATGCCTCCCCCCCAAAGCCCTCTCCCTCCCACAGATCTCTCGATGTCTCCATGTCTCTCGGTCCCTGCTCTCAAATGTTGTGTTTGTGTCCTTCCCCCTCTCTCCCCATCTTGTCTACCGCTCCCGATGTTATTTGTTTTATGTGTCTGTTTGTCTTTCTGTGTGATTAATGTTCGCTCTTTCACGAGCCTCGATCTTGTATACAAAAAAAAAAAAAAAAAAAAAAAAAAAACGTACAGAAGTTTAACATAGTACTGTCCATGAATTTAGTTCGATATCAGTTTACATCACTTTCAAGGATCAATTTATTTGTTTCGAAATGTCAAATGTGGTTTTGTTTCTTTTAAAGGTCACATTAACAAAATCTAGAATAATTTCAACATAATTCCAATGAACTTTTGGTTCTAAGACATCTTGAAAAGTAAGTTCACCCCCACAAAAAAAATTTCATACTAAATGCCAAGTCTGTATATAGGGTCATTGTCATGTTGCAATGTCCACCCTCGGTTGAGCTTCAACTTTCTGACAGATGGCCTCACATTATCCTCAAGCACCCTCTAGTACAATGAAGAATTCATAGTGGATTCTATGATGGTGAGCTGCCCAGGCCCTGATGTAGCAAAGCTGCCCCAAACCATAATATGTCCACCACCATGCTTTACAGTTGGTATCAGGTTCTTGTGGTCAAATGCTATCTTTGGTTTTTGCCAAACATGTCTTGTGGTACTGTGGCCAAATAGCTCTACCTTTGACTCATCTGTCCAGAGCACATTGTTCCAGAAGTGCTGGTCTTTGCCTAGGTGTTCATTGGCAAACTTTAGTCTTGCCCTGATGTTCTTTCTGGACAGCAAAGGTTTCCTCCTGGCACACCTCCCATGTAGATCAAATTTGTGCAGCCTCTTTCTCATGGTAGACTCGTGCACTTTGACATCAACAGTGGCAACAGCTACCTGTAGGTCCCGTGAAGACATTCTGGGGTCCTTAGAGACTTCTTTCAGCATCTTGCGGTCTGCTCTCGGGCTGAACTTGCTGGGGCGGCCTGGCCTGAACAAGTTGGCAGTTGTTTGGAATCTCCTCCACTTGTAGATGATCTTCCGGACAGTCGAATGATTGATTTCAAATTATTTGGAGATCTTTTTAAATCCCTTCCCAGACTCGTAGGCATCTATAAGCTTCTTTCTGAAGGCCTCAGAGAGCTCTTTTGATCTAGGCATGGTGACGCCGCACACTTCAACAACAAAGAGTAAACCAAACGAAATGTCTGAGGTTTAAATAAGGCAGGTTCCTCCAAGATCCTCTCTAACGATGTTCTAATCATTTGCACCTGAGCTGGTGCACCTGATTCTAATTTTAGGTCATTGAAGTAGTGATAAATTTAGGGGTGTACTTACTTTTTCCACATGCGAAATTTGCATTTATGTTTATTTAAATTATACAATGGACTTCAAAATGTAAATGTTTCATGATATTTGTTATATTATATCACCTTTATCTATCACTATTGCTGAAATGAAGATCAAATAGATGTATGTTGAAATATGTTGAAAAAGTCAAAACTTTACATGGGGTGTACTTACTTTTTCACGTGACTGTATATATATATATATATATATACTAGTGGGGTATGCTGAGACATTGTGGAAGTAATAACGAACCGTGCTTCTTTCTAGGTACATAATAAATAGAAGCTTTATGATTTTCGGTAAGCATCACTGCCCTGCTGCTATATATAAATCTAGGGTTTGTTTTGTTTGTTTCTTTTAACTTCATGGATGCATTTACGGTTTTTATGTAAATTTTCATTGAGATTTTTGTTTTGCAGTTTACGGTTATGGAAATTACAATTTCCAAATGGTAGATGTTGATTGAGGTTTTTTTTTTTTAACGGATGCCTTTACGGGTTTTTTTTTTACATAAACTTTAATTTACAGCTACTTTTTCTTTTTTTCATTTATGGACATTATTGTCATTTTTATTTCACAGTTTACAGTTATATAAATTACAATGTTCAAATGCTGGATGTTGATTGAGATTTTTTTTTTACCTGTTCGTTTCTGTTTTTTTTTTTTTACATACATTTTCATTTGCAGACACTTTCCAATGGCTCTTTGATTTTTCCTGGTGTACCGGCTGCGATGTCCGTTGGCACGCCAAATTTAAGCTTTACATGACACCCGGAAGGTACTGAACATTAATATCAGTGAGTGAGTGGTTAGAAACGTAAATATATAATGAGGACCTCCATGCAAACCTTAAGTAAAAATATAAAGACCTTTATATGTCATATATATTGTATACACATATAAATAAATAAATCTATATATATATATATTGTTACGGTACGCGGTTAAGGATGTTGTTTGCCGAGCGGAGGCTCCGCGACTGAACAGTTGTTCCCCGACTAAACCCGATTCACCCAAACGTTGGCCGTATCGCGCCACCGCTATTCAATCGGGAAAAGACTAAGACGACGAATGCAAAGAGGAAGAAGAAGATGTACAGAAGAGTAACGGGGTTTATTATTATTTACACACATAAGCAAAAAGAGCAGTCACGGGTATTTACAGCGGACATGAAAAAAACAGGTAACACAGTGCAAATTACTAGCTTATACTGACTTAGTTTACTACCCAGGACCGCACGAACAGAACAAACTCACGTAGGCAAATGGATGGAAGGGTAGGAATCGCTTGGAGGGATGAGCAGGTGGGATCACAGGGCACAGCGAGCAGGTCCACTCCGGGCGGGAAGCGAGGAGCCGGCAGCTCCTTGTATTCGGCTTTACAGCGCACGCCGGCAGCTCCTTGTATTCGGCTTTACAGCGCACGCCGGCAGGGTCACTCGGTGGGTTGAAACGGGGCTGGTTGAAGCGGCTCTTTGTCAAAGGCTTTTTGTATCTCTCACGCAACTCCGGTGCAACTCTGAACTCTCTCCCGGTGGACTGCCGACCCTCTTACGCATCTGGACTCATCTGCCGTATCTCTCATGTCGCTTGTTCCCTGCGATCGTCGCACCCTTCTCCCCAAACCTTCAGCGGGGGTCTGACACGCCCTCTTCGGTTTCGGTACCGCCCTCCCCCCCGTGCTCTGTTTCGTGACCTTGTATGGTAATCCCACGGGCTTGTCTCCTTATTTGGGCATGGTGCCGACGGCACGCCCCTCGTGGCGAGCCACGGGCTTGTTTCCTTATTTGGGCATGGGGCTGAACAGCCCCGCCCTTCGTGGCGCGCCCTGGGCTTGCTTCTCCCTGGCGACCCCGCCCCTCCTGTTCGAACAGAGCACAGAGCACATATTCACTATAGCAGCGAATTGAGAGGGCGTGCACCCCACGCTTGTGAACTGCTTTACCCACAGATGGAGAGTTTGGCTGGGAAATGGAATTATTGAAGGGGAGCTATTCTTAATTGATTCGGTGCAATGGAGTGTCATTCTAATGGAAGACAAGGCCTTACTCTGAAACACATAATAAGATATAAGCTACTGAACAAGGGTTTTATCGGGTCCTGCAATGTGGTGTTTCATGGAATAACTACCGAGACGCCCTTTTTACCTTTACACAACTCTGGAGGCAGGAGGGGCCATATTCAAACCATGTTCATCACCATTTCCAATATAATACAACACAATCAAAAAAATGCAATCCTCATATCTGCAACACTGCACCCTCCTCCTCCTAGGAACGTCCCGGGCCTACAACTTTTATTTAGTGTGACACGTAGGTGTAGTTCCCTCTACTTTTAACCTGACCCTGAGTGTGACAGTTTTAAAACATAAATAAATATGTCCCGCTGCTCCATTGCACCCTGCCTAACAGACTCACGCCCACAGCGAACCGAATTGCGGAATTGGTCTTCAAACTACACACTGACGGTGGGGAGCATTATTTACAGTTGACGCTACTTTATTTACAAAATGCAACCCAGGACCTGTGATCGTTCTTTCTGGGGGGGAGACAGTCTGCTCTGCATCAATGCACCATGGAAGCACCCAAAAACGCACCAACACCCCCTCAAGCCCCAATCGGTGCAGTCACCATTGTTCATGAATAAAAATAAATCAACAACCCCTAACCCTGCAGGTGGTCTCTTGCTCTTCGGCTCCCTCTGCTGGCTATTATTATTTCTTCCAGATGTTGTCTTTTTCCTTTGTTCGCGGCCTATTTGCAATAAAATGCACCTAACGTCTGTTTTTATTTTATTTATGGCCCACAGGGGGCCGACTACGTGTGGTTCACCTGTGGGGCATCGGTGCCCTGTGATCAAGGTCTGCCAGCAAGATTTCGGGCCCTCATGGCCGGTTCCAGCAGAGGGGCCACGCCCCAACCCATGGGGTCCATAAGTGGTGCGCGGCCACAGGCATGTGGTCCACAATGTGGTGCATCGATGCAGACAGCTGGTTCTGGGAGTTCCGGGCGCACAATGGAGGACTCACGCACGCTCCCCTCGGCGCCCAATGGCGCACAGGTCATGTGGGAGACAAAAGGGGGAAGACAGATGAGCGAGGGGTAAGGTCACAAGGGTACACATCAATAAGGCAATGCAGGGCGAAATGCGTACGGAGAGTGAAGTGAGAAAGCTCGTCCCTACCGTACGTCACCCCCCCTGTCACCTACACTACCCTTGCCCTTACCCCATATTTACAAAATCTACACATTTACAAATTCGTCGCTACTGTCACGTCTTCCCCATATTTCCCTTATACCAAATTCGTCACCACAATCCCTCTAACCCAAAATTTGCCATCACCCAATTCGTCATCAATCCTCATAAGGAGGAAGAGATGGAACAACAAAGCACAATGTCACACCCACGTCATGATGCGTCTCACAATCCAAAACATTTGCACATAAAAAATAATAAAAACAACCTGGCATTGTGTGGAGTACCTGTCACCTCAGGTGAGTGGATGCAGATGGTGCGAGGAGATCCTTCATCCTATCTACCCTCTAAATGACTTTAACACTCTTTACTCTACCCGGGGTCTTTCCCTGCCAATCCTTTGGCCAACTTACACTATGGGTTCTAAAAACCAATTCCCATTGACCAAACTGTGGTGCTTCTCAATTTGGGGTCTCACTCCCCCGATTCATCTCCCGGTGCCCTTGCACAATTTCTGGGCTGTGACGTGTAGCTCTCCCAGCAGGTCTACCCACCTGCACACCTCCACCACTGCAGTTGCCACCCGAGCTTACCTAGCTCCTCACCCTAACCTAACTAACTGGGGAAGGCCCCTCCTGGCTCTGTCACCCCACTCGGTGCCCTCTGGAACTGGGCTACCCGGGTCCGTCCTCCGGATCCTCAGGCCCCATCCACAACAACTACCGGCTCCCAGAGCCCACCTGCGGCCTCACCTGGCCGACATCCTCACAGTGGTGGAGTGCCCAAACCAACTACACACACTAACAGGCTACACGCCCAGCCATTTCCACAAGACTAATGCACCCATCCAAATGCCATTCTCTCACCCACACCACAGATGCCAATATCCAACCACAATTTACCTATACCCTCTACCTAACACTTACACTACCCGCCCCGGGTATTCGTGATGGGGGTCCATCCTTCCCCCATTCACACCTCCGCACCATCCACTCCACTCCACAATTTCCACCATACTCACTCCACGACCATCCATTCCAATACTCCAGATATTCCACACTCCATGTATTCCACACTCCATTTATTCCATACACCTGTTCTCCATTCACCTGTTGTTGCACACCTGTGCACTCACACCTGGTTCCACCTGCACCCTCCTCCTCTTCCTGGACCAGTTGGTCAACACAACACACCTCACCATCACCATCACTCAAACACTGCTCCATTCACCTGTTCAGTTGCACACCTGTGCAATCACACCTGTTCAATCACACCTGTTCACCATACACTTCCAATCCTCAACCACACGGCATCATCTCAACTACCTGTTACCCTACTAACTTAGTGCTCCCCGTCTTCCCTTTAAACTAAGCACATACCACGTCATTATCATCCAAACTAATCTACCTGCATCCCCACTACAGGTGTCAGTCACTAACTAACCTTAACGTTACCTAAGGTCATTTCTCTAGATCCCTACACACGATATATCCTAACCCTCCCGGGCTAGTTTTCACTGCCATCAACCCCATAAATCTAGTGCTCCTTTGCCCCCCGGTGTGAGAGATGGCAAGGTTGCCATCCCACCACATCAGGGATCTCTCACTATAAATTTTGCTCGTCCAAATCCAACAAATCAAAAATTTGCCAATTACTGCCAATTCTACCCACTATTCTAAATTTTTGATCAAAACCACTATCACTATTATCATCATCACAGTCCGCTATATCCTAGCCTCGGTGCGTCATGACATCATTAAACTCGGCTTCGCAAAGCCGAGCAATGAATTCGGGTGGTTTGGTCGCCTGCAGGTTGAATCTGTCCGGCTTTCGGTTCAAGGGAGGTGGTTTGGTCGGGCCGAGATTCCATGCACCATCTCGGCGCGGTACCTTGCGGTCCCGGGCCCGATGGCTCAATCTCCCCCGGTCGGAACCCCGTCCCCGCCAGGGGGCACCGTCCGCTTCCTCCCACTCGCCCTTGAACCGGACCGGTCGCCTCGCCCGCCAAGGCCCGGACTCGACCGTGCGGGGCGGGGCCAAGCCCGAATCGGCAACGACGCTTCGAAGAGAAACGACGCAGCTTCGATCCGCGCCGGGCCCTGCATCCAACAAAGTACACCGCGCCCTGAGTGCTCGCATCGGCTATCCGTCGCCCTAACCGCTAACCCGGTTACCGTCGATGCTTCACCTGCATGCTCACACGCATACGCTACCCCTTTCACACTCCCAAAACCCGGCGTTCCAAAGCCGTCCGTACATTCCACCAACGCTCTCCCTGTTACACACCACACCTCTCGTGCACACTCTTGCGCACACTCGCCGTTCGCACACCTCGGTCCACACCTCTCCTCCGTTACGTCCTCCGTAACACTCACCATGGGCGTGCACTCTTGCATCCACCCACTAACGCGCTCACATGGGCTCTACCACACTCGCGCTACCACTAACTCAGGTGTGCTTCCTCGCACACCCTCGACCATTCCAAGCGTGCATTCTCGCACCTGCTCCACCACCAACTCACTCCCCGTGTCACACTCCGTACACCCCGACGTGCATTCTCACTCGCACTCGGTATCACACTCGCGCTTCGTAACACGCTCACCCCTTGATGCACACGTATTGCTCTCACTCCTTGTGTCACACTCCGTACACCCCGACGTGCATTCTCGTTCGCACTCGGTATCACACTCGCGCTTCGTAACACGCTCACCCCTTGACGCACACTTTTTTTCCACACGCGACCCTTCACCAACGCCCGGGTGCTTCCTCGATCCCAATCGCGCGACAATTCTTTTGTCGCTAAACATCCTTTTACAAAATCTCCCCGCACAATATACAGCACGACTCACCTGGGGGATTCTTTTCTCCACGCGCACCTGCAAACTTCCATTCGGGTTAAGCACAGCATCGTGATGTGAGCAGGGACTTTGCACATTTTCCATTTCTCCCTGCAATTCCCGGGCTACCTCCGTCATCTCTTCAATTTTAATTCCCAGCACTGCTTTTTCTTTATTCACCTCGACGACCGCTGGCTATAATAAAACACCCTCCTCTACCTCAGCGGTCGCCGGCTTTTCCAAACCCCGGGTCACGATTTCTACCCCTGTCATTGTACCCGTGCTTTTCTCAACTTCGTTCAACCGGCGCTTCTCGACCCGCGTTACCACCTCGTGCACCCGTGGGACCTGCTCGCCCAACCTGCGGTCAATGTCTTCCTGTATTCTTTTTGCCGTGGCGTTCATTTGCTCCCGAAATCCAACCGGGTTGTACCTTGCTTCGTGCCTCGCTTTTTTCGCGTCAAGCCCCCGGGTAGCCATCATTGCATCATATCCCTTACTGTCACCTCTCAGAGCGGCACTGAAATGCATCATCAAAACGCCCCAGTCCATTGGCACTGCGGGTCCGGCTATCGCCGTCACGTACGGGAGGCCGCCATTTTGTGTGCCTGTAACCCCCACGACCGCACCTTCTTTACTCTCCTCCACCATTTTCCCCACTTCTTCCCCGAGGTCCTGGGTTGATTCTACCCCGTTTATCTCTCCCACCGACATCCCGTCGCCTTGACCAGCCATGGCGCGATTTCAAAATTCGGGTTTTGCTTTAAAACAACACAAATTTCCAGCAGCTCCAAATTTTGACCAAATTTTTTTCTAGATGTTTTAAAAAATTTGGTTCAGGCCTCGAATCTCACTCCCAGACACCAATTGTTACGCCAATAGTACAATTGGTGTTCCAAAATTTGGGCTAAATAAATTTAGTCCCAGGTTCGAATCCCAACTCCTGACTACCAATTGTTACGATACGCAGTTAAGGATGGTATGTTTGCCGAGCGGAGGCTCCGCGACCGAACAGTTGTTCCCCGACTAAACCCGATTCACCCAAACGTTGGCCGTATCGCGCCACCGCTATTCAATCGGGAAAAGACTAAGACGACGAATGCAAAGAGGAAGAAGAAGACGTACAGAAGAGTAACGGGGTTTATTATTATTTACACACATAAGCAAAAAGAGCAGTCACGGGTATTTACAGCGGACATGAAAAAAACAGGTAACACAGTGCAAATTACTAGCTTATACTGACTTAGTGTACTACCCAGGACAGCACGAACAGAACAAACTCACGTACGCAAATGGATGGAAGGGTAGGAATCGTTTGGAGGGATGAGCAGGTGGGATCACAGGGCACAGCGAGCAGGTCCACTCCGGGCGGGAAGCGAGGAGCCGGCAGCTCCTTGTATTCGGCTTTACAGCGCACGCCGGCAGCTCCTTGTATTCGGCTTTACAGCGCACGCCGGCAGGGTCACTCGGCGGGTTGAAACGGGGCTGGTTGAAGCGGCTCTTTGTCAAAGGCTTTTCATATCTCTCACGCAACTCCGGTGCAACTCTGAACTCTCTCCCGGTGGACTGCCGACCCTCTTACGCACCTGGACTCATCTGCCGTATCTCTCGTGTCGCTTGTTCCCTGCGATCGTCGCACCCTTCTCCCCAAACCTTCAGCGCGGGTCTGACACGCCCTCTTCGGTTTCGGTACCGCCCTCCCCCCCGTGCTCTGTTTCGTGACCTTGTATGGTAATCCCACGGGCTTGTCTCCTTATTTGGGCATGGCGCCGACGGCACGCCCCTCGTGGCGAGCCACGGGCTTGTTTCCTTATTTGGGCATGGGGCTGAACAGCCCCGCCCTTCGTGGCGCGCCCTGGGCTCGCCTCTCCCTGGCGACCCCGCCCCTCCTGTTCGAACAGAGCACGGAGCACATATTCACTATAGCAGCGAATTGAGAGGGCGTGCACCCCACGCTTGTGAACTGCTTTACCCACAGATGGAGAGTTTGGCTGGGAAATGGAATTATTGAAGGGGAGCTATTCTTAATTGATTCGGTGCAATGGAGTGTCATTCTAATGGAAGACAAGGCCTTACTCTAAAACACATAATAAGATATAAGCTACTGAACAAGGGTTTTATCGGGTCCTGCAATGTGGTGTTTCATGGAAAAACTACCGAGACGCCCTTTTTACCTTTACACAACTCTGGAGGCAGGAGGGGCCATATTCAAACCATGTTCATCACCATTTCCAATATAATACAACACAATCAAAAAAATGCAATCCTCATATCCGCAACAATATATATGTATATATGTATATATATATATATATACATATATATATATATATATATATATATATATATATATATATATATATATATATATACGTATACATATAATACTCTTCAACATCGAGAGATAGGGCAAAAAATATATATATCCAGTATGATATCTCAAAACGTGGATGCAGTCTGCCAAAGCTTGGTGGACAGTTTGGGTGTGACAAGGACGAATTGAATGGATTTTGGTAAGGGTGTGTATATATATATATATATACATGTATATATGTTGGAACCCATCTGTGGATCGGTCCCATCGGCCGATGGGTCTGACCCATCTGTGGATGCACGATAAATGACAATGCAGACCCATCGGCCGATGGGTCTGCGCCATCTGCGGATGTGTTGTTCACCTTGAAGGAATGTGTTGACAGAATGGTGCTCTTCAATCAGGTACACAGTCATTGGAATTACATGTGGTAGGAATTTAACAGAGATGATTTTAAAATGTTTTATTATCTATTTCTACCCATCTATTTATACATTTTGTCAATACATTTTGTAATTAACAGATACATGGCAGTTTTAGTAAAGCTTTACATAACATACTCAACATTAGGTGTTCTTCTGATAATGGCGGAGGGGAATGGTGGCAGGGTAGAGAGTGGCAGGTGCTGATGAAGGTGATGGCGAGGGTAAATGTAGTTTTGGTGGCAAGGATCCTGACCTTCGAACAGGGTTGGCGCAACATGCATACACATTCCTTCAAGGTGAACAACACATCCGCAGATGGCGCAGACCCATCGGCCGATGGGTCTGCATTGTCATTTCGCGTGCATCCACAGATGGGTCAGACCCATCGGCCGATGGGTCTGCATTGTCATTTCTCGTGCATCCACAGATGGGTCAGACCCATCGGCCGATGGGACCGATCCACAGATGGGTTCCAACATATATATATATATATATATATATATATATATATATATATATATATCCATATTTATGTGTATACTAATATACACACACCTTAAAACAAACTATGAGATCTCCGTATGATCGTTAAAATCTTTATTTTGGGACTGATCTTTTTAAGAAAAACCCATCTCGCTGCACAGTCCAGTGAGCATGTGATACTAATTCGACCTTCTGTCACTGACTCGAAGAAATGTAGAAAGGGATCATTGAAAGGCGGAAAACACGTCTTCATCAATCATTTTACACTCCGTCCTGATTGACCAACAAACAACCTCTGCCATGTTGGATTAATGAATCGATCTTACGACTCAAGACTCGATTCTTAAGACATTAAAGCTTAATTTTGAGACTACACACGAGCGGGCTTGAGTCCTCTTCCATGATGGGGTGAAACCTTAACAACGTCGATTGACACAACATTGGAATCATACGCTGTATACCATCTACAGTGCCATGAGATGGGATTATTTTTGCCCTAAAAAGGTGTGCCGGTCACATACATTATATAGCTTTCTCTGAAATAGTCGTATTGTTCCCCCCTTATGCACGGTGCTTTTATCATAGCAGTTGGAGCGTTAAGGCTGATGCTCTACTTGGCTGCACACAAAGCGTGGTTTTTACCGAACGCTCCAACCAGGTCCGCTTTTATATAACGCCCGCGCTGAGCCGCCTCGGAAAGTGTTAAAAGATTTCTATCCGCGCCGCTTGTGAACTTGGAGTTGACACAGTAGGCAGTCCGTCGCCCCAAGCCGAGTACATTAAACGCGGATTGCAGACTTCATTCCCCAAATCCCACTCCAGAATATCAATTAGAACCGAGCGACAATAACTACCATCTGGCATGTTCAAACATGAAAAAAGATGGGAGCGTCGCGGTGCGCGTAAATCTCGCCATTCACTTGCAAATAGCACGAACAACTCAATTTTAAGGGTAGCCTCTCCGCCTGCCTACACTAATCGGATTGCAAGGGGGTTAAGCTGCCGTTATCTCTTCTCCGAGCTGGGCCAAGCCTCCTATCAATAGCTTCTTTTTGGCTGGTCGGGGATGGGATATGCACCGTATCCATCTCGGGATTTCTGCTTCATGCCTGTTCCTCCTGTCGTATTGTGAAAAGAGGGTAGCCATCTTGTGAAGAGCCCAAGGGGTAACTTGCATGCAGCCCTCAGGGCAGCGCACTTGGAGTCCCCGGGGCAGCATGCGAGGAGCCCTCAGGGGAACTTGCGAGGAACCTCTGCGGGAAGCCTGCAGAACCAGAGCAGCTTGGGTGGAGCCCCTAAAGAAGCCTACAATGAGCCTCCAGGACAGCTTGGGTGGAGCCACTGAAGAAGCCTACAATGAGCCTCCAGGGCAGCTTGGGTGGAGCACCTAAAGAAGCCTACAATGAGCCTCCAGGGCAGCTTGGGTGGAGCCCTAAAGAAGCCTACAATGAGCCTCCAGGGCAGCTTCCTGGAGATCTTCCCACGATTATGTTCAGGAGTACAAACGATTCTACCAGATGGTTCGAGAAGAGCACCAGAAATAAAGAGAAAACTTCGGAGCCTTCTTGGAAGACGATTATCCCTTCATTGATGCAGGACATGGGTTGCACATTCATAAAAAGACAATGTCAACATATTACTTTATTTCCTTTTTGTCTGATGTGTTATCTTTCGGTTTGTAGAATTACATGTATGGACGTACAGTGCACAGATGGAGATTTCAAAAAGTATGAAATTATCTGCCAAAGCACTGGCAAGTTTAGAAATCCTGGTGAAACTGTAGCTATTTCAAGATTGAAGAAAAGAGGAAGAACCTCATCTTCTAGCAAAGTTGCACTTTACATCAACATGTGATGTCAAATGTAGACATCACATGTGTTGATTTCAACCTCTCTCACTAACCACAGCACTGCAGCAAAGAACTTCCGTGACTCCACGGGCCTGATTCAATTTGCGAACTTTCCAACCAACATTTCTGCCAATGGCAAGTCCTCCCTCCTGAACTTGGTGATGACCAACTTCCCCACTAATGTATTCTCTTCTTCCTCTGCTGCAATTGGTTCATCTGATCATATGCTTGTGAGAGTCAACATCTCTCTGACTATTCGCAGAGAGCCACCTCAGCACCAACGAGTCTGACAGTTCACCCAGACAAATTGGCAGGGAATAAAAGCTGCTATCTCAGTTCATGAGTGGTCTCCTACACCTACTGCCCCTGATATTAACACTTCCTGGGAATTCTTCCACAGAAACCTGCTGTCTCTTTTGCAGAGATTCAACTCATCTCATCTTCATTTATCCTAACTTTCCTCCCACCCATGATACACTGAATCTTGTTGTGAAGCAGCCGTTGCATTGAAACAACTTGCCTTCTCTTCCTGGAAGGGAAATTTGGAAATCTCACAGCAAGTGTGTTTATACTCCAGCAAACAATGTCTATCCAGCCATAAGATTGAACTACCAAACGTCTGTTCTTCCTCAAAAACCTGGTGGCGCATTGTTAAGTCTATCTCCGGAGTATGCTGTTGGAGGCCCTCAATGTATGGAGGCCCTCGACGTCAGGCATGAGATCAGGGTGTCTCTTTAGACATATCTCGAGCCAGGAGACGTTATTTTCCCAGGTGACAGTCAGTCACCCAGACTTGCTCGACAAATTATCTGCCGATGACATCCAAGGCCAACTCCACAAATGGCTTATCATTGACTTCCTCTACTCGAGTAGCTGATCTGTAACTCTCAACTGGATCCACACATCTCCTCTCCCTGTCCAGGCCGGAGTGGCACAAAACAGAATTCTGGGCCCACTCCTCTTCCGAATCTTCATCAATTATCTCTCTGATTCTCAGGAGAGTCTTCTTCATAGTTTTACTGATGACTTCACCTTCTACCATACCATCCCTCGTCCTTCAGATAGGCAAGCAGCAGCCTCTTCCCTCAATGCAGACCTCAATAGAATTATTAGCTGGTCAAACACTTGGAATGTCTTGACAAATCCTACACTCTCACGGTGTCTCTTCAATAATACCATCTGGCAAACCCTCCCATCTACTTTCTTTACAATTCTCTTGAGGAAGTTTAGTCATTCAAACGCCTAGGAGTCACTATAATCCATGATCTCTCTTGGGCAAACCATATTTCTAAGTTTGCCTCCAAAACCAGAATCCGACTGTGCATCCTCCATCGTGTAACATCCTTCCTTGGCACACATAAACTCTTATCCACCTACAAGGCCTTAATCTGCAGCTTGATGAAATGCCACTCTCCCATCTGGGCTAGCACCCTTGCCTCACACCTCGCTCAGCTTTATGCCGTAGAAGCCAAGGCCTTCAAAATAATTGGAATCCCCCAGGATTTGGAGTTGATAGACAGCTCACTGTCTGGGCCTATCACTTTAACATGGCACGTAGGTTAGTGGTCTCTCTGTCTTGTACTCGTACTACCTCATTTCCGGTCCTGCAACCTCTATGCCTTAAATGTTCTGCTCCCCTTTCCACTCCACTCCCTAGGTTTTTTCAGGGCACATGCGGTCTGCCAGCAACCCCCTTTTGGTGAAACTCCCCAAATCAAGTATTACTGCTCACATACACTCATTCGTTCCTCTTTTTCCCCACCTGTGGAACAAACTTCCATATTCTCTTCCATCTCATTCCTCCACCCAAGGCTTCAAGACTGCTGATCACCACCATCTCAGATCATCTCCCATATGTACATCTCCCACCCCCCCCCCCCTGGCTGACCCCACAAAAGGGGTGGGTTAATAAGGAAGAAGATATATTTGAAGAAGAAGATATATAAGGATATATAAGGAAGAAGATATATAATCTGTAAGGAATTAAATTTATTCCTGAAGTTGGTTTTTCTTCCAAACCTTCCAAACGCCTCCAAGTAGTTAATACAGCAATGGTTAGTATTATTCATCGGGAGCTTTGCGCACAAGCTAAAGTAAGCGATTGAGCAGCTCATTAGTACAGCATACATCATTTCCACAAGGTTTCTAAGTCAGTCTAACATCTTCATTATGCAATTTCATTAGCGGTGCCGTAAACGATCCGACAAATAGACAAGATGGATTTATGAAAAAATGCCATGTATAAGCTTCAAGGTGCATTTTGGGGTAAAAGTTGTAAAGTTAAAGTAAAAGAGCTGCATGTATATACATAATATATAAATGTTTGTTCAAAGAAATCTTACTATAATTCAGCAAATGTCCGTCTGTCTGTTCGTCCGTCCGTTCAAAGGTACTGCAAAAACGGCTGAACCGATCGCAACAAAATGTTGGGTGGGTAATCCTGGGAGCCCCTGGAGTAAAATAGGCTATTGAAGGAACTGCGCTCCAACGCGAGTCGAAAGAATTGACGCGACCAAAGACGGAATTCGTCCGAGTTGCTTTATTGAAACAAAACAGCTCAGGTATTCTGACCAGCCCGTTTTTCGGGCAACAATATATATACACATTTATGTCGGGAAGTTTGCCCGGCAAAAGCTATACCGGGCATGCCCGGGTATCAAGGGCGAGCCTTGGAAAGGCGAGTCTGGACCTGCCCGGGCGTGTTTGGCTGCAGCCTGGCAAGTCGAGGCTGGGCGTGCCCGGGCGCTCTGGGCGAGCACTGGAAAGGCGATAGCGGGCATGCCCGGACGCTCTGGGCGAGCCCTGGAAAGGCGATAGCGGGCATGCCCGGACGCTCTGGGCGTGCCCTGGAAAGGCGATAGCGGGCATGCCCGGACGCTCTGGGCGAGCCCTGGAAAGGCGATAGCGGGCATGCCCGGACGCTCTGGGCGAGCCCGGGAAAGACGAGACCGGGCGTGCCCGGAAGGTTCGGGCGTGCCCGGGAACAGTGAGTCCGGGCATGCCCGGGAGAGGCGCGTCTGGCCGTGTTCTGGCCGGTGCAAGGCGATTATGTACATCCAGCGGTAACCGCTACACTATATTGTTTTTTCAATTTCAGCTTTGGACTCAAGCATTTTCAGGTTTGGACTCCCGCATAACGTTATTTTCCCAGGTACCGCACAAACGGCTGCACCGATCGCAACCTGACTAATGAAAACATACAGTTAAAAATAATGACCTCGGACAAAGACCCTTTATAAGGACATGGTTTGAATCCATGCTTGAGAGAATGCCAACCCCCTCCCCACCATCACGGTCGTCTCTCCAACTCACAATCCCACGTAATATGTGGAAAGGACGACCCAAAACCAATTATCTTCTTTTTGATTCGTATATAAACATCATTAAAAGTAAATAATGACCTCGGCCAGAGTTCAAATGACGTGGCTTTAATCTCTACATGAGAGAATTCCACATAGCTATTTGGGTGGTGTATAAGCTAACAGATCGCTGTCTCCATCGATCTTGCCAAGGCCGTAACACCTATTGGCTCAAAATCCTTTTAACGGTTGACTTGGTAGTTTTTACAATGAAGGAAACATCAACAATGTTGTTAAAAGTTTATTTTTTATGTTAATGCTATTTAATTTGTGATTGGAGTTATGCTGTTTGGAATGAAAAAAGAGATATCCAGTTCAAGTGAATGACGAAATGCCGTGATGGTTTCTACTTTCTAAACGTGAAATTCACGGATCACCATATGCAGATTCGCCACGGTCGATCGATGCTGCTATACGTGAACGTACCCGTTTGTTTGCGTACGCCGTACGGGTACGTTTTTCATGGACACCCTTCACGAACTTTCTGTCCATGTCTTACTACGACTGAGGGTGCTACAGGTATGTGGAATTCATTGGTTTCATGCTTTAGCATTTGCCGTTTCTGCATTGTCTGTTTGCTTCTGGCCTCCCACCCATGCGTAGCACGGGTACCTCACGAGTTGTCCAAAAATCGCAATTTGGCGGCCATTTTGTTTATGCTAATTAGAAGGTCAAAAACTCAAAATTTGACTTGGGATCCGAGTTAATCGAATTCAGCGTACTCTAATTATGTTAAAAAGTGAGGTTCCCAACTTTTACCGAAAAATGCACCTAAAATTCACATTTCTCAGAAATCCGTCTACTCTAAAACAGAAAATGATTACGACTACATCTTTTTAAAAAACATAAAAACACAAACTTTTTCATCGACGACTTGGTCAAGCAGCTGTGTTTATACCTTTCGATAAACCCCTTCAAATAATCGATACAATCGCGAATTGCGACAAAGAGGGGTCAAAACTCAGAGCCGGTTGATATTGGAACACAAACGATTGAAGAATTAATTTCGGAAAGGAAGAAGAGGTCGCGCTTTCTGATAATGCGTAAAAGTCGCCGCGCGAGCAATTCCGTCGAATTGCACGCAGCACACACGAGGGGTCCATACGACGAGCTCGGGACGACGTGAGACCTTTTCCGTCGACTGGTCGGTCGCGAGCCGTGTTCCACGTGGTCGTGCGGGCTCGAGGCCTGTGCTTTGATGACCCGCGCGCGTTTTACCCGCCGACTCGTCCCAGCAACCCGGTCCTCGGCGTTATTGAAGGCGCGACGCGGACGCTCCGGCGTGTAATTAATACCCCTTTGGTGTGCGGCGGTGTGTGCAAACGGCGATTTTCTCCTTGGATTCTCTTAAGGATAAACGCCACGATGCCTCATTACGCCGCCGAGTTCCGGAATTCACGCTGAGCCGAGATGTGCATCGAGAGCGCAAGGTTCCTCCCAGACCATATCTCGCCACGTCGGGAATAAAACCGCTGCACACGTCGAGGTCTGTGTCCGTATATCCACTCCCCCTTCCCAGCACGGACATTATTGCCTAATTAAGGCTATAAGAACAGGCCAGCGTTGCTTTGAAATAATTGGTTCATTATTATGGACGTTTTTCTGCTTTATTTTGCCTGCATGTGGTATTTGTATTTGTGAAAGATTGGGAGTAGGAATTGGTATACTCAGGAGAAATGCACAATTATATGTGATGAAACTTACATACAATATAGGATTCGCCGAATGTAGCTCAGAGGTATTGCACACGTGACTTTTAGTTATCTTACCTGAGTTCGAGTCTTGATACACCTATAAACTGTCTGTACGGTGGTAGCTACCCATGCAGGACGAGCCACCGATCTGTGCTTTGTCCAGTGGAAGGAAGGACCTTAAGCAGGAGGACCCGTCTGCCAGCACAGGTCGTTGATGCACGTCAAAGATCCCACGATACCTTTCACCAAGATTAGGCGAGTTATCTCTGGCATCCTGAACAAATCCCAAATCCCTGTTGCTATCGGTCGAACGTCAGCCCTGGCCAGCTACTTCGTGAAAGACTTGAACCCAAGTCGTTCCACGGCCGACCCCACAAGGTGACGCTGCGAATAATTAGGACCATTAAAAGGAGTTGGACTTTCGATCATGCCTGCCAACTACTTAAAAACAAACCTGAACGAGAGCGTTCATAAAACACCTTACCCCATACAGTCTTGAGAAAAAGGACATGGGAAGGGTCTTTTCAACTCTTACTCTGCGTTTTCGAGCATGATCTATATTCTCTCCGAGCTGGCATTTTTTATGAATCTCAATTGACTACAGTGTTACCCAACGGACGAATCAATATTACCCAACGCTGAGAGCGCAAGCGACACATTTGAATGGTTGAGATGATATAATATAACATGGTGTAATATTTTGTCCAAGTACTGCAAAACCAAGGGTTTCTGGAAGTGCCAGCAAAGCGATTTGTGTTCTACAGTGTTAAAGTATGTAATTAAATTGAAATAAAACTTTTAAAGGCTGCATTAAAAAAAGAAAAAAAGAAAAAAAAAGTATATATATATATTGTTACAGACGCGGCTTTTAGATGTTATATTGACCGAGCGGTGGTGTATTTAACCGCGTCCGAACAGTTACTCCCCGATTAAAACCCGATTCCACCCGACGTTGACCAGATCGCCCCACAGATATTCAATCGGGAAATCTCTAAAGCGACCGAAAGAGAATGAAGAAGAAGAAGAAGAATACGGAGGAAGAACAGATTTATTATACACACACAAGCAATGGATGGAAGAAGCAGTAACACAGCGAATCGTTAACTTACACTATTCATTTTTACTTAGCCCCAAGACAACGAGCAGGACAGGACGTTCACACTTACACAGGGGATAATGCAGGCAGGTAGGGCTTGAGGTGGATTGCTTGAGAGGGAGGCAAAGTCGGGAGGCCGCAGCTCGCAATTCCTCGCGGTTTTGGCGGGAAACCCTCCGTCGTGTATCCGCTGCGGTAGACGTCACGCGCTGGTTCGGCACACCTGCTCCTCTTCTTGGGGTGGAGCCGTCTCCCTCCTTTCAGCACATCTCTCCAAAGCTGGTTTCCTTGCCGAGTACCTCTCCTCTTTGGCTTGGAGCGTTTCGCATCTCACCGCTCCTTTTGGTGCAGCCTCTTTGCTCATCTCCCAGGGTCATCTGGTAAAGCAGTCCCTTACAGTCGCTTTTATCACCTCGGGCGGAATTAAGCCGCCGGCTCCGAGGGCACGCCTACCGGGTCGCTCACCGCGGTGCTGATTGGCTGTTAGGGCCGGTTCACTCCTTCCCTCTTATGACGAGGTGGAGACACCCCTTTCTTCTCCAACCCTACCTCGTGGCCAATGGTGGTTGAAGAAAACCGCCCAAAATGCGGAAGGCAAATGGAAGGGAGGTTTTGGGGAAATTGGAAGGGCCTACGCTTATTTTGTTTGATGCAATGTAAAGTCAATCTAGTGGGAAACACATATTTAGCCTACATGGAATAAGGAAATACACTATTTAAAAGATATATCGTGACCTGCGTGTAAGTTTCATGGAATTAACTAGGACGGCTGCGACCATTATTTACATTACGAGGATGTTACCATACTTTTGTAACGTTCACATTGTAACGTTTCCACATTCGTTACACTTCCTCCAAAATTGGTACACTTCTCAAAAACCGTTACACTTCTCAAACTCGTTACACACTTCTCAAAATCGTTACAATATATATATATATATATATATATATATATATATATATATATATATATATATATATATATATATATATATATATATATATATATATATATATATATATATATATATATATATATATATATATATATATATATATATATAAAAAAGGGCCAGTCAATAAGTAACCTTAAAATGGCGATACATATTCGAGAATGTAATGTGTGTAGATGTAGACGAAATACGTTATATCTATGGGTAAGTCATGTGTTGCCTGTTTTAGATCTGGCAACATTGAGGGTATGACGTCAGTATAGCAGTTACAAGATGGCGGCTCCATTACAAGCATGCACCAGGGAGGAGCAACGTTCTGTCATCCGTTTATTGGGAAGTGAGGGTGTGAATCCCAGTGAAATCCATCGCAGAATGAAGATGCAATATGGTGACGCATGTATATCGCTGCAGCAGTTGTACGACTGGGACAGGAAGTTTAAAAGTGGAGTGTCCATTGTGCAGATGCTGCTCTCTCGGGCCGGCCTCACACAGCCGACACACCAGAAATGGTTGTAGGAGTTGAGCACGTGCGAGGGGAAAACCGTCGCATTACGCTGGATGAAGTGGTCTCTGAATTGAACATTAGCCATGGTTCAGCACATCAAATCATTCACAACGTGCTGGGTTCCGCAAAGTGTCTGCAAGGTGGGTGCCTAGACAACTCACACCCGAACTGAAATAACGGCAAGTGGACGAATGTGAAGAACTTCTGCAACGTTTCGAAACAGAAGGCGATGCTTTCTTACAGCACGCAGTGACTGGGGATGAAAGCTGGGTGCACTACTTTCAGCCAGAAACGAAGAGGGCAAGCAAAGAGTGGCACCATTCAACTTCACCGAAGCCCAAAGAATTCCGCACACAGCTGTCCACTGGAAAAGTGATGCTGACCCTCTTCTGGGATAGCTGAGGCCCACTTGTAGAGCATTACATGCCCAGAGGGACCACAGTCACCGGTGCATCATACAAAGACCTCCTTAAAAATCATCTGAAACCAACAATCCGATAAAAACGTTGTCGACTACTCACTGTCGGTGTATTGCTGCAGCATGACAATGCTCGGCCCCATACTTCCCGCACTACAGCTGCAACAATCGAGGACCTGCATTTTGAGTGTCTTCCTCATCCACCCCACTTGCCAGACCTCGCCCCTTCGGATTACCACATATTTGGGCCACTTAACGAGTAGATTGGTGGAATAACTTTCCGATCCGCTAAAGAGGTCCAAGAGACACTTGGTTGAATAACTTTCCGATCCGACAAAGAGGTCCAAGTCCAAGAGGTGGTGCACGAATGGCTACACAAGCAGCCAAAAGTTTTTTTTTCGAGAGGAATCCAAGCCTTAGTAAAGCGCTGGAAAAAACGCATTGAACGCAATGGAGATTATGTTGAAAAATAACACAGTTGTTACACACGTACATGCAATAAAGAAGTTATGAAAAATATTTTAAGGTTACTTATTGACTGCCCCTCATATGTATATATATATATATATATATATATATATATATATATATATATATATATATATATATATATTGATGCACCCTCTTTTAAACCACCTTATTTAACATGTTACATTACTTCTTCATGCCTGTTGTTTGTGTCCTTTGTGACGTCTCTAAAAACAGTACGCTTCCTGTTTTGGAATGATTTTAAGTTTTGTTTCACTGCCAAACAGACAGACAGATGAAATAAGTTGCCTTACAAATCAACAGGAGGAGAGGAGGAATAACTATGAGTGCAAGGAAAACAGGAATTGGATTGTAAAATAAATTACTCCAAAGGGATTAATTTGGTGGTGCATCCATCAAAATACTATTCTTGTTGCTAAGAAGTCTGTGCACCGCCATCTCAAGTCATCCCCATACACACCGTCAATTTTCTCTTCCACCATTATAGTGGGGCGGCTTAGCCCAAATATTCAAAAGAATTGTGCATTTTGTGATACAAGCACCAAATTTGGCACAAATGTACATTAATATGTTGCGAACATTTTCAGATATTGGGCCACTTGAAATTCCGTAATTTTTTTTTTCAAATTTTTTCAAATTTCGTAATTTCAAATTTTTCGGGTGACACCGTCACAATTTCGGTCTTCGAGGCCGGCCGAAAGGCAAAGTGTGACCGGAAGGGACGAGGTTCTCCTGACCACGTGGCCCTCGATCTGGGAAGCGAGAGGCGTTCCATTAGTGGACGCGCCCCTCACACCCGACTTTTGGGCGGCCCCGGCAGGCCGTTTGTTTTGACGTTCCGTGACAGGCCCCGCACCCCCACCTCTGGGCCGACCGGAAGCTTGTGCTGAGTACATCATACCTGAACAACTCAGTGAGGCAGAACACAGCAGTGCACACCAGGGTGACCCCTTCAGTGCATAAACCAATTAACCTGTCCACTGCAGGGCATATAGAAATGAAGTTATTTTCTGCATATAATAATAATATAAGTTCAGTTCTATATAACAATTTCTGTTATCACCACTACCACTACAACTACCACTACTACAAGCTTTGTCTGGAATTTTGTGGACTAACAGACAAACAGACATACAGACAAGCTGGGATCAAAACATTACCTCCTTCCACCATTGAGTGTAGAGGTAAACATCATGGAAATTATATCATGCCCTAGATTTAATTCATGCTTACCCGTGTATTTGCTTCACTGGTTCACAAGGTCTTTTGCATACATGTAATTCAGACTCTCGTCTTCATTGCTGACCACACAATGTTCGCAACATATTAATGTACATTTGTGCCAAATTTGGTGCTTGTATCACAAAATGCACAATTCTTTTGAATATTTGGGCTAAGCCGCCCCACTATATCGGCCGGCCTCGAAGACCGAAATTGTGACGGTGTCACCCGAAAAATTTGAAATTACGAAATTTGAAAAAATTTGAAAAAAAAATTACGGAATTTCAAGTGGCCCAATATCTGAAAATGTTCGCAACATATTAATGTACATTTGTGCCAAATTTGGTGCTTGTATCACAAAATGCACAACAGGTTTGCTATGCTGCTACACTATTAACCCTAACTCCAACTCCAACCCTCTTATTTGCAGGTCATGGTGTTTCCTGCCCTCCTCTCTTCCTGTTCAAGTATTCCTTTGCTTGTCATGTCCGACTGCAAACCCAAAGTCTATCACCTCACTCTTCCATGATCCTACATATTTTATACAAACAAATAGCTTTTCTGCGTTATCCCCTTGCCTTCTCTTTTGTTAGTACCCTATCGGTTTCACCGGAGGGGACTATAGGGTTGCTCTCCGTCTGTCTGTCTGTCCGTCCGTCCATCCCACCTCTAGTTTTCCAGAATTTCTGCCCTTACCCTTAAACATATTTAACTGAAACTAGGTACATAGCTTTATGATAACCGCACAAGGTCGACTTTCATTCTGTTTCATCAATTTTTCAGAGTTATGCATTTTTTGACATAAAATACTAGCAGGAGAACCCGGCGTTACCTTTCATATGCTGTAGATACAAAGGCCCAGGCACTATAAAGCGATTTTTAGAAGAAGAAAAAAATCCGAAAAAACGTTTTTTTTTTCAAAATGTCACTTTTTTATTTATTTATTTATTTTCTTAAAACACTCCCCGACACTCACTGATGAACCTTTGGAAGTTTGACGAATATCTGCGCTTTGTGCATTTGTATGTTATCATTTCATGGCCGAACCGTATCACTTGGACCCCGCCATTTTGGGGTGTAGGTACTACAGAATCTGGGCAAGGTTTTCACCTACCACCAGGTGGTCTTGACTTCCATTTAGAGGCCACCAAAGGCCATTACAAGGTGTATAATGGGACGTGGCATCAGGCATTGCTGCCGCCGACCCGCAAGCAAGAGGGAACTACCATGAGGCCAATAACTCCATTGCTTTTCGATCTTCAACACGTCCCAAAACTATCGCGTGGAAAAGGTCACCCAGCCGGACAGCGCTAGGTATCCCCCCATGGGCAGCACCAGGTAACCTTCTAGTAGGTACAGAATATACCCCAGTGACACTTTACCACACTGGAGTCAATACGATCTCCATCTACAAAATGCATACTTGGCCTGATATTCGGATATGTACAGGATAGTCTTGGCAGAACTCTTAACATCTTCACCAACCTGCTCTAACAATGTTAAGACCGCACCACATATGGACGGGCCAAATTAATAGTAAACATTTTCCAAGCTATATTCAGTCCATCCCATTGATCGTCAGTTCTCCGAGATGAAGAACGAGCGAACTACACTCTTTGTCACACTGAAAAGCGGCCTCAACATGTCTGAAATAGTTTTCATGTGAAGTGAAGACCTTCTCCAACTTCCGTCCGATGCTTCGTCCACCCTAGCCAACTTGTTCAGGGTGGGATCACTTTCACTGTTCAGAGGATTCCAAGCTTGGCACGTACCTCACAACACATCGCACGTTATAATGGGTCATCTATTTATTAATTATGTATGCACAATGCACATATGGCGGAGTAATTTTTGTCTGCCCAAATATGTTTCAAAAAAGATTCTTCCCTCCACCCTCCTACCTTCTCTACCCAAATATGTTTCAAACAAGCCTCTTCCTTTCACCCACCTACCCTCTTTACCCAAATATGTTTCAAACAAGCATATCCTTTTGTGTTTTGTGTGTCGGTTTGTCTTTTTGTGTGATTAATGTTAGCTCTTTCACGAGCCTCGATCTTGTATACAAAAAAAAACAAAAAAAAAAAACAAGCCTCTTCCTTTCACCCACCTACCCTCTTTACCCAAATATGTTTCAAACAGGCTTCTTCCCTCCACCCTCCTACCCTCCCTACCCAAATATGTTTCAAACAGGCCTCTTCCTTCTGCCCTTCTCTACCAAAATATGTTTGAAACAAGCCTCTTCCCACCACCCACCCTCTCTACCAAACGGTAGTGAGGGAAAGACAAATAGAGGGAAAGTCGAAATGTTCGAAAAATCTATCACATATCATTCACCTGCTGAAGGAGCCTTGAATTGAGGGAGAGAGTCGAGTCAACCAAGTCCCTGCAGGTAGTGAGGTCCACAGTGGCAGGGATCAAACAGAGAGAAACCAGTGACAAACATCAATTATTCTTTGATGATGGAAAATCGTGAATCTGTGAACGAGAAGACATAATGAATAACTGAGTAGGTCTTAGAATGTGAGAAATAACCGTGAAAAGATTTCTAGTGAAATAATAAATCATAACGTAATGACCATCGATGTATGAGAGGTTGAGAATGTTGAAGACGTTGTTCCCATGCAAAGCTATGGAGTCCATCAATGTATTTAATCCAAGAGCACCTTTGATAGATATACTGGTTTAACATGAAGTCTTTGTGACGACACCCAGTGGTTTTTAAAAGATTGGACATCAGCCCCAGACCTCTGGACAACTTCATTAACATGTTGATGGAACTTTATAGTGATGTGTCAACTGTCACCCCAAGGTCTCCCTGCGCCTGGAAAACCGTAATCGGATTGTTCAGCATTTGATAGGTGTGATGAGGAATAGGGAAGAGGAATCTCCGTTTAAGTCTCAGTGAAGATCATTTATAACGTTTCGTTTGAGACCCCGGAAACAGTACAGCAGAAATGGTTCATATCCATCTGGCAGGATTCCTAGTAAACAGGATTGCATCACAAACAGCACCAAACGTTTTGGAAAAGAAATCTCAAAAAACTATGTCTACAACATATCCTTTGTGACGACATTCAGTCACTTTGTTACAAGTGAGTGTTATAGTTAGTGAAGAACAGTATGCACAGTACAAACGTTTAAAAAAAAGGAAACTTAGGAATGGAAAGAATGCCATCAGTCCAATCATGTGTATCCACATAAACATCTCCAAGCCTGTCCAACTCCTGTTGGACGTGGGAGTGCTCGGATGTTCATATGGTCTTACCAAGTAGCGAATTTTGACAAAGCACCAGCACACAACGACACACTCATTTCGAAATATTTCAGGTCCACCACCGATAAAGTTGGAGTACTCCGAGATGCAGCACCCCACCCCCTTTTTCCCCTGTTATCATTGTATTTGAAGGGTTCTTTAATAGTTTTGTTGGACCCAGTCAGGGAAGGAACCCAGACGAGACAGGTCAATTCGGAGCATGCTCAGTCGTTGCTTCTGTTGATATGATGGAGACCATCTACTGAATGTAGATGAATATGAAACAGCTCGGTCACTGCTTCCAAAATGACGTCATAAAATTGGTAAATTAACTGTCCAGCAAAAGTCAGCCTACAGATAACTTAAACGAAAGATATTATGCTTCATAACTTAAACGAGTGCAGCTGCCCAGCAGACAAAGCTTGGGTACACCATTTCAACCACCGAATGGTCTTCATCTGACCGATGAGTCCCTGATGAGAACATTGAGCGAAACGTCAGGCCTAAGCCTTGTGTTCTGGGCAGCTAAATGACTTGGTTGGGCCTTCTTTAGTTCTGAATATGGATCGTCCCAATTACAACCAGATTTTACCCCGCACACGCGAAGCAAAAAGTGGGGTTAAGCAATTGGGTCACTTTGTCTGTCTGTCTACAAACGTTAATTTATGATCGAGGAACAATTAATTTTATTTTTGAATGTTATATTTTGAACACGAATCAGAACATGAATCGGAAAAAACCTGCAGTTTAGAAGTACTTTGTCTGTGAATTCGTCCCGGTCGCACATGTGCAGAGAGGAGTAAGATGGAACAAGACCGATAGTCTAACAATGGCGTAGCTAGGCTTGTTTGATACTTTAGTTGAAGGGGATATATTATGACCTGGGTGAAGATACCAGTTATCAATTAGCAAATAATGTAAGTATTAAAAAAAATTCACTTCAGGCATGGACAGCCAGTTCGTGAATAACTTGGGTAAAAAAAAACAGAGAATGGCAAACGATGAACCAATAAAATCCACATTCCGGTGCCACTTTCAGTCGAACGTCAGGCATTGACAGCAGGTTCTCTATACAGTGGAACCTTGACTTACGAGTTTAATTCGTTCTGTGACCGAGCTCGTAACTCAAATTGCTCGTTTCTCAAATCAAATTTCCCCATTAAAATGCATTGAAATGCTATTAATCCGTTCCAGCCCGCCAAAAACCACACCAATTTTTTTTAAAATATACAGTATATATTGTTGCGAATATGGAATTTGGCCTCCATATCCGCTTGTAAATATTCCCCTATTTTCTCCAATACTCCCCAACTTTCCCCAATCCCCCATTCCCTAGTCCCATTGCATGTAAATAACAATCAGTAGAGCCGACCTTCCCCTTATTCCCCCATTAAATGTCGTGCCCAGGTCCACCGCACCACACGTAGACAACTTTCGGACATCTTGCTAGTTATTCTTAGTCTATGTCAGTTAAGGCCTCGTTTCCATTAATTATGACTCTTCGTTGCACCAGAATGTGATTATATGGCATCAGTAGTGAGTTTAGGACCTTTTCCATACCTCCTTCCATCTTCTTCCCCAACCAACTATGGCTGCAGCAACGGAGGGGATGGGGGCGGCGCGGCGGCGCGGGGGAGGATGCGTCCTCACACCGGCTCGATTAGCGCCATTGACCACGCGCTCCACGGGGTTACCACGGAGGGGCTGGCTGTCAGCTCCTCCTCAAGGGCGGAGCCTGGTAACCCCCCGGACCCAATCAGAAGGGCGGACCGATTCCATCTGGGGCGGCGCTAGCGAGCCGAGGGCGTGTCACTCCCCGCCGGATATACGCGGCCACGTAGCGGACGTGACGTCAGATGCGCCCCCAGCTGGAGAAAGAAGGACCTGCGAGCGCTGAAACAGATGCGCCCCCAGCTTGAGACGAAAAGACGCCACTTCGAGCGCTGTGCAACCTTCCGCATCTCTGGACCGGACCGGGTCGATCCTGCCCTGAGCCCAGGAGGACCTGGAGCCATCGACAACCGCTTTCCTGCCATCAACCCCCGTGTGAGTCAGCCTTGTCCCGTTTGCCTGTCGTCTGTTGGGGAATAATATAAGGTTGTGTCTAAGTGCTTGTCTTTCTATGTTGTACCTCTCGTCCCTGTAATCTGACCTTCCGCACGAATATAATCTCCTCCGGAGGTCTTGAGAACCGTATCCCTGGTGTCTGTCATTATAATTCAGCCGTGTGTCTTCTTTTTCCTTATTGAGCCAGCGTGGCGCGGCTTCGTCAACGTTCGAGTACAATCGGGTAATTTGTGCGGACACGACGGCCATTCCGCTCGGCCCACCTTAACATCAAAGTCGTGTCTGTAACAATTGGTGTCAGGAGTGGGATTCGAACCTGGGACTAAATTTATTTAGCCCAAATTTTGGACACCAATTGTGTTAGTACTGTAACAATTGGTGTCGAGGAGTGAGATTCGGACCCGGGACTAAATTAGTTAGGCCCAAATTTTGGGAGGGAAAATCGGTTCGGAGCGCGTACTGCGCTCGACAAAATCGAGCCGGAGCGCGGTCCCGCGGTTACTGCGCTCGCCGAAATTATAACGAAAAAAAAAAAAAAAAATTTGGATTTGTTTTACGAAACTCGAATTTTGCAAGTCGCGCTATGGCGGATCAAGACGGCTGGGGTCCGGTAGCGGAGAGTGAAGCAGGGTCGGTCCAGGACCAAATTGAGGGACATGAGGGACATGAGGAGAGCGAAACAGCGAGGGTAGCAGGTGCACAAAATGGCGCTCTAGCGCACGTGATTACAGCGGCGCCACATTTAGCCACGCCCATGGTCGCGGTAGTCGAACCGGAGATGCCAATGGATTTGAACCTTTTTTTTATACAAATGAAGGCCCTTATGGCCCAGAATAGTGAGCGATTGGAGGGCCGGATGGATGCTCAGAGTGAGCAATTGGGGGTAATGGGGAACCGGATGGATGCTCAGAGTGAGCAAATGAGGGTTGATAGTGGGCGATTAGAGGGCCAAATGAGGGGTACCGGTGAGGGATTAGAAAAGAAATTTGAGGGGTTAGACAACGGGATAAAAGAGGTGAAACATGGGTTAACGGGGGTAGAAAATAGAATGGCTGCCCAGGAGAATCAGATAGAGGGAGTGAAAAATGGGTTAGAGGGGTTAGAAAACAGTATGGAAGGCAAATTGAGGGACATGAGGGACCAAGCGGAAAGGGAAGTTAACCAAATGGGGCAGCAGATAGAGGGGGTCAGAATGGGGGTAGAAACCAAACTGGATGCTCACAGGGAGGAAATGGAGCAGATGAGGGTGGCATCTGGGCAGGAGATGCAAGTGATGGGAGAAGAGATCAGAAGAGGTGTGAGTGAGGAGGTCGGAGGAGTGCGCGAGGAGGTGAGGCACTGTAAGGAGCACATGGAGAAGGAGGTGAGAAAGGGGACTGTAAAGTTACAAGGGGGCATAGAGGACCTGACGCAGGAGGTGGAGCAGCTGACGGTGGGACAAACGGAGTTAGTGGAGCAGGTTCAAAGGAACACTGCGGTATTAGGAGGGTTAAAAGCGACACAAAACGACATAAAAAACGACTTGATAGCGACAAAGAGGGAATGTCAGATGGTACGTGAGGGACTGACAACGAGGCTGGACGAGGTGATAGAGGTTATGGAGACGAAGGACCGGCAGGTGAGGACGCACATGGAAACGGTCAAGGTAGCCTTAGAGGATGAGCTTGAGGAGACGTACCGGGGAATAAAAGAGGTGAAGCACAAATTAGAAGAAGTGGAAGAAGGGATGAGCGAAATTAAGAAGCGACGGAGAGGGGATAAGAAAGAGATAAAAGAGGAGATAAAAGAATTGGTCCAAAGTCTGTGTTTGGATCGTGATGATGTGCTCATTAACCGGATGAGGGATTCGCAGGTGATGGAGGAGAAGCGAAGAGGAAGAGGACCCGGTGTAAGTGGTGACCAATATGGTCGTGCGTATGATGCGCCAGGGGATTTAATAAGCTTGGGGGTCGAGATGGACCCGGGTGTTCGTGAGAGGCCGTTGGTGAAGTGTGCGACAGGTCTGGTGTGCGAAAGAGGAGGTGTGCGAGAAAGTCCGACTCTGGGGTGTGTGAGGAAAAAGTGCGTGCCAAGGAGTGAGGGTGCTGGCGAGAATGAGTCGGTCGTAGCGTGTGTGCGAGGGAGCACATGGAAGCGCGGTGTGGTAAGTGTTACAGAGGGTGTGACGGGAGAGTGTGCGCAGGAGTGTGCGCGAGAAAGGTGTGTGACGGACAGGTGCATGAGGAAAGAGTGCGCTGTCAGAAGTAAGGAAGAGTGTCCACCTGTGGTGAGTGTTACAGAGGGTGTAACGGGAGAGTGTGCGCGAGAAAGGTGTGTGACGGACAGGTGCATGAGGAAAGAGTGCGCTGTCAGAAGTAAGGAAGAGTGTCCACCTGTGGTGAGTGTTACAGAGGGTGTAACGGGAGAGTGTGCGTGAGAAAGGTGTGTGACGGACAGGTGCACGAGGAAAGAGTGCGCTGTCAAGAGTAAGGGGGAGTGCGCTGTCAAGAATGGAGGTGAGAGTAGTGAGAGTGACAAGGAGAGTGAGCTGGTTGTGACAGGTGAGCGAGGATGTACACCTGGGATGGAAGGATGTACACCTGGAATGGTAGAGCGTGAGTGGGAATGCACGCTGGAGTTGGTGGTGAGGCACGTGGTTGGGTGTGCGAATGAGGGCACACCTGTGATTGTCACAGAGGAGGTGACAGAGGAGGGGGCGCGAAGAGGTGTTTTGGTGAGGTGTGCTACCAACGAATGTGTGCCAAAGTGTTCGGTGGTCAGGTGTGTGACCAAGGCTGTGAGTGGAATGGGTGTGCCTGGGTGTGTAAGGAACGGTACGAGGAGCATGGAAACGGCTGGATGTGTGAGCAAGGAACGGGCTGCGGGATGTAAGCATGCAGGTGAAGCATCGACGTTAGACGGGATAGAGTTTAGAACGACTTATAGCCGAATCGGGCCCTCGGTGCGTGCTGGGCCTCGCTTTGAACGGCCGCGTCCGTGCTCCACTAGGCGGAGCGGGCAGCCCGATAGGAAGGGTCGTTATGGCGACCACGTTTTGTTGAGACGTGCCGGCAGGTCGAGATCGGGACATTGGATGGCTCCACGCCGAGGTGGTGCGTGGGATCTCGGCCCGGGTAAGCCCCCGTCCCTGCCCCGAATGCCGGACGCATCCAGCCGCTGGCACAAAGCCACCAGCATCCATTGCTTGGCTTTACGAAGCCGGGCTTTGGACAGGGATTGGCGCACCGAGAGGTATTAGTGAGTAGACTGGGTGATGAGGTTAGTGTTTTGGCCCCAAAATTAGAGAAAAACAAAATTTGATGATTGGCAAGGGATTGGCAGTAGTGATTGGCAGATGATGGGTAGTGATTGGCAAATTTTTAATTTGTTGAAATTTGATGTGCAAAATTGGTAGTGAGAGACCCCCGATGTGGTGGGATGGCATCCCTGCCACCCTTCCCATGTGGGGGGCAAAGGAGCAATAGCTTATGGGGTGTATGGCAGTGAAAACTAGCCCGGGTGGGTTAGGATATTGTGTGTAGGGATCTAGAGAAGATGACCTTAGGTAACGTTAAGGTTAGTTAGTGACTGATACCTGTAGTGGGGACGCAGGTAGATTAGTGTGGATTATAATGACGTGGGAGCGCAATAGTTTAAAGGGACGACTGGGAAGCGCAAGTTTCAGAAGGGAGTAGTTAGCTGAGATGATGCCGTGTGTGTGAGGATGGAACAGGTGTGATTGCACAGGTGTGCAATTGGACAGGTGTGTGGAGCAGTGTATGAGTAGTGAGTGTGTGGATCAGCGCGAATGCGCTTGGGGAGAGAAGGGTGCAGGTGGCACCAGGTGTGAGAGCACAGGTGTGCAAATACAGGTGTGTGGAGAGAGTTGGAGTAAGTGGTACGGAGTGGTGTGCATGGTGTGAAGGTGTGAACAGGGGAAGAGTGGACCCCCATCACGGATACCCGGGGCGGGTAGTGTAAGTGTTAGGTAGAGGGTACAGGTAAATTGTGGTTGGATATTGGCACTTGTGGTGCGGTTGCAGAATGGTGTTGTGAATGGGTGCATTAGTGTTGTGGAAATGGCTGGGCGTGTAGCCTGTTAGTGCGTGTAGTTGGTTGGGCACTCCACCACTGTGAGGATGTCGGCCAGGTGAGGCCGCAGGTGGGCTCTGGGAGCCGGTAGAGTTGTGGATGGGGCCCGAGGATCCGGAGGATGGACCCGGGTAGCCCAGTGCCAGAGAGGGCACCGAGTGGGGAGAGTGCCAGAGGGCCTTCCCCAGGTAGTTAGGTTAGGGTAAGGAGCAGGTAAGCTCGGAGGCAACCGCAGTGGTGGAGGTGTGCAGGTGGGTAGACCCACTGGGAGAGGTACACGCCACAGCCCAGAAATTGTGCGAGGGCACCGGGAGATGAATCGGGGGAGTGAGACCCCAAATTGAAAAGCACCACAGTTTGGCCAATGGGAATTGGTTTTTAGAACCCATAGTGTAAGAGGGCCAATGGTTTGGCCGGAGAAAGACCCCGGGTAGTGTAAAGTTGTTAAAGTCATTTAGGAAATAGTTAGGATTGAAGAACCTGTCGCACCATACGCAGCCACTTACCTGTGGTGATGATGATGACTCCACACCTGTGTTTTCTTTGTTTTGTTGCAGGAGATGAATCGCTGTGTGGATTTGTGAGACGCATCACGACGTGGATGAGACATTGGGGTGATTCCATCTCTCCCTCCCTAGGAGGGACTGATGATGAATTGGTAATGGCAAATTATGATGTTGAGTTGGAGATGGCAAATTTTGATGAGAGTTGAAAATGGCAAATTTGATTGGTTAGGAGGGAGAGAAGACGAATTTGGTATATGGGAGGAACGGGGAAGACAGTAGGGATGTTTGTTGATTTGTAAAGTAGATGTTTATGGGTAGTGTTGTGTTTTGTGGATACAGTAAGGGGTAAGGGAGGGGCCATGTAGGTTACCTGGTGGGGGGGGGGGGGCGTACGATAGGAACGTACCTGTCTCACCTGGTTCCCATGTGCCCCCAGTGTGCATCACCTTACATTGCGTGCACTTTTGCGCCCTTACCACCTTACTCACTTGTCTGCTTCTTTTGTCTCCCACCTCCGAGGATCTGGCTTTGGGGTAGAGAGAGAGGAGAGAGAGGTGCTGGCTGCGCAGTTGTGGGCCTGCACTTTCGCTGTTTGCTGCCGGGATCGATACACCATATGGACCGCAATGTTTGTGGCCACCCACAATGGACCGCAGTTCGTTTGCGGCCAAGCACCACCCGGGGATGGACCTATGGGTCAACGTGGCACCTATGCCATACAGGTGAACCACTTTTAGTTAACACCAAGTGCACCACAAGAAGAGCAAGAGACACCTGCAGGGTTAGGGGTTGTCGAATTTATTTTTATTCCAATGAACAATGGTGACTGCACCGATTGGTGGTGGGGTGGTGCTTTTGATGCTGGGAAAGGGTGCTCTGCACGTTATTAAAGGCCGTCGGCCACAGAGCACTCGTGGGTTGGTGTATCGATGCTGGCAAGCGCGCTCTCTCTATGCATAACATCTGCATGTGTTCCTCCAAAAACAGGTCCTGGATCGTAGTGTAGATATCAGCGTAATCTTGTAAATAATGCTCCCTACCGGCTGTATGTTTAGTTTGAGAATTCTTTCCGGATTCGGTTATCCTGTGGGTGTGTTTCTGTGAGGAGAAGGGTGCAACGTCGCAGGGGGACATATTTACTCATTCGTGAATATCTGTAAAACTGTCGCACTCAGGGTAGAGTTAATAGTAGAGGGAACTACATTGCGTGCCACACTAAAGTAGGTAAAAATTTATCGGGTCGGGACGCCCCGAGGGTAGAGAAGGGTGCAATGTTGCGAATATGGAATTTGGCCTCCATATCCGCTTGTAAATATTCCCCTATTTTCTCCAATACTCCCCAACTTTCCCCAATCCCCCATTCCCTAGTCCCATTGCATGTAAATAACAATCAGTAGAGCCGACCTTCCCCTTATTCCCCCATTAAATGTCGTGCCCAGGTCCACCGCACCACACGTAGACAACTTTCGGACATCTTGCTAGTTATTCTTAGTCTATGTCAGTTAAGGCCTCGTTTCCATTAATTATGACTCTTCGTTGCACCAGAATGTGATTATATGGCATCAGTAGTGAGTTTAGGACCTTTTCCATACCTCCTTCCATCTTCTTCCCCAACCAACTATGGCTGCAGCAACGGAGGGGATGGGGGCGGCGCGGCGGCGCGGGGGAGGATGCGTCCTCACACCGGCTCGATTAGCGCCATTGACCACGCGCTCCACGGGGTTACCACGGAGGGGCTGGCTGTCAGCTCCTCCTCAAGGGCGGAGCCTGGTAACCCCCCGGACCCAATCAGAAGGGCGGACCGATTCCATCTGGGGCGGCGCTAGCGAGCCGAGGGCGTGTCACTCCCCGCCGGATATACGCGGCCACGTAGCGGACGTGACGTCAGATGCGCCCCCAGCTGGAGAAAGAAGGACCTGCGAGCGCTGAAACAGATGCGCCCCCAGCTTGAGACGAAAAGACGCCACTTCGAGCGCTGTGCAACCTTCCGCATCTCTGGACCGGACCGGGTCGATCCTGCCCTGAGCCCAGGAGGACCTGGAGCCATCGACAACCGCTTTCCTGCCATCAACCCCCGTGTGAGTCAGCCTTGTCCCGTTTGCCTGTCGTCTGTTGGGGAATAATATAAGGTTGTGTCTAAGTGCTTGTCTTTCTATGTTGTACCTCTCGTCCCTGTAATCTGACCTTCCGCACGAATATAATCTCCTCCGGAGGTCTTGAGAACCGTATCCCTGGTGTCTGTCATTATAATTCAGCCGTGTGTCTTCTTTTTCCTTATTGAGCCAGCGTGGCGCGGCTTCGTCAACGTTCGAGTACAATCGGGTAATTTGTGCGGACACGACGGCCATTCCGCTCGGCCCACCTTAACATCAAAGTCGTGTCTGTAACAATATATAAATATCTCGCGCTTTATATTTCACCTGTATGCAGCATACAAGTTGGCAGGATGGCCTGGACTGGAGGTATGCACACTTGACTCTAAAGTCTAAACTGTCCAGCCTGGGTTTGAATCCCGACCCAGCTATAACCTGTCATGGGTGAATCACAGGCAGGGTGATTCATCAATGTGTGTACCGCTAAACTGGGCGCCCCGTTTGCGTCCCATTAGTTGTTGGATGTTAAGGATCTCACCGTGTTTTCCACAAAGAGAAGGCGAGCTATCGCCGGCACTCTGAACAAGTTGTGGCCTGGCATGGCATGAACATGAAAACATGAACATGAAAACATGAACATGAACATGAAATGTTCGACATGAACATGAAATTTTCCAAAATAACCAAAATGCGAAAACAAAAATGCAGCGCTATACGACAGAGATACTGTACTTGCACGGCAAGATAACCACGTGACCGGAACCCACCTGGCGGCGTAAACTCAAAATAACCAACATGCGAAAACAAAAATGCAGCGCTATACGACAGAGATACTGTACGTGCACGGCAAGATAACCACGTGACCGGAACCCACCTGGCGGCGTAAACTCAAAATAACCAACATGCGAAAACAAAAATGCAGTGCTATACGACAGAGATACTGTACTTGCACGGCAAGATAACCACGTGACCGGGTGGCGAAAGCTCGTAACTCAGATCTCGGCTCGCATCTCAAAGCAATAAACCGCCCGAGCGACGGCTCGTATCTCGAAAAACTCGTAAGTTGGGGCACTCGTAAGTCAAGGTTCCACTGTATTTTCATTCCAAACAGTATCTTTCATTATTCCAATTGAAATTAATACGACAATAATAATATATCAAAATACAATGTTAAATCACAATTTAATGAGATATTATCAAACCAGCGAACCATCATCATCTGTTCACTTCCGCATTCGGGCGCAAGGTCCTTGTCGATCGTATTTCAAAATCATAATTGTATTGAGGAATTTATGCAACCTCCTACCTACCTTACGACACCCACTGGGACCCCAAAACGTTCCACAGAAGGTTATTATATTTCCTTTTAATAAAATATGTGATTTCCTCTCATGATTACTAAATTCTGTCCCCTGTCATGTGACCAGATCCTCAGCTCCGATTGGAGGACGTTTGTGGGGACATACGGCCAGACAAACGCTGTTCTAGATGGCATTGCCCTACAGGCTACACCATAAAAATTACTCTGTCTGTCTGGCAATCCAACAAAATTGAAAATCATTCCAAAACAAGAATCCTACTCTTTTTAAGAACGTCATAAAGGACACAAACAACAGGCACGAATAACTAATGTACGTGTTAAATAATGTGGTGTAAAAAATCTGCGTCAACAACATAAAGCTCCAGAATTAATTTTCCCCAACCTTTAAAATCTTTAGTTTATTTCAATTTAATTATATACTTGAACACTGTAGAACAAACGTCGCGTTTTACCACTTTCAAAACCCTTCAATTTAGCAGTACGAAGACAAAATATTACAGCATTTTGTGTTATCACGACCAATCGAATTTGATGCCATCCGACCCCGGCCATGTCCTTGTTCCTCAAGACTGCGCAGGGTGTCGTGTTATATGAACTCTCTAGTTTGTAAAGTAAGATCTTCCACCCTTCCCATACTGTACAAGTATTCATCATATTGTTGTTAAATACGAATCGGAGCATTAATTGGAAAACGAACATGCTGTTTAACAGTACTTGGTCTCTGAATTCGTTCCAATCGCACGTGCGCAGAGAGGAGTGAAATAATTTATTTTCTCCGTCTGCCTGTCTGGCAGTCAAACAAAATTGAAAATCGTTCTAAAGAGGAAACTTGTTGTTTTAGGGACGTCATAATGGACACAAACAACAGGCAAGGATAACTAATGTGGCGTGTTACATAACGTGGTGTAAAAGACGCTGCATCAATGGCGATAAACTTCCGAAAAAAGTTTTTTTTTTCAACCTTTAAAATATATATTTTATTTCAATTCATTTATATACTTGAACGCTATAGAACGCAAATCACCTTGTTTTCAAAAACACTTTAGCCATTTTCAAAAACCTTCAGTTTAGCAGTATTGTACCTGGAAAATTATTACTGCATTTTATGTCATCTTGACCAATCAAATTTGCTGCTAGCAGGTTACTCCAATGTCCTTTTTTTCTCAAGACTGCACGTGGTAAGGTGTTTCACGATCTCTCTAGTCTTTTTAGTGTTTCGCTAGTCCAGAGGCATTTGTTTCGGTGGGAGATCGCTGTTGATATGAAATCCTTCCTTTTCTCCAATGACCTCATCCCAGATCACCAATTTGATTTCATACCAGGTCGCTCCACCTTGGACATGCTGCTTCTACTCACAAAACAATGGATGGAGGCCCTCAATATCAGACATAAGATCCAACATGAACTCCTGCCCACCGACAAGGACCTCATATGCAGCTTCATGGAGTACTGCTCTCTCCTATGGGCTGGATCCCCTGCGTCACATCTTGCTCAGCTTGACGCCGTGGAAACCAAGGTCTTCAAGATCACTGCAATCTCCGACGATAAAGCAGAGTCTATGGGCTATCACTTCGCCATCGCAGACAGGTCGGTGGTCTCTCTGTCTTGACCACATCAATATCAACACACCAGAAATGATGTCATCGTCACATGGAACCAAAAGTTATGAAATCTTGTTCCTTATTTCTGTGCACTACTCAACCCGGTTTGAAAAGTGTGCTGTCCCTGACAGTGTTTCCATGTACAGGGCGACCCACAAAAACAGAACCCATACTATTGAATATAAAATCCTCATTTATTGCTCAAATGGCACAATTTCTGGCACGAATTACCTTGAATAGGCCAGCAACGACTGTGCGTAATTGTGTTTAAATGACGGGCTCCAAATGTTTGCCACGGCGCAGCGAGCACACTTGGATTTGATGGACAAAATGGTGGATCACTCTGACGTATTCCACTGTAGGAATTAAACAAATTCCATCAATCAACGTCGATAAAATTAGCCTTTGATACGATTGATCACAATGTCCTTCTTTGCAAACTTGATTTGTATGGTGTTAGAGGTTGTGCTCTTGAATGGTTTAAAGACTACCTTACTAATAGGCAACAATTTAGTTATAAAAAGCTCAAATTCTTCATTGAGACCCATCAGCCACAGAATTCCTCAAGGATCTATAATTAATTGGACCTTTTCTTTTCTTATTATATGTTAATGATCTACATACTTGTTCTTCTTCATTATCTTTTTTTCTTTTTGCTGATGATACAACTATCATCTATTCCAATCCTCCTCATGACTTTGATCAACACTCTCAATAGTGAGCTCATTGAGGTTTGATCCTGGTTTAAATCAAACAAATTCTCTATAAATCCCAATTAAACCAAGTGTATGTTCAAAAGTGCGCTATAAGGATCTGCACCCTCTCTCATCCACGTGATCATAATGCATCTCTTTTTACCAAACTCAACACTTTTTTCAACTCAACACACACATAATGCATCTTAACACTTTTTAAAATTAATAAATGACACACAGAGATAGTTTTGTACAAGAATATTAACAAACTTCTTCCACAAGATTTTTCATCTTACTTTACAGTTGTCCTTGATATCCACTCTCATTTCAATAGATCACAACATATAACTTATTCATACCTTTTACTCGTACATCTTACTCCATTAATACTCTACGTTACTTGAGGCCACGTCTTTGCAACAGTAGACGAGACGGATTTATGGGAAAAGGCCATGCATAAGCTTCTAGGTGAATTTTTGGGTAAAAGTTGGGAACCTCACTTTTTAATATAATTGGTTTTAACGTTTTAACTTTTTAATTAACGCGGTTCCCAAGCCGAATTTTGAATTTTGAATTTTGAGAATTTTGAGGGTTCCTCTGTTGATTCAGCACGACATATGTTGTTCTCCAAGACTGGTAAACCAGAAACAATGTCACCGACAAGTGATGCTCTTCATTTCCATTTGATGCGAGTACACTATCAAGCCATAGTATGGAGAAATGTTCATTGTGCCATACCTGACCTTCCTGCACCTGTGGAAATGGGATGGAAACGTTGTGATTCAGGACTAGAGCCTATTCTGATGTCACTGAGTCCAATCCCAGAAAGTTGCTTCGAGATGATTTGTTGTGCATCCCAGAAACAATGCAAGACTCGACGCTGCAAATGTCGCTATTCAGAGTTGAGGTGCACATCAATGTGTGCCTGTCAGAAACAGAGTGATGATCAGACCCCTTGTATGAATTTGATGTAGTTTGGTAAAACAACATGTGTGACATTCCTGAATGTTTGTGCTTCATGGCCATGTATACTTAATTTTAGAATAAACGGTTGTATGAAACATTGTCTTATTAAAACCATTTCCCATTTTATAGTGTCCAATTTCAATATCAGTTCGAATGTCTCTTTCAATATGTCGCCAACCATAATATAGACTTGACGGATTTATGAAAAAAGGCCATGTATAAGCTTCTGGGTGCATTTTGGGGTAAAAGTTGTAAAGTTAAAGTTAAAGAGCTGCATGTATATATAAATGCTTGTTCAAAGAAATTGTTCAAAAATGACAATTTGGCGACCATTTTGTTTATGCTAATTAGAAGGACAAAAACTTAAAATTCGGCTTGGGAACCGGGTTAATCGAATTGCGCATACCATAATTATGTTAAAAAGTGAGGTTCCCAACTTTTACCCAAACATTCACCTATAAGCTTATGCATGGCCTTTTCCCACAAATCCGTCGAGTCTACTATTGCAAAGACGTGGCCTGAAGTAACGTAGAGTATTAATCGAGTATTTCTCAGAAATCCGTCTAGTCTATAATATTGATGGAGCAGTGAAGGCACAGTGGTCTGTGAGTCGGTTTAAGTCTTTCTATAAACAAAATTTGATCTCGTGTTATTGTTAATTTCCTTTCTACAGGTTGATGTCTTATTCACTTTTGCAAGTCTTGCCTTATTGTTATTTCATTCTTTTTAATTTGTTTATTCTTGTTATTGTTATTCTTTGTATTTTGACTATTACACACTTTTATTTAACTTCATCTGAACTTCGTTTGTTTGGCCGGTTTCAAATATTTGAGCCGTTCGTTTTCTAGGTTCCATACGTCCCAGAGAACTGAAATTTGGCCCACGGTCCTCCTTTCGGGTACATTTTCATCTGTCAAAATTTAATTTAAAAAATAGGTTAAAAAAAAAAAATACAAGTTAGAAGCCATAAAACATGTTTTTTCGTTTACTTGTTTTTCCTTCATTTCTTACCACTCGGTATCTTGACAACCCTCCCATCTACTTTCTGAATAATCCTCTCCAAGAAGTTCTGTCACTCAAGCTTTTGGGTCTCACTATCTGCCATGATCTTTCCTGGGAAAACCACATTTCCAAGCTGGCCTCCAAAGCCAGTCGCCAACTGGACTTCATCCGTCGTGCGAAGTCCTTCTTTGGCACACCTGAGCTCCTCACCACATACAAGGCTTTCATCCGCAGCTCAATGGAATACTGCTCTCCCCTCTGGGCCGGTGCTCCTGCCTCACACCTAGCTCGTCTTCACGCTGTTGAAACCAAAGCGTTCAGAATCATTGAAATCTGCCGCGATGAAGCTTACTCCAAGGGCCTTTCACTTAGGTTACTCCGAGGCAGGTTGGTGGTCACGCAGGCAGGTTGGTGGTCTTTCCGTCTTATACCGACTCCTCTCCGGCCTTGCTCCCCCAGCTCTCGCTGGGCTCTGTCCCCCAAATATTCCTACAAGTCACACAAGATCTGCCTGCAACCCTCTTATGGTTAAACTGCCAAAATCAAGACTCTCTGCTCACCTTCACTCCTTCATTCCTCTTTTCTCCCGCCTCTGGAACAAACTCCCTCACTCACTTCAATCCCACTCCTCCCTCCAGGTCTTTAAAACGGCTGTTCACCACCATCTCTTATCTTCCCCAATCCAAAACCTTGATCTTTTCTACCCCCGCTAATTTCACCCCAATTGCACTTTTTTGAGGTGACTTTTGTCTTCTTTTATGGAAGTCCTTGGTGTCCTTGCGTTTTATACCTATGCTGCCCCCCCCCCCCCAGGCCCTCTCCCTCCCACACATCTCCCGATGTCCCTGCTCTCAAATGTTGTGTTTGTGTGCTTCCTCCCCTTCTCTCCCCATCTTGTCGACCGCTCCCCTTTTTATATACTTTGTTTGCTTGTTTGTTTGATTTGCTTGTTTGATAAATGTTAGCTCTTTCACGAGCATCGACTCTGTATACAAAAAAAGAAAAAAAAAAAAGAAGTTATTGTTTGTCATTACCTCCGCCACCAAAGGTGGAATGAGGTTATGTTTTCACCCCTGTCTGTCTGTCCGTTTGTGAACAAAATATCTCAAAAGGTTGTGGACGGATTCTGACGAAATTTGGTAGAGATGTCGTGTATGTGACAAGGACGAAATGATTAGATTTTGGTTAAGATCCGGATTCGGATCCGGCTAGTACAATTTTTTAAAGTGCTTATTCACCATTGAGTGATCGGGCCAAAAACGATACATAGCAGGATATCTCAAAAAGTTGAGGACGGATTTGGACAAAACTTTGTGGACCGGTTGGGTGTCTGACAAGGACAAACAGATTCGCATAAGCATAAGGCTGCAACATAACAAAATGTGAAAAAAGTGAAGGGGTCTGAATACTTTCTGATTGCAGTGTATATGCAGTTCTTTGAGTTGACGTGCCCATTAAGAAGAAAATGGGCCTCGTCACAAAACCAGACATTGTCAGTCAAAGAAGTAAAACCTTTACCTTCAATCTCGTCTACAAACCACTGGCACGTCGTCACTCTTTTCTGCATATGGCTGCAGGTAGTTTGTGTTTAACCTGAATTCTGTATGGATACAGTTTCACATCGTGGATGACAATTCACTTGCACCGCTTGTCACCCGGGTCGAAATGTGAAATTCCAAACCGATTCGCGTGACATTCCAAACTCTTGAGTCAGATACCTGAGAGATTTCTTCGGTTATCTGTCCACTGAATCAGAAACAAGGCGAAAATAATTTATATATATATATATATATTTTTTTTTTTTAGAATTTTTGGATTTTCATTTTCATTTTGGATTTTTAAATTTGAATTTTCACCTGAAAAAGCAAGAGGTTGTCATTCACTTTGGACGGAAGATATCAGACAAAAGGTGGATTTCCTTTTTTGGGGTTCACCCTGGAATTCATCAATCCTAGTTTGGAAAGTCAAAGCGAACTTGCTGCCCCCTTTGCCAAAGTCATCGGATGCACAACAGGTGATGAGTGGATGGATGTACCTACCTAGCAGCCCAACTCAGACGATGGACCCAACAAGCGAGGCCGGCTGGGTTAGTCAAGCCTGCAACTCTCGCTGAGAAAGAACCGCTCACGTCCATCGAAGGCGTAATCTGAATGGAAACGCGAACTATTCATCTGGCTCGGATTGACGATCGTTTGTTGGCTGAAGCAGGCCCCAGGTCGGGCAGCGCTGTTTTCGATCCGGGTTGAGCGGTGCACGCAAACATGTTATTGAGCAATGGGGAACAAGTTGGTTTCTTGTATCAAGTTGTATTCAATTATGACAGATTTTACCTACGCCACCGGAAATTGGTGGAGGATATGTTATTACCCCTGTCTGTTTGTTTGTTACTTGCAAAATCGAAGATTGTTCAAGTATATTGGGCGGTTCCGTTTGTGGTTCTGTCTGTTTGTCTGTTTGTCACCGGCCTACAGGTCACAATTCTAAACCGATCGTCACGAAACTTCACCAAGTTGTATAAGTCATCCCAATTGAGAAGCCTATTGATTTTGAGGTCAAAGGTCATCTGGAGGTCAAATTTCTAAAATCGCCATTTTAAATCCGATTGACTTGAAAATTGAATAGCATTTGTATATCAAGACACTAAATTGGAAAATGAACTATTTTTGAGGTCAAAAGGTCAACTTAAGGTCAAATTTTTAAAATCATCAATTTTCATCTAAAAAGCTGTCAATTCTCAACCGATTGACTTGAAAATTGAACAGCATTTGCATATCCAGTCACTAAATTGGGAAACATACTATTTTTAGGTCAAAAGGTCAAAGGTCAACTCAAGGTCAAACTTACAAAATCATCACTTTTTATCTGAAAAAGTCAATTTTCATCCGATTGACTTGAAAATTGAACAGCATTTGCACATTGTCACTAAATAGGGAAACCAACTATTTTTGAGGTCAAAAGGTCAACTCAAGCTCAGCCTTCCAAAATCATCATTTTCATCTGAAAAATCATCAACTTTGATCCGATTGACCTGAAAATTTAACAGCATTTGCACAATGTTTCACTGAATTGGCAAACCAACTACCTTAAGGTCAAAATGTCAAAGGCCGACTCAAGGTCAAACTTTCAAAATCATCCATTTTCATCTGAAAAATCATTACTTTTCATCGTATTGACCCGAGCTTTGATCAGGATCGTCAATTATAATCTTCATGAAATAGACAATTTTATGGATCAATTGTAACTTTTTTTCGGCGGGGGTGGGGTGGGGGGGGGGGGGGGGGGGTTGCAAGTATGCTCTGCATGATGTCGTCTTGTTCGTTTGTTTGTGAACAGGATATCTCAAAAAGTTGTGGACGGATTCGGACTAAACTTGGTGGATGAGTTGTTTTAGGCAACAGGAATAAGCCGATTCAATTTTGGTTCAGGTCCGAATCCAGATCTGGCCTATCAGTGGGATACAAAACGTAAACTGTTTTGCCTGGTGGAGGTATGCTCTCTACCGAGTGTCGTTCTTGATGGTCATGCAACACCTGCAACAATGAGCTATGTATCCGGAACACTTGACCATGATTTTTTTTATTTTAACGTCTCTGAAAAATACCTTCAGGAAAAGAAATTGAATAAAAGTTGTTTCTAAACGAGCCCTGTACAATGTTCCCTTGACCACCTGCTTGATGTTTGGCTGGAGAATATGTTGATGTACAACGTGTGGACAACCTCGTGAGGTATGCAACGTTACCAACGCCACCCCCTTCCCCTCAAAGGTCGTTGCAATCATGAGCAAAATTTGGTAATTTTGCCGAAGAGTATGTGGAACACCACATTTAAAGAGGACATGGAAGGCCATGCAGGTCGTTTGTGTGGATAGCAGACCTCATATTGAGCAAAGAGCTTGCATGTCAATGTGAGATCAATCGTATGGCAGATTCTCAGATAATCCATTGATCGATTGTCACAGACATATCCACATCGATATTCAATCACGTGACCTCTACGCTCCTTCCACTCTGACGTCACAGCACCGTTGTTTGCAGGAACTCCACGACTATGGGGAATAACATGCTATGTTCGTTTTCGGTTGTGAACCTTTTGTTACCACTTCTTCTGCATTTCCTCACCCCCCCCCCCCCCCCATTTCGCCTTATCTATCTATAATTCCAGTAATCTCTGTCTGTACGTTTGTACGTTTGTACGTTTGTCTGTTTGTCTGTGACCGCTGTTTCTCGACAACTACCGGTCCGATATACTTGAAACTTGCCAGGTATATTGCTGGGGACCCGAGGATGTGCCTTTTCAAGGTTTGAAATTAATCGGACAAGTACTTACCGAGCTATGGCGATTTAGCCGTTCGCCGTTCGCTTTGCCGTTGCGAATGGACCAAACCATTCATGTAAATAGAGGGGGGGGGGGGGGGTTCTGTGGTCGTTCGCTTTGGCTTTGCGAATGGACCAAACCATTCATGTAAATAGAGGGGGGGGGGGTTCTGTGGTCGTTCGCTTTGGCTTTGCGAATGGACCAAACCATTCATGTAAATAGAGGGGGGGGTTCTGTGGTCGTTGCGAATGGACCAAACCATTCACATCGAATCATCGAATCACATCGAATGGACCAAACCGTTCGCTTTGGACCAAACCATTGCATGTAAATAGAGGGGGGGGGTTCTGTGGTCGTTGCGAATGGACCAAACCATTCATTTTTTTTTTTTTTTTTTTTTTGGCAAGGAACGGGCACCCACGTACGGGCACGTCCTAGCTTATATATAGTACGGGCATGCCCTAGTACCTCCACAACCAATAAGCTCCTTTCCTATTATTGCTTTGTCCCCTCCATTTCGACCACATGCCTTCAATTTACCGGTTGGTCGATCAAAAACCACCAACAGACTCTTTCTCACCACCCATTCGCCCCCACCTGATCACCACCACCCTCTCGACCATCACTTTTCTCCGAAAATATCACATTGGCATTTTGCAGTCTTTCTTGTTGCCTCGTTAAAAGGGACAACGTTTTCAAATAGAAAAAGGTTTCCATGACGCTCCCTCCGGTCGTGTCCGTGTGATGTCGCCATGTCCGCGGCAATCGGAGCCGCTTCGAAAATTAAAATCCAACAACAGCCATCCAAAGCTTTGGGGTCCATATCTAACACAAGCGGCTGCCACGAAAGAACTTTCAAAAGATGCCCTTTATTCCAACGGGCCGGACTGGCCTTGCACACAGCAGCCATTGAAATACAGTAATTACTTTTCGCGGCCTAATAAAATGTAACCTAATGAGCATCATTTGCTTTTGCCTAATAAGGACTTGGCGGAACCACCAGAGGCAGGAAAGGCCACCGATAGATCGGCGCGATCCGTTCCACCATTCCCAGCGTCTCCTGTCAATTACCCTAAATGAATTTTTACATCAATTACATTAGCGTCAGACACATTACGGAGATACGGAGTAATGCGAGCGACATCGTGCTGGGGTACGCGGATGATGGAGAGAGGACCAACTTAATAAAATCGCTCCTCTGCGAAACGAACGGGACAACGTCCATTCAAACCGCACTGCAGTGACGTCACAATCATGACTTTACAATCATAAACGATCAACAGATAAAATCGCTCCTCCGTGAAACGAACGGGACAACGTCCATTCAAACCGCAGTGCAGTGACGTCACCATCATGACTTTACAATCATAAACGATCTATCTAACACAAGCGGCTGGTACTCAGCATTTAAAATAGAAATAGAGCACGGATAAACAACCATAGGTTGGCTAGAATATCGCAGGCTTTGATGGGCCTGTGGGTCTCCTCCTATGTTGAAGTCTCTTGGAAAGGAAAATATTGTTACCTCCGCCACCAAAGGAGGTGGAGGTTATGTTTACACCTCTGTGTGTCCGTTTGTTTGTCTGTGAATAAAACATCTCAAAACGTTGAGGACAGATTCGGACGAAATTTGGCAGAGATGTAGCGTATGTGACAAGGACGAAATAATTAGATTTTGGTGAAGATCCGGATTTGGATCCGGCTACTAGAATATTTTAAGTGATTCTTCACCATTGAGTGATATGGCCAAAAACGAGGGGTAGATCAGGGTATGAAAGACTGGACCTATGGTGATTCCTGTGATTGCTATTGATTAAATGTGATTCTGTATTGCGATTTTCTGGTCTATTCTGAGATACACTACATGACCAAAAGTATATGGACACCCGAACACCAAACATCTCATTCCAAAATCATGGGCATTAACATGCAGTTGGTACCCCCCCCTTGCTGCTATAACAGCGTCCACTCTTCCGGGAAGGCTTTCCACGAGATGTTGAAACATTGCTGCGAGGATTTGCTTCCATTCAGCCACAAGAGCATTAGTGAGGTCGAGAAATGATGTTGGGCGATTAGGCCTGGCTCGCTGTTGGCATTCCAATTCATCCTAAAGGTGTTCGATGGGGTTGAGGTCAGGGCTCTGTGCAGGCCAGTCAAGTTCTTCCACACCGATCTCGACAAACCATTTCTGTATGGACTTTGCTTTGTGCACAGGGGAATTGTCATGCTGAAACAGGAAAGGGCCTTCCCCAAACTGTTGCCAAAAGTTGGAAGCACACAATCGTCTAGAATGTCATTGTATGCTGTAGCATTCGTTAAGATTTTCCTTCACTGGAACTAAGGGGCCGAGCCTGAACCATGAAAAACAGCCCCAGACCATTATACCTCCTCCACCAAACATTGCAGTTGGCAGTATGCACCCAGGCAGGTAGCTTGTCATTGCGTATAGTGATCTTAGGCTTATGTGTGGCTGCTCGGCCATGGAAATCCATTTCATGAAGCTCCCGATGAACAGTTGTTGTGCTGACGTTGCTTCTCGAGGCAGTTTGGAACTTGGTAGTGAGTGTTGCAACCGAGGACAGATGATTTTTACACACTACGCTCTTCAGCACTCGGCGGTTCAGTTCTGTGAGCTTGTGCGGCCTACCACTTCGCGGCTGAGCTGTTGTTGCTCCTAGACGTTTCCACTCCACAATAACAGCACTTACAGTTGACCAGGGCAGCTCTAGCAGAGCAGAAATTTGATGAACTGACTTGTTGGAAAGGTGGCATCATATGACGGTGCCACATTGAAAGTCACTGAGCTCTTCAGTATGGCCCATTCTTCTGCCAATGTTTGTCTATGTGGATTGCATGGCTGTGTGATTGATTTATATATACCTGTCAGCAATGGGTGTGGCTGAAACAGCCGAATCCACTAATTAGAAGTGGTGTCCGCATACTTTTGGTCATGTAGTGTACAAAGCGTAAACTGTTCACCAGCCGGTGGTATGCTCTCTACTTAGTGCCATTCTAGTCTATTGTGCATTTGTGTGTTTGTTTCAGCGTTTGTGTGATTGAGCGTTTGTGTGATTGAGCATTTGTGTGATTGAGCATTTGTGTGATTGAGCGTTTGTGTGATTGAGCGTATGTGTGATTCAGCGTTTGTGTGATTGAGTGTTTGTGTGTTTGTATGCCTGTGCGTTTGTTTGACCATTTGTATGCTTGTGCGTTTGTATGTGCATTTGTATGCTTGTGCGTTTGTATGATTGATTGGCATTTGTATGTTTGTTTGAGCTTTTGTGTGATTGTGCATTTGTTTGTGCGTTTGATTGTGCATTTGTGTGTTTGTTTGAGCGTTTGTAGGATTGATTGTGTGTTTGTATGTTTGTTTGAACGTTTGTGTGTTTGTTTGAGCGGTAGAGCGTGTGTGATTGTGCATTTCCACCAAGTGAAAGAAAAGCGTTTGTGTGTTTGTTTGTGCGTTTGTATGTTTTTGAGTGTTTATTTGAGCGTTTGTAGGCTTGTGTGTTTGTGTGATTAATTGTGTGTTTGTGTGTTTGTTTGAGTGTTTGTGTGATTGATTGTGCATCGGTATGTTTGTTTGAGCGTTTGTGTGTTTGTACGTTGGTATGTTTGTTTGAGCGTTTGTGTGTTTGTTTGAGTGTTTCTTTGATTGAGCGTTGGTGTGTTTGTTTGAACGTTTGTGTGATTGAGCATTTGTGTGATTGAGCATTTGTGTGTTTGTTTGAGCATTTGTGTGATTGAGCGTTGGTGTATTTGTTTGAGTGTTGGCATGTTTGTTTGAGCATTGGTATGTTTGTTTGAGCATTTGTGTGTTTGTTTGAGCGTTTGTGTGATTGTTTGAGCGTTTGTGTGATTGAGTATTTGTATGTTTGGTTGAGCGTTTGTGTGTTTGTTTGAGCGTTTGTATGTTTGTTTGGCGTTTGTGTGTTTAAGCGTTTGTGTGATTGATTGTGCATTGGTATGTTTGTTTAAGCGTTTGTATGTTTGTTTGTGCGGTTGTTGTTTGTTTGTGTGCTTGTTTCTGCGTCTGTATGTGTTTGTGCTTTGTGCGTTATCCTTTCACGCCTGAACCACAGCACATAGACGCGCCAAATTTTGGGTGTAGATAATGCAGAATTTGTGCATGGTGTTAAGCTACCATGTCCAACACGCTGCGAAACGCTCACCAGCTGGGCAGCGACGGGTAGCGCGGTGGGTAGCCCGTTAGTCTTATGTAAACAAATGTCACGTTCACCGAAGTCGATATGTTGTGTGTGTTTGTGTGTGTGTGTGTGTGTGTGTGTGTGTGTGTGTGTTTGTCCATTTATTGAGTCTTTAAAGAGTGAAATGTTTGAGTTGTAAAAATATTTATTTACACTGGTTTAGTTTTATATACACGAGTAGTTCAGACTTCAGAGGGGTTTGGGTTGGGGGTGTAGTAGGTTCCACTACATCTCGGGTTCTCTTTGTGAAACAGCATACCTTATGTTTGTTTACTGAAACCGTCCACATATTACCTGACGTATTATTCCTGAATTTTAGAAACCAACCCCCCGCCACCCCCACTCGCGCAATGCTTCATAACGCTGCACCGACACAAAACACCGTCACTCTCTGTCACCCAGTGAATTATGTAATATATGGACAGCCGCTACACAAGCTCCACACTCGGAGGGGATAAGCGAGGACAAAACGGCTGGAGGAGCCGCGGCTCACACGTCTCACGACCCGTGGCGCCGCGAAATTCCCGTGTTCACTCCGATCCATCGGCGCCGGTATTCCTCGAGCGGAAGAAAAACTTCCAAACAAGCCAGTCTTCCGATGAACGTCGCTGCAAACAGACTCCTCCTGTGTATTCCCCCAACGGGAAGCGTCTGGAGCCGTGACGATTCACACCACATCGTGTTGGACAGCTCTTTCGGATGCAGCTGCGTGGATGTTGAAATCGCTGCTGATGGGTATTAAATATACATATGAAGGAGCTGTGCTCCCACGTAGTCGAAAGAATGGACGCGACAAAAAGCTGGAATTCGTCCGAGTTTCTTTATTGTCACAAAACAACTCGGGTACTCTGAAAAGCCCGTTTATCGGGCAGCAATATATATACACACATTATCCCGGAGCGTTTGCCCAGGAAAGGCGAGAGGGGGCGTGGCCGGGCGGCCTGGCAAGTCGAGAGCGGGCGTGGCCGGGCGTGCCCGGGCGTCCCGGCCGAGGCCTGGCAAGATGAGCGCGGGCCTGCCCGGGCGTCCTGGACGAGCCCGGCATGGTGATCGCTCCGCGTCCTTGGTAGGTGCAAGACGATTGTGTAAACCCAGCGGTAGCCACTACACACGTCCCCCCAGAATCGACTTGCACCGGCAGGGTCAATTTGAGGGGGGTCCTGATGACCCGGCCGAAGCGACTCCTGGCGGGTCGTGGGGGGGGGGGTTCCGGTGTGGTGGTGGGCGGTCGAGGGGGGGCATCGTGGACGGGGGGCGGCCTCGCCGCGGCGGAAGGGCCAACCGTGGCGGTTGGTCGATGTCCACGTGCGCCGGCTTGAGGCGGTCCACCGCAATCCGGTCCGACCTGCCGCCGATGTCGATGACGAACGACTTGTCGTCCCGTCGCAGGACCCAGAAGGGCCCGTCGTATGGCGGCCGGAGTGGCCCCCGATGTGCGTCATGACGCACAAAAACACACTCCGCTGTGCGAAGCGCTGGGGGGACGTAGGACTGGGGGTCACCGTGGTGGGATGTTGGCACGGGGGCAAACCGTCGGGCGGCCTCCTGGAGGTCCGAGTGCTGGTGAGCTGCGGACCAGGGACTGGTAGCGTCGGGCACGAATTCGCCCGGCACGCGTAGCGCCTGGCCGTAGACAAGCTCGGCGTTGGACGCCCTGAGGTCCTCCTTGGGGGCCGTGTGGAGGCCCAAAAGGACCCACGGCAGCCGGTCGGCTCAACCGCCGTCTTGAAGGCCGGCCATGAGCGCGGCCTTCATGGAGCGGTGGAATCGCTCGCACAACCTGTTGGCTTGGGGGTGGTAGGCCGTAGTACGGTGGAGCTTGAACCCCAGGTTGCGGGCGACCGCGCCCCACAGCTCGGAGGTGAACTGCGGTCCGACGAGATGTCCACCGGTGCGCCGAAGCGGGCGACCCAGGTGGCGATGAAAGCCTGCGCCACGTCGGCAGTGGTGGTGGAGACGAGGGAAACGGCCTCCGGCCACCTGGTGGTCCTGTCCACCATGGTGAGCAGGTGTGTGAACCCCCGTGATGGGGGGAGGGGGCCCACCAGATCCACGTTGACGTGGTCGAAACGTCGTTCGGGCACGGTGAAAGGTGCCAGCGGGGCCTGGGTGTGTCGGTGGACCTTGGCCTGTTGGCAGGCTGTGCAGGTGCTGGTCCAATCGCGGACGTCCCGTCGAAGGCCGTGCCAGACGAATCGCGCCGACACCAGCTTCTGGGAAGCTTTCCGGCCCGGGTGGGAAAGGCCGTGGAGGGAGGCGAAGATGCGGCGTTGCCAGTTAACGGGCACGATGGGGCGAGGCTGGCCTTGGGAGACGTCGCAGAGCAGGACAGTGTCCGCGAAGGGGATGTCGGCCAGGCGGAGGCCCGTGTCCGCCGCCCGGAGGGCTTGCACCGTGGTGTCGGTGGTTTGGTCCGCCGCCATAAGCGCGAAGTCCACGCCGAGGTGGACCGCGTTCGCGCTGGCCCGAGAAAGACAGTCGGCCACGGCGTTGTTTTTGCCGGCGACGTGCCGGATGTCCGTGGTAAACTCCGACACGGCGGAGAGGTGGCGCTGTTGGCGGGCCGACCACGGCTCCGTGACCTTGGCCATTGCGTAAACCAACGGCTTGTGGTCGACGAACGCCGTGAAGGGTCGGCCCTCCAGGAGGTGGCGGAAATGGCGAACGGCCAGGTGTAGACCGAGGAGCTCACGGTCAAACGTGCTATATTTGAGCTCGTTCAGCCGGAGCTGCCGGCTGAAAAAAACGAGTGGCTGCCAAACCCTGTTCACCCATTGCTCATGTACGGCGCCCACCGCGTAGTCGGAGGCATCCGTGGTGAGGGCGATTGGAGCGTTGAGCACCGGGTGAGCGAGCAGTGTTGCGTCGGCGAGGGCCCGCTTTGAGCTTTGGAAGGCCGCGTCCATTGCTGCGGACCAGACGATGTCGTGCTTGGCCGGCTTGCCCCGGAGGGCTTCGTAGAGGGGCCGCATGAGTTGAGCAGCGCGGGGCACGAAGCGGTGATAGAAATTCACCATTCCCAGGAATTCCTGCAGGGCCTTTATGGAGAGGGGACGCAGAAACGTGGTGATGGCCTCGACCTTGGTTGGCAGCGGCATGGCCCCGTTCTTGGTGATGTGGTGGCCCAAAAAATCAATGGCCGTCATGTCGAAGTGGCATTTGGCCGGGTTGACGATGAGGCCGTGCTCGCTGAGGCGCCCGAACAGTGTTCGGAGGTGGAGGAGGTGCTCGGCCCGGGACGTGCTGGCGACGAGGATGTCGTCCAGGTAAACGAAGAGGAACGGCAGGTCATGCAGCACGCCGTCCATCAAGCGCGGGAACGCCTGAGCCGCGTTCTTGAGGCCAAACGGCATCCGTAGGAATTCGAATAAGCCGAACGGCGTGATGACGGCCGTTTTAGGGACGTCGGCCGCCCTGACAGGTACATGGTGATATCCCCGTATGAGATCGATTTTTGAGAAAATGACCCGTCCTGCCAGACAGGTGGAGAAGTTTGGATGTGCGGGATCGGATACCTGTCGGGGGTGGTAGCGTCGTTAAGGCGGCGGTAGTCGCCACATGGGCGCCAGCCGCCCCCTGGTTTTGGGACGATGTGTAGTGGCGAAGCCCACGCGCTATCGGAGCGCCGCACGATGCCGAGGTGTTCCAAAGCGTCGAACTCGGCTTTGGCCACGGCGAGCTTGGCTGGGTCGAGGCGGCAGGCTCTGGCGTAGACCGGCGGGCCCGTGGTTGGTATGTGGTGCTCGATCCCATGTCATACTGCGACGGCCGAAAACGTCGGCCACGTGAGGGCCGGGAACTCCGTGAGCAGGCGAGCAAAATCGTTCGCCGCCGGGAGGGCGCATGCCAGCTCGGTCGGAGCGGAGCTGCTCAATGTGCATACCAGGGAGCTGAAGGTCTCGGCGTTGATGAGGCGACGCCGTTGGACGTCCACCAGCAGTCCGTGTGCGCAGAGGAAGTCGGCGCCTAGCAGAGCCATGGGCACGCTGGCGGTTACAAAAGTCCAAGCAAAGCGTTGGCCGCTGAAGCAGAGGGTGACGTTGCGCGGGCCGAAGGTGCGGATGGCCGATCCATTGGCCGCAACCAAGGAGGGGCCGCAAACCGCGGACTGCCTGTACTGATCGGAGGCGGGTATGACGCTCAGTTGGGCACCGGTGTCGCACAGGAAGCGTCGTCCGGACGCTTTGTCCGTGATGAAAAGTAAATTGCCAGTGTGGCCGGCGCTCATGGCTGGTAATGAACGCCGGCCCGGCCGTTTCCCGGCCTGCCAAATGTGCACGGGGGTCGGCATGTCCGGGCCTTCTGTCCGAACCTGGCATGATAGTAACACCATGCTTGGTCAGGTGGAGGCCCCGGTCGTCGTGCTGGAGGTGGTCGGTTCGGCGTTGCGGCCGCCAATTGCGTCGGCAGTTCGGTCGTCGACCGTGCCGGGTGCTTGGGCGCCATGGGCGTTGCGTCGGACGGCGGTGGGCCCCAGGTCGCTGCTGCAATGCGTTGGCCTGCCGCGGAGATCTTGTCGGCTTCCCTGGCGAGGGCGCGGGGATCCGTGATCGTCGTGCTCGCCAGGGCGAGGCGTACCGGGCTAGGCAGCTGACGGAGGAACAGCTCCCGGAACAGGAATGCCGGAGAGTGCTCGCCGAGCAGCGAAAGCATGTAGTCCATTCGCTCGGATGGGCGCGTGTCGCCGAGCTCGGGCAGGTCGAGCAGGCGCAGTGCGCGTTCCGCCGATGGGAGGGCGAAAGCGTTGAGGAGGAGCTTTTTAATCGCGCCGTATTTGTCAGCGGCTGGCGGGCTCTCGAGGAGGCTCAGGGCGCGGGCCGCGGTGGCTGAACCGAGCGCGGCTACCACATGGTGGAAGCGGGTGTCGTCGGCCGTGATGCCTCGCAGGGCAAACAGGGAGTCCGCCTGGGCGAACCAAACCGCCGCGTGAGCCTCCCAGAAGGTAGGCAGTTTAAGGGCAACTGCCGTGTCCATGTCGGTAGGTCACCAATGAAGGAGCTGTGCTCCCACGTAGTCGGAAGAATGGACGCGACAAAAAACTGGAATTCGTCTGAGTTTCTTTATTGTCACAAAACAACTCGGGTACTCTGAAAAGCCCGTTTATCGGGCAGCAATATATATACACACATTATCCCGGAGCGTTTGCCCAGGAAAGGCGAGAAGGGGGCGTGGCCAGGCGTCCTGGCCGCGGCCTGGCAAGTCGAGGGCGGGCATGCCCGGGCGTCCCGGACGCGGCCTGGCAAGTCGAGAGCGGGCATGGCCGGGCATGCCCGGGCATCCCGGCCGAGGCCTGGCAAGTTGAGCGCGGGCCTGCCCGGGCGTCCTGGACGAGCCCGGCATGGTGATCGCTCCGCGTCTTTGGTAGGTGCAAGGCGATTGTGTAAACCCAGCGGTAGCCGCTACACATATATATATATATATTAAGCAAAGGTACCAGGTACCAGGATAAGCAAAGGTACCTTGACTTACCATGGAGTTATATATTATATATATATATATATATATATATATATATATATATATATATATATATATATATAAATATATACATATATACATACACACACACACACACACACACACACACACACACACACACACACACACACACACACACACACACACACACACACACACACACACACACACACACACACACACATATATATATATATATATATTGTTACTGATCGCGGTTTAGATGTTATGATGGGCCGAGCGGATGGTCCAACCGCGACCGTTACAGGATCCCCGACTCACCCGATTCACCCAGAACTTTGGCCGTATCGCACCGCAGCTGCCCAATCTGGGAAAATACTACAACGACGAAATGCAAAGAGGAAAAGGAATAAGACGAGAAGACGGACAGAAGAGTAATTGGATTTATTGTACACACACAAGCAAAAAGAAGGCAGTCACGTTTATTTACAACACAAGACGCAGGTGACACAGTGCAAATACTAGCTTATACAGACTTAATTAACCCAGGGACAGAACAAACAAAACAAACTCACGTACACAAGAAGGGTGGAAAGGCAGGAATGAATGCTGGAAGGAGGAATGGGAAGGTTCAGCTGGGGCAGATGGTTCGGGCTTGATCCCGCACGGGACGTCGGCTGGACCTCGACGGCCACCGATGCCACCGCTATCTGGTCCCCGCGGGGTAACGGGTTGGAGCTGCCTGGTGGAGTCAACGCTGCTTGTGGAGCCAAAGCTGCTTCTCTGGCTCACCTCAGGGCGCGTCTGCCGTCTCTGGCGCAACTGCTGGTAATTGACCTTGAACCTTCTCTCTCTTGGCCCTGGTGTCTCCTCACCACCGACAACTCAACGCAACCAACGTAACCACTGACCACTCGACGCCACCACTTCTCACCACCGACTTCTTACCACAACCAACGCAACCACTGACCCTCCACTGACGACCAACTGACGACTCCCTCTCTGACTCACTCAACGCTTCTTGCGCGCGCGCCTTTATAGCGCCTCCAGCGATCAAGCCGCCGGCCTTCAGGACACGCCCATCGGTGTGCTCACCTCGGCCCTGGTTGGTCAAGTGGGGTTGGCTCACTCCTCCCCTCTATGACGAGGTGGAGACACGCCTTTCTTCTCTGACCCTGCCTCGTGGTCAATGGCGGTTTTGGAGGGGAGGTATTTGGCAATCGAGGCTCGGCAATGACGAAAGGGGATGTGAAGGAAATGGGGATTTTGGGGATGGGAATGAAAGGGGATCTATTCTCTTTCACTGGTGCAATGGAGTACTTCAATTAATGGGAGACACAGCCTTACCCTAAAACACAGAATAAGAGATAACTATCAAACAGGGGTATTCTATTATTTGGCTGACGTGTATGCTTGTGGACTAATTATGGGATGCCCTTTCACCTTTACACAGCTCCGGAGGTAGGGGGGCGCAGAATACACAATAATAATAATAATACAGCACACAATCAAAAAAATACAGTCCTCATCTCCGCAACACTGCACCCTCCTCCTCTTAGGCACGTCCCGGGCCTACAACTTTTATTTAGTGTGACACGTAGGTGTAGTTCCCTCTACTTTTAACCTGACCCTGAGTGCGACAGTTTTAAAACATAAATAAATGTGTCCCGCTGCTCCATTGCACCCTGCCTAACAGACGCCCACAGTTAACCGAATTGCGGAATGGTCTTCAAACTATACACTGACGGTGGGGAGCATTATTTACAATGACGCTATTTTTATTTACAAAACTAACCCAGGACCTGTGATTGTTCTTTCTGGGGGGGGAGACAGTCTGCTCTGCATCAATGCACCATTAAAGCACCTAAAAACGCACCAATACAAGCACCCTCAAGCACCAATCGGTGCAGTCACCATTGTTCATCAATAAAAATAAACCAACAACCCCTAACCCTGCAGGTGGTCTCTTGCTCTTCGGCTCCCTCTGCTGGTTATTATGATTTGGTCTTCCAGATGTTGTCATTCTTTTGCTTTGCTTACTGGCGGCCTATTTGTATTAAAACTTGCACCCAATGTGTCCATTTTTATTTATTTTATTTATGGCCCACAGGGCCGACTAGTGTGGTTCACCTGTGGGGCATCGGTGCCCTGTGGCCAAGGTCCGCCAGCAAGATTTTGGGCCCTCATGGCCGGTTCCAGCAGAGGGGCCATGCCCCAACCCATGGGGTCCATAAGTGGTGCTCGGCCACAGGCATGTGGTCCATAATGTGGTGCATCGATGCAGACAGCTGGTTCTGGAAATTTCGGACGCACAATGGCCGACCCACGCACGCTCCCCTCGGCGCCCAATGGCGCACAGGTCATGTGGGAGACAAAAGGGGAAAGGCAAATGAGCGAGGGGTAAGGTCACAAGGGTACACATCAATAAGGCAATGCAAGGCGAAATGCGTACGGAGAGCGAAATGAGAAAGCTCGTCCCTACCGTACGTCACCCCCCCGTCACCTACACTACCCTTGCCCTTACCCCATATGTACAAAATCTACACATTACCAATCCGTCGCTACTGTCACGTCTCCCCATATTTCCTCTATACCAAATTCGTCCCCACAATCCCTCTACTTCAAAATTTGCCATCACCAAATTCATCATCAATCCTCATAAGGAGGCAGAGATGGAACATCAAAGCACAATGTCACACCCACGTTATGATGCGTCTCACAATCCAAACATTTGCATCATAAAAAATAATCAAAACATGGCATGGTGTGGAGTACCTGTCACCTCAGGTGAGTGGATGCAGATGGTGCGAGGAGACTTCATCCTAACTACTTTCTAAATGACATTAACACACTTTACACTACCCGGGGTCTCTCCCTGCCAATCCATTGGCCAACTTACACTATGGGTTCTAAAAACCAATTCCCATTGACCAAACTGTGGTGCTTCTCAATTTGGGGTCTCACTCCCCCGATTCATCTCCCGGTGCCCTCGCACAATTTCTGGGCTGCGACGTGTAGCTCTCCCAGCAGGTCTACCCACCTGCACACCTCCACCACTGCAGTTGCCACCCGAGCGTACCTAGCTCCTCACCCTAACCTAACTAACTGGGGAAGGCCCTCTCCTGGCTCTGTCACCCCTTGGTGTCCTCTGGCACTGGGCTACCCGGGTCCGTCCTCCGTATCCTCGGGCCCCATCCACAATAACTACCGGCTCCCAGAGCCCACCTGCGGCCTCACCTGGCCGACATCCTCACAGTGGTGGAGTGCCCAACCAACTACACACACTAACAGGCTACACGCCCAGCCATTTCCACAACACTAATGCACCCATCCAAAGACCATTCTTTCACCCGCACCACAGATGCCAATATCCAACCACAATTTACCTGTACCCTCTACCTAACACTTACACTACCCGCCCCGGGTATCCGTGATGGAGGTCCACTCTTCCCCCATTCACACCTTCGCACCATCCACTCCACTCCACAATTTCCACCATACTCACTCTACGACCATCCATTCCAATACTCCATACCATTTATTCCATACACCTGTCCTCCATTCACCTGTCGTTGCACACCTGTGCAATCATACCTGGTGCCACCTGCACCCTCCTCCTCTTCCTGGACCAGTTGGTCAACACAACACACATCACCATCACTCACTCATACACTGCTCCACACACCTGTTCAGTTGCACACCTGTGCAATCACACCTGTTCAATCACACCTGTTCAATCTTCAAACACACGGCATCATCTCAGCTAACTACTCCCCTCTGAAACTTGCGCTTCCCAGTCGTCCCTTTAAACTATTGCGCTCCCACGTCATTATCATCCACCCTAAACTACCTGCGTCCCCACTACAGGTATCAGTCACTAACTAACCTTAACGTCACCTAATGTCATCTTCGCTAGATCCCTACACACGATATCCTAACCCACCCGGGCTAGTTTTCACTGCCATCAACCCCATAAACCTAGTGCTCCTTTGCCCCCCCCCCCCGTCTGTGAGGGATGGTGGATTTGCCCCCCCCCCCGTCTGTGAGGGATGGTGGATTTGCCATCCCACCACATCGGGGAGGTCCTACTATCAATTTGGCTCGTCCAAATCCAACAAATCAAAAATTTTCCAATTACTGCCAATTCTATTCACTTTTCTAAATTTCGTATCAAATCACTATCACTATCACCATCATCACAGTCCGCTATATCCTAGCCTCGGTGCGTCGTGACATCATTAAACTCGGTTCGTAAGGCCGAGCAATGAATTCGGGTGGTTTGGTCACCTGCAGGTTGAATCCGTCCGGCTTTCGGTTCAAGGGAGGTGGTTTGGTCGGGCCAAGGTTCCACGCACCATCTCGGCGCGGCACCTTGCGGTCCCGGGCCCGATGGCTCAATCTCCCTCGGTCGGAACCCCGTCCCCGCGAGGGGGCACCGTTCCGCTTCCTCCCACTCGCCCTTGAACCGGACCGGTCGCCTCGCCCGCCAAGGCCCGGACTCGACCGTGCGGGGCGGGGCCAAGCCCGAATCGGCAACGACGCTTCGAAGAGAAGCGACGCAGCATCGACCCGCGCCGGGCCTCGCACCCAACAAAGCACCCCGCGCCCCGAGTGCTTGCATCGGCTATCCGTCTCCCTAACCGCTAACCCGGTTACCGTCGATGCTTCACCTGCATGCTCACGCGCATACGCTACCCCTTTCACCCTCACAAAACCTGGCGTTCCAACGCCGTCCGTACATTCCACCAACGTACTCCCTGTTACACACCACACCTCTCGCGCACACTCTTGCGCACACCTCGGTCCACACCTCTCCTCCGTTACGTCCTCCGTAACACTCACCATGGGCGTGCACTCTGGCATCCACCCACTAACGCGCTCAGATGGGCCCTCCCACACTCGCGCTACCACCAACTCAGGTGTGCTTCCTCGCACACGTTCCACCACCACCTTACTCTCCATGTCACACTTCGTACACCCCGACGTGCATTCTCGCTCGCACTCGGTTTCACACTCGTGCTCCGATGTGCCCTCTCGCACCTGCGCCATCACCAACTCACTATTCGTGTCACACTCCGTACACCCCGACGTGCATTCTCGCTCGCACTCGGTATCACACTCGCGCTTCGTAACACGCTCACCCCTTGACGCACACTTTTTTTCCACACGCGTGCCATTTCCACTCACACGGGACCCTTCACCAACGCCTGGATGCTTCCTCGATCCCAAGCGCGCGACAATTCTTTTGTCGCTAAACATCCTTTTACAAAATCTCCCAGCACAATACACAGCATGTCTCACCTTCGGGGTTCTTCTTCCTCCCTGCACCAAAACCTGCAAACTTCCATTCGGGTTAAGCACAGCATCGTGATGTGAGCAGGGACTTTGTACATAATCCATTTCTCTCTGCAATTCCCGGGCTACCTCCGTCATCTCTTCAATTTCAATGCCCACTTCCGCTTTTTCTTTACTCACCTCGACGACCGCTGGCTTTAATAAAACACCCTCTACCGCATCGGTCGCCGGCTTTTCCAAACCCCGTGTCGCGATTTCTACCCCCGTCATTGTACCCGTGCTTTCCTCCACTTCGCTCAACCAGCGCTTCTCGACCCGCTTTACCTCCTCGTGCACCCCTGGGACCCTTTCGCCCAACTTGCGGTCTCTGTCCCTCTGCTCCCTTTCCTTCCTATCGGCCCTCATTCCGTTTATTGTTGCTTCAATTTGGTTACTCCTTTTCTCCCCCTCTATTCTCAGCATCTCGGTGAATTGCGCCATGAAGTCCCCCACATCAAAGCCCGCTGGTAGTGGTACGGTCACGGGCGCGGCAAAATTTGGTGCCGCTGTAACCACATGCGCGAGAGCGCCATTTTGTGCACCTGATACCCCCTCAACCACACCTTCTTTACTCTCCTCCACCCTTTCCTCCACATACATTTCCCCGAGGTCCTGGGTCGATTCTACCCCGTCTATCTCTCCCACCGGCATCCCGTCGCCTTGACCAGCCATGGCGCGATTTCAAAATTCAGGTTTTGTAAAACAAAAGCAAATTTCACCGTTAATAATTTCGAGCGCGTGAAGCGCGCTTCGGGTCCAATCCCACTTCCCGACACCAATTGTTACTGTACTAACACAATTGGTGTTCTAAAATTTGGGCCTAACAAATTTAGTCCCAGGTCCGAATCCCAACTCCTGACAACCAATTGTTACTGATCGCGGTTTAGATGTTATGATGGGCCGAGCGGATGGTCCAACCGCGACCGTTACAGGATCCCCGACTCACCCGATTCACCCAGAACTTTGGCCGTATCGCACCGCAGCTGCCCAATCTGGGAAAAGACTACAACGACGAAATGCAAAGAGGAAAAGGAATAAGACGAGAAGATGGACAGAAGAGTAATTGGATTTATTGTACACACACAAGCAAAAAGAAGGCAGTCACGTTTATTTACAACACAAGACGCAGGTGACACAGTGCAAATACTAGCTTATACAGACTTAATTAACCCAGGGACAGAACAAACAAAACAAACTCACGTACACAAGAAGGGTGGAAAGGCAGGAATGAATGCTGGAAGGAGGAATGGGAAGGTTCAGCTGGGGCAGATGGTTCGGGCTTGATCCCGCACGGGACCTCGGCTGGACCTCGACGGCCACCAATGCCACCGCTATCTGGTCCCCGCGGGGTAACGGGTTGGAGCTGCCTGGTGGAGTCAACGCTGCTTGTGGAGCCAAAGCTGCTTCTCTGGCTCACCTCAGGGTGCGTCTGCCGTCTCTGGTGCAACTGCTGGTAATTGACCTTGAACCTTCTCTCTCTTGGCCCTGGTGTCTCCTCACCACCGACAACTGAACGCAACCAACGTAACCACTGACCACTCGACGCCACCACTTCTCACCACCGACTTCTTACCGCAACCAACGCAACCACTGACCCTCCACTGACGACCAACTGACGACTCCCTCTCTGACTCGCTCAACGCTTCTTGCGCGCGCGCCTTTATAGCGCCTCCAGCGATCAAGCCGCCGGCCTTCAGGACATGCCCATCGGTGTGCTCACCTCGGCCCTGGTTGGTCAAGTGTGGTTGGCTCACTCCTCCCCTCTATGACGAGGTGGAGACACGCCTTTCTTCTCCGACCCTGCCTCGTGGTCAATGGCGGTTTTGGAGGGGAGGTAATTGGCAATCGAGGCTCGGCAATGACGAAAGGGGATGTGAAGGAAATGGGGATTTTGGGGATGGGAATGAAAGGGGATCTATTCTCTTTCACTGGTGCAATGGAGTACTTCAATTAATGGGAGACACAGCCTTACCCTAAAACACAGAATAAGAGATAACTATCAAACAGGGGTATTCTATTATTTGGCTGACGTGTATGCTTGTGGACTAATTATGGGATGCCCTTTCACCTTTACACAGCTCCGGAGGTAGGGGGCCGCAGAATAAACAATAATAATAATAATACAGCACACAATCAAAAAAATACAGTCCTCATCTCCGCAACAATATATATATATGTTACGGATTCGTCACTTCCGTTGTTGTGGTTTTTCATCCACTGATTCCATGCATTTCTGATACCATGTATTATTATTGTTGTAATTTAAAGGGAATCGATATTTCTATTTTCAAAAGTTAAAAGTTAATGTTGTAAATGAAACAGGAACCGGACGGTGACGAAGAGGAAGAGGAGAAAAAAAGGGCGGAGCGAAGGAGTCGGACAAGAAAGCCGAGTTGCTCCGGGTTCTGAAGTGAACGTTGGCGAGCAAGAGTCAGTAGCGAACTGTCGGGTTTCCGGGAAAGGAATTCCTGCGACAGAGTTGTCATCGCTGTGACCGATCAACCTGCGTGTCAGGTTGTTGGTGGTGGATTCCGAGGGGAATTATCGCCGGGCCGTTACTACGTCTCAAGAGCGGGTCATCGGCCATTTTGACTCGCGCAGGACTTGTGCTTCGCTCGCGGTTTCGTTTCTTTTCGACAATTCTCACCGCATTCAAACGTCAATCTGGGGCGTGTGTGTGACATGGCTTTTTGAAGGCTAATTCGTCCATACCCGAGGGTGTGATCTCTCAGTCGCCTGTAGGGCGCCTTTGGATTTCTCAGTCGCCTTGAGGGGGCCTTTGTACAGCTTCAGCTGTGTGACTGTCCTTGCCATCCGCACGGGATTCTGGTCTCGATTGGACATCGTTCTAGCGATCGCTGGAGCGAATCAACTTCGTCTTGAAGCCAGGAATAAGAGACATTGGGGAATGTTCTTGTTTCACTCAGTTGGAGCACAGTGAGTTATATATTACAAAACTGATGGTACCATCATAGGATACATATAATTCTGGTTGATTTGTTGTGAAGTAAATGTTAGCTCTTTCACGAGCCTCGATTCAGTATACAAAAAAAAAAAAAAAAAGGACATATTGATTGTACTTTTGAATACTATTGTTGTTGTACTATTATTCTTGTGTGATCTTAATGCAATATTTGTTTGTGAGTAACAATTGGGGTGGCTTCTCCATTGATCTTTGACACACAGAAGAACACATTTTTCTGCCGTGACTCCTCTCGGGGCTCGGAGGTACACCGTGACCAGGGGGTCGGGGAGGAGCACGTAACAATATATATATACACTGTATATATATATATATATATATATATATATGTATACATATATATATATATATAATATATATATATATATATATATATATATATATATATATATATATATATATATATATTATATATTATATATATATATATATACATTCATGTGAAAAAGTAAATACACCCCATGTAAAGTTTTGACTTCTTCAACATATTTCAACATACAGCTATTTGATCTTCATTTCAACAATATTGACAGATAAAGGTGATATAATATAACAAATATCATGAAACATTTACATTTTGTAGTCCATTGTGTAATTTAAATAAACATAAATGCAAATTTCGCATGTGGAAAAAGTAAGTTCACCCCTACATTTATCACTACTTCAAATACCTAAAATTAGAATCAGGTGCACCAGCTCAGGTGCAAATGATTAGAACATCGTTAGAGAGGATCTTGGAGGAACCTATCTTATTTAAACCTCAGACATTTAGTTTGGTTTGGTCTTTGTTGTTGAAGTGTGCGGCGTCACAATGCGGAGATCAAAAGAGCTATCTGATGCCTTCAGAAAGAAGGTTATAGATGCCTACGATTCTGGGAAGGGATTTAAAAAGATCTCCAAACAATTTGAAATCAATCCCTCGACTGTCCGGAAGATCATCTACAAGTGGAGAAGATTCCAAACAACTGCCAACTTGTTTAGGCCAGGCCGCCCCAGCAAGTTCAGCCCGAGAGCAGACCGCAAGATGCTGAAAGAAATCTCAAGAACCCCAGAATGTCATCACGGGACCTACAGGTAGCTCTTGCCACTGTTGATGTCAAAGTGCACGAGTCTACCATTAGAAAGAGGCTGCACAAATTTGATCTACAATCTACATGGGAGGTGCACCAGGAGGAAACCTTTGCTGTCCAGAAAGAACATCAGGACAAGACTAAAGTTTGCCAATGAACACCTAGGCAAAGACCAGCACTTCTGGAAAAATGTGCTTTGGACAGATGAGTGAAAAGTCGAGCTATTTAAGCCACAGCACCAGAAGACACGTTTGGCGAAAACCAAAGACAGCATTTGACCACAAGAACCTGATACCAACTGTAAAGCATGGTGGTGGAAATATTATGTTTGGGGCCCCATTGCTGCATCAGGGCCTGGGCAGCTCACCATCATAGAATCCACTATGAATTCCTCATTGTACCAGAGGGTGCTTGAGGATAATGTGAGGCCATCTGTCGGAAAGTTGAAGCTCAACCGAAGGTGGACCTTGCAACATGACAATGACCCTAAACGTACCAGTAAATCCACCAAGGAATGGATGAAAAGAAAGAAATTGAGGGTTCTGGAATGGCCAAGTTAAAGCCCGGATCTAAATCACATCGAGATGTTGTGGGGGGATTTGAAACGAGCTGTGCATGCAAGAAACCCCTCAAACATCACACAGCTGAAAGAATTCTGCATGGAGGAGTGGGCAAAAATTTCTCACAGTCGATGTCAGAGACTGGTAGACAGTTATAAGAAACGCCTACTTGAGGTTGTTTCTGCCAAAGGGGGCAATACCACCTATTAGAGCCAAGGGTGTACTTACTTTTTCCACATGCGAAATTTGCATTGATGTTTATTTAAATTATACAATGGACTACAAAATGTAAATGTTTCATGATATTTGTGTCTGCATTTATTTGTTTGTTTCATTATATCACCTTTATCTGTCAATATTGTTGAAATGAAGATCAAATAGCTGTATGTTGAAAAAGTCAAAACTTTACATGGGGTGTACTTACTTTTTCACGTGACTGTGTGTGTGTATATATATATATATATATATATATATATATATATATATATATATATATATATATATATATATATATATGCCAGTGAGGGCACGCTTGTGGGCCATGCACACTGCAAGCTATTACACAGGTTCATCCTACGTTCAGATATAATAAATATACGCTTTATATATTTCCCCTGGGGTTTTGGAATCACTTATGTGTGTCTGTCCAGGCTGTAACTTTTTTTTTTTTTACCATTAGAGCTATTATCATCAAATTTTCACCAAAGCTTTATGATAATTTTGTCAAAAGGTCAAAGGTCAGCATCACCTAAAATCATCAATTTTCATCCAATTGACCTGAAATTTAAATTTACTATTTGAGTTTTGTCATAAAATTTTCAACAAAGCATTATGAGAATATGGAAAAGGCAAATTAATAATTTGGTTAAAAGGACAAAAGGTTAAAGGTCAGCTTCACATACAATCGTTAATTTTCATCCAATTGACCTGATATTACCATTTGAGTTTTGTCATCATATTTTCAACAAAGCATTATGAGAATACGGAGAGGGCAAATTAATAATTTGGTCAAAATGTCAAAAGGTTAAAGGTCAGCATCACTTAAAATCATCAATTTTCATCCAATTGACCTGAAATTAATTTTACCATTTGAGTTTTGTCATCAAATTTTCAACAAAGCATTATGAGAATATGGAGAAGGCAAATTAATAATTTGGTCAAAAGGTTAAAGGTCAGCATCACCTAAAATCACATTAATAATTTGGTCAAAAGGTTAAAAGGTTAAAGGTCAGCATCACATACAATCGTTAATTTTCATCCAATTGAACTGAAATTTAAATTTACAATTTGAGTTTTGTCATCAAATTTTCAACAAAGCATTATTAGAATATGGAGAAGGCAAATTAATAATTTGGTCAAAAGGTCAAAAGGTTAAAGGTCAGCATCACCTAAAATCATCAATTTCATCCAATTGACCTGAAATTTAAATTTACCATTTGAGTTTTGTCATCAAATTTTCAACAAAGCATTATGAGAATGTGGAGAAGGCAAATTAATAATTTGGTCAAAAGGCCAAAAGGTTAAAGGTCAGCGTCACTTAAAATCATCAATTTTCATCCAATTGACCTGAAATTTAAATTTACCTTTTGAGTTTTGTCATCAAATTTTCAACAAAGCATCTAACTATAATTCACCAAATGTCCATCCGTCTATCTGTCTGTCCGTTTGAAGGTACCGCAAAAATGGCTGTACCGATCGCAACGACATTTTGGGTGGGTAATCCTGGGATCTGGAGTAAAATAGGCGATATTGTTTTTCCAATTTCAGGTTTGGACTCCCGCATAACGTTCTTTTCCCAGGTGCCGCACAAACGGCTGCATCGATCGCTGCATGGCTGCACCGATCGGCTGCACCGATAGGACTCAGTGACCTCGGCCAAAACCTTTTATAAGGACATGGGTTGAATCCCTGCTTGAGAGAATGCCAACTCCCTCCCCTTCATCATGGTCGTCTCTCAAATTCACAATCCCACGAGATATGCGGAAAAGATGACCCAAAACCAATTATCTCCTTTTTGATTCGTATATAAACATCATTAAAAGTAAATAATGACCTTGGCCAAAGTTCAAATGACGTGAGTTTAATCTCTACATGAGAGAATTCAACATAGCTATTTGGGCGGTGTATACGCTAACAGATCGGTCTCCATCGTTCTTGCCAAGGCCGTAACACCTATCAGCTCAAAATCCTTTTAACTGTTGACTTGGTAGTTTTTACAATGAAGGAAACATTAACAATGTTGTTAAAAGTTTATTTTGTGATTAATTTGTGATTGGAGTTATGTTGTTTGGAATGAAAAAAGAGATATCGAGTTCAAGTAAATGATGACATGCCGTGAAGGTTTCTACTTTCTGAACGTGAAATTCGCGGATCGCCATAGGCAGATTCGCCACGGACCCACGATCGATGTTTCTATACGTGAACGTATCCGTTTATTTGTGAACGGGTACGTTTTTCATGGAAGTCCTTCACGAACTTGCTGTCCATGTTTGACGTGCGACAGAGGGTGCAACAGGAATGTGGAATTTATTGGTTTCATGCTTTAGCATTCGCCGTATCTGCATTGCCTGTTTGCCTCTGGCCTCCCACCCGTGTGTGGCACGGGTGTCTCACTAGTTATGAGAATATGGAGAAGGCAAACTAATAATTTGGTCAAAAGGTTAAAGGTCAGCGTCACATAAAATCGTTAATTTTCAGCCGATTGACCTGAAATTTAAAGAATTTGCATATTGGGTCACTGACTTGGTTCACAAATCAAAAGATCCAAGGCGATTTTTTAAAATCAAAAGGTCAAAGGTCAACGCTGCATAAAATCTTTAACTTTCATTTTGCATCATTTGTTTTTTGTTATTTTGAGCATACGGAAGAAAAATACCGCAACCAGTTTCAGCGTTAGCTCCATTGTTTACCAGCAGTGAGCAGACAGCCTACACCGGCCGACACTTAATTGCGGATATTTTCGTTTATGGACAATTTCAGTTAGTTTTCTGATTTTTCCTGGGATATTGGCTTCGAGTTATATCAGTATGCAAAAGTTCAGCTTTCTACACCACCGAGAAAATGTATGAACATTTATATCAGTAAGTGAGTCAGTTGTTAGAAAGAGCTTTACATATTAGAAGATGATGGGGGTGGTTATATCCCAACAGGATGACACAGAGGGAGTTCGCTTATCTGTGCTCCCTCAGCTGGAATCGACCCCACTATAAACTCTCCTTGTTGGTGATTCGAGTATTGCATCATAAAGTGCGCTCTCCCTCGGATTGACCTAAAGCCAAGTGTCCATCCCATTTGCTAGGATTACTTGGTGGACGATGAACATAACATGGTGTCTTTCGTTAATAGTAGGTGAATTATCTCCAACACCCTAAACAAATGAAGAATTGCTGACCTCTTATTCTTCTGCTTTTAACGGTCAGAATTATTCCCACCTTATTGTGGGGTTGGCGGGGGGAAGCTTGGTCAAGGTCTTTCACGAATCAGCTGGCCAGGCCTGACGTTCGACAAAGGTGAAAGAAGGAATTTGGAATTTGTTCAGAGTGTCGTCGATAGCTCGTGTACCCTTCGCGAAGGACCTGTGGGATCTTTAACATCCACCAACTAATTCCAGCAGTAAGGGCGCCCGTTTAACCTCCATCCGAGGGTCGGCACAAACATTGATAATTGAGTTGATAGCCGGGTTGGGATTCGAACTCACGTTTGACGGCTTCGAGGAGAATATGTGTACCCACGCTCGACGGATAGGCCATCCTGCCAGCACCAAATAATTCCTGACCAAATAACTTTAAATCAAACGTTAGGCATGGCCATTCGGTTCGTGGCAGCCTTCGGCCAGAAACCTTTCTCAGCTGACCCCACAAAAGGGTTGCAATAATTGGGGCCGTTAAAGTACAACAGTAGTAGTATCAATAATATTGGTAGTAGTTGTAGTGGACTAGTGGTAGTATTAGTAGTAATAGTAGATTAGTAGTAGTTGTACTAGTGGTAGTAGTAGTAGTAGTACAATTGGTAACAGTACTAGTAGTGGAAGTAGCAGTGGCAGTGGTAGTAGTAGTAATAGTAGCCTAGTAGTGGTAGTGCTTTTGTTGGAAAGACAATAGAGGTTTGCGCTCAGGACTCAGGAAAGTTCAGGCAAACATAAGTTTCCTGTTTAATGTCGCTCAACTTCCTCATCCCTGCAAGTCCATGGTTTGAACTGCAGTAGACAAGGTAGAGAATTTTAAAGGGAAAGCACTACCAAGACAGATGGAGTGTGAAAGACCACCAAAAACCCAAAATGACACCTTTAAACAAATAATAGCAAAGTACCTTGTGGGGAAATATGACAAAGTGCATTATGTACTGTCCAGACTTCTTTAAAACTCCCGATAGATTGGGAATACTGTGCCACCTTAAACTCCGAAGTAGCCTGGTGTTGGCTTAGCGGTTAGGGTGCTGGCTTGGGAACCTAGGATCCTGGGTTCGAATCCCGGTCGATCGTTGAATTAACGCCAGGGGGGTTGACTCAGCCTGTCATCCTTCTGAGGTCGGCAAATTGCGTACCAGTTCACTGGTAATTCCCTGTGTGTCACAAGAGGTGACTAACAGGGTTGGTGGCAAGAAGGGCATCCGGCCATAAAACATTGCCTCAAAAAGGGGACCATGGTGCCCAAAAAAGGACCAAACCCTGCTCTGTGGGGGAACATGGCCTCTAAAGGTGGTTTCTTAAACTCCGAAGTGATTCGTGAACGTAACAAAGTTCCCAGACATACAAAACCACACTGCACGACATTGCATTCAACCTTCCACTTTCTAGTTTTATATATTGCAAGTTTTGCAGATGCCAAAACAAAGTTAACCAAGAGATCCCATGATCGACTCTTTCTTCACCGGGTGACCAAAAATAAAAAAGCGAAAAGTGTTGGGGAGAAATGAAGCCAAAAAGGCAAGAGCAGGTTTTTCACCAGCAAAAAACACCGGTTGAAGATGCGGACATTGCAGATATATGTGATCAATTGTTTCTGCTTGCCCACAGAAGCAACATCCACGAGTGTTTGTGAAGTGTTGCAGTAGAACTCCAGAACTTAGTGCCGCATGAAGCAGCCTCTAACTTGGGTTTCCCACCACCCTTGGTAGAGATAAAGAGATTCCCAACTTGGATGGACAAGCAAGGGAGGCAGAACAACCTCATGCCATGGAGTGTCCATGCGATTTGCTAACGTAACAAAGTGGAGTGAGTGGATTACTCGTGCATATATTTCCTTCCTTGAAGCATCACAGAAGGACACCTCAGCCATGCCAGGGACCTTGCTCATATTATGCAGAGGTGGTGCAAGGAAAAGATTGCATCCATGCGGTTTCATTGTAAAAGCCACGGAAGTAGGGGGGAAAACCTGCATAGCTTCCTCACCTTCGTAAGGGATCTCCAGGTAAGCCAGACAATCAGGAGGCAATTGATTTCTAAACTCTTGGAGTATCCTAAAAGGAACTCCTATTGTCTGCAGGTCTATCTTTGCTGCAAGTTCCGCAGGTGAGAGAATGCCATTCTTCCCATCTTTTAGGAGATCGCCCACTGTAGATATACTTTTCAACAAGAGTTTTCTCCTTATACTGAGGGAAGCTAGCATTGGGGCTTGTAGTAGAGGGTTAAAGAAAAGTGGCTCTTCCAGCAGGTCTTTCAATGGGTGAGGCCCATTTGTTCTGGTCATTTCAATTGTGCACCAGGCCTTCAGCATGTCCTGATAAAAAGAAGGCAATGGGTCACTGGCAATGTTTTTGGAGTAGAGTGGATACTGAAAATTAGCCTTTTATACCCTAGGCCGAGCACTTTCTTGAAAAAGGAAGATGCCAGTGTGCACCATTGTGGTATTGGGTTCGCATAAAGGTATCGTTTAATTGTCTGTAGCCTGAAGGTGTAAAAATGGCTTCGAAGGCAGGGAAAGCCCTGTCCACCTTCAGCAACAGGCACGCTCGGGATTCCGCGAGATACCCAATGCTTCCCATTCCAAAAGCAGTCCACCAACTTTGCATCTTAGCCAGAAACCAATCAGGGACACTTATGCAAGAAAGCTTGAACAACAGTTTGGGAAGGACAAATTGTTTCAGTAAAAGAGTTCTCCCATGTAAAGATAGGATCCTTAATTATAATCCATTCCAATCTCTCAGCTTCACCCGCATTTTTCCCTCTAGGGTGCTCCAATTGCGAATTGATGAGCTGAATTATGCACAGCTGTACTTGGGGTGGGGGGGAGTGTGGAAGAGAAATTGAGATGAGCTGAAATTGATGCGAGAAATTGATGAAGATGAGCTGAATCTACGAGAGATTGACAAATAGACCCCCAAATGTTTGAGTTCCTGGTGACTCCATGTTTTTTTTTTGTTGTTGTTTTTTGTATACAAGATCGAGGCTCGTGAAAGAGCGAACATTAATCACACAGAAAGACAAACCGACACATAACACATATAACATCGGGAGCGGTAGACAAGATGGGGAGAGAGGGGGAAGGACACAAACACAACATTTGAGAGCAGGGACCGACAGACATGGAGACATCGAGAGATCTGTGGGACGGAGAGGGCTTTGGGGTGGGGCATGGGAAGGGGGGGGGGGGTGGGAGAGGTATAAAACATATGGACACTGCCAGGACTTCCAGGAAAGAAGTTGGAATTTCAAACAAGGTGGATCTGGGGTGAATTAGCAGGGGTAGAAAAGATCAAGGTTTTGGATGGGGGAAGATAAGAGATGGTGGTGAACAGCTGTTTTAAAGACCTGGAGGGAGGAGTGCGATTGAAGGGAGTGTGGGAGTTTGTTCCAGAGGCGGGAGAAAAGAGGAATGAAAGAGTGAAGGTGAGCAGAGAGCCGAGATTTCGGCAGTTTAACCATCAGAGGGTTGCTGGCAGATCTTGTGCGACCTGTCGGAATATTTGGGGGACAGAGCACAGAGAGAGCTGGGGGAAAGGCCGGAGAGGAGTCGGTAGAAGACAGAAAGACCACCTACCTGCCTGCGGTGAGTGAGTGAAAGTCCCTCACAAACAGCTTCATCGCGGGAGATTCCAATAATTCTGAAGGCTTTGGTTTCAACAGCGTGAAGCCGAGCTAGGTGTGAGGCAGGAGCACCGGCCCATAGGGGAGAACAGTATTCCATTGAGCTGCGGATGAAAGCCTTGTATGTGGTGAGGAGCTCAGGTGTGCCTAGGAAGGACTTCGCACGACGGAGGATGCCCAGTCGGCGACTGGCTTTGGAGGCCAGCTGGGAAATGTGGTTTTCCCAAGAAAGATCATGGCAGATAGTGAGACCCAAAAGCTTGAGCGACAGAACTTCTTGGAGAGGATTGTTGAGAAAGTAGATGGGAGGGTTGTCCAGTCGATGTTAATTGCTGAATCAGCAATAGTGGGGCGGCTTAGCCCAAATATTCAAAAGAATTGTGCATTTTGTGAAACAAGCACCAAATTTGGCACAAATGTACATTAATATGTTGCGAACATTTTCAGATATTGGGCCACTTGAAATTCCGTAATTTTATTTTTCAAATTTTTTCAAATTTCGTAATTTCAAATTTTTCGGGTGACACCGTCACAATTTCGGTCTTCGAGGCCGGCCGATAGGCAAAGTGTGACCGGAAGGGACGAGGTTCTCCTGACCACGTGGCCCTCGATCTGGGAAGCGAGAGGCGTTCCATTAGTGGACGCGCCCCTCACGCCCGACTTTTGGGCGGCCCCGGCAGGCCGTTTGTTTTGACGTTCCGTGACAGGCCCCGCACCCCCACATCCAGGCCGACCGGAAGCTTGTGCTGAGTACATCATACCTGAACAACTCAGTGAGGCAGAACACAGCAGTGCACACCAGGGTGACCCCTTCAGTGCATAAACCAATTAACCTGTCCACTGCAGGGCATATAGAAATGAAGTTATTTTCTGCATATAATAATAATATAAGTTCAGTTCTATATAACAATTTCTGTTATCACCACTACCACTACAACTACCACTACTACAAGCTTTGTCTGGAATTTTGTGGACTAACAGACAAACAGACATACAGACAAGCTGGGATCAAAACATTACCTCCTTCCACCATTGAGTGTAGAGGTAAACATCATGGAAATTATATCATGCCCTAGATTTAATTCATGCTTACCCGTGTATTTGCTTCACTGGTTCACAAGGTCTTTTGCATACATGTAATTCAGACTCTCGTCTTCATTGCTGACCACACAATGTTCGCAACATATTAATGTACATTTGTGCCAAATTTGGTGCTTGTATCACAAAATGCACAATTCTTTTGAATATTTGGGCTAAGCCGCCCCACTATATCGGCCGGCCTCGAAGACCGAAATTGTGACGGTGTCACCCGAAAAATTTGAAATTACGAAATTTGAAAAAATTTGAAAAAAAAAATTACGGAATTTCAAGTGGCCCAATATCTGAAAATGTTCGCAACATATTAATGTACATTTGTGCCAAATTTGGTGCTTGTATCACAAAATGCACAATTCTTTTGAATATTTGGGCTAAGCCGCCCCACTATATCGGCCGGCCTCGAAGACCGAAATTGTGACGGTGTCACCCGAAAAATTTGAAATTACGATATTTGAAAAAATTTGAAAAAAAAAATTACGGAATTTCAAGTGGCCCAATATCTGAAAATGTTCGCAACATATTAATGTACATTTGTGCCAAATTTGGTGCTTGTATCACAAAATGCACAACAGGTTTGCTATGCTGCTACACTACAAAGAGAGTTCACCAATCTGTATTAATCAAACCAGTAGTCCAGAGCTCTTCTGGCAATTTATTTCAGCAGAAGATGCTGCCGAGTAGATTTGCTTATAGTCGTAAACTGTTTGCATGTCTCTTACACTTCCCACAAACACGAGAGCATCATCAGCATAAGCAGAAAGAAAGAAGGGACTATTACAGCCCGGTACCATGATGCCAGTTAACCTTCGCCTCATCAGACAGAGAAAAGGCTCAATACACAAGGAATATAGCTGGCCAGACAGAGGGCATCCTTGCCTTATTCCACTCTCAAAAGGAACAGGTGCGAGTAAGAAACCATTAACTTTAATGAGGCACTCTGCAGAAGTGTGAAGTGTCCAAAGCATACCTACATATCTCCACCCTTACCCGAAGGATAGCAAGGTGTCAAAGAGGTAGTCATGGTTCACTCGGTCAAATGCTTTCTCCTGATCTAAAGAGAGGAACCCAATTTGAGTTGTAGTCATGTCCGCATAGTATATCAAGTCTCTGACCAGATATATATTACCATACTGTATATTATTCTTCCAGGGAGAGCATATGATTGGTCAGAGACCACTATTTTTGTCACCACAGGTCCCAGACGATTTGAAAACACTTTTGCCATTATTTTGTAGTCCATGCATAACAGAGACACTGGACGATAGTTCCTCATATCTCTAAAGTCTCCCTACTTAGAAATCAAAGCCAAGATTGCTCGATGCCAAGACTGTGGCATTTGGCCTGCATCACATGCTTCCTGGTCTACACTTAGGTAGTCATGTTTAATCAGGTCTCTATTTTGTACTTTTGGACTTTTTCGTCCTTTTGTACTTTGTACTTTTGTACTTTTTTGTATAATTCGTAAGATAGGCCATCAATTCCAGGGAACTTATCCACCGACAGACTCTGTAGAGCAGTCGCAAATTCCTCCAGAGTCAAAGGAGCCTCTAGTCATTCTCGATCCTCTGGAGCAGCCACTGGGAGGCTATTCCACAAAGTGCCACAAGCATTAGCATCCACATTTCCCCCCGCCCCTCACCAAGTACAGCTGTGCATAAATGCTCGAATTAGTTCATGAATACTTCTGCAGTTATCAAGTACAGAGCCATCTTCAGCCAGGACACTGTATATAGTTTTAATCGCCCCTTTCGTTTTTCCAAAGCTTTAATATAGCTCAGGGAGTATTCCTCTTCGAATAGTAGCCGCAACCACAAGCGCACATACGCTACTCGCGCCATCATACTGCTACACGCTTTCAGGGTGTGCTTATTTTCTTCGTATCTATGCAATTCAGCAGGGGTAAGTGTTGTCAGGCAACGCTCAAGATGCAACAGCTCCTCTTCCAGCCTCCTTATCTTCATCCCAAATGTTTTGCTCATTCCTGGCACAACAATTTCAGCCGTACCTTCCCCACATCCCACCAATGTCCAAGCAAGCAGAAATCTCCTTTTCTGTTTCTCCATGCTTGCCCAAAGTTATGAAATACTGAAAGAAAAACTTCATCCTGAACTAAGGCATTGTTGAAGTGCCAGAGACCAGTACAGCGCCTCGTCTCAGCCAGAGAAAGCTTTATCCAGACCAGATTATTATCCATAAAATGTGCAAATTTGATAGCGCAGTCACTGATATTCCTGCACCAACGATAAGACAGATAGATTCTGTCTAGTCGGGATTGCAAGATATGGCCACCTCTGATGCTGGTGTATGTAAATGACCTGTCTGTGGGGGTGCTGTAAGCGCCAAATGTCTATCAGGTTTAACTGCATTATTGTTTCTTGTAAAGCTTTAGCAGAAGGACCATGTGGCTCTTGACCCACATGATCGAGAGAGGGATTGAGAGTGCAGTTAAAGTCACCTCCAATAATTACGAATTCTTCATCAGGTAAGGTAAGCATAAATCTCCGCATGAGGTTGAAGAAATGCACTCTCCCAGCTCCAACACATGGCGCATAAACGTTCAAGAGGTTAATAACAACATCATCAAACCGTATTTTCACATGTAACAAACGGCCTAAACTGACCTCATTTATCACAAGTGTATAAAAGGATATCCCACAGGATATCCCACAGGACGTATCTGTTAAGTGACTAAAATACGCCGATCCTTGCCAATGACTTCTCCATCTGAAAGCATCAACTTGAGTTGCGTGTGTCTCTTGTAGAAACGCTACTCCAAGTTTCTCCTTCAAACGGAGGGACAATACTTGATGCACCTGAAATGCATCTTTACATCCGTTGACGTTCAATGATCCAAGACGAAAACCTGTTGCGGTCATTAAGTAAATCAAAATTCTTTGTTTTCATAATTTAGAAAAACCCAACCTAAGTCAGTTCATTCTTAGACCCACAGATCAACAGTTGTGAAAGATCTTCCTGACTCTGACTTGTTCAGCCGAGCCTGAAGCCTCACTTTTGTGTCCTTCTCTTCTCAGTACATCTATAGAATGCACGAGTAAATTTTAGTCTTTCCTCCATTTTAACGCAGTTTCAACTTTCTTCCTACTGTTACATATTTATGTGAATGTATGTGAATTACCATTCAGGTCTTTGCTTATCCGTGTGTAGTATATTAAGTTGTTGTGTAGTTGTTGTGGTTGGAGGGTCAGGAGCCCTTCTGAAAAAGTGGCCGGAAACGGAAGTGACCGGAAACGGAAAAAAAAAAGACACGAGGAAAAAAGGACGAGGAGTCTTCTTCCTCGCCCCGCACCGACGAAAGGTGGGATTGATTGAGCCGTGTGGAAAAGCGGCGTTCCCGAGCCTGTCTGGCGAGAGGAGTTACCGGGACGGATACCTGCCCGGTGGACGTCAAACTGTCGTGTGGCCGTGCACCGACCCAGCGTTTGGCGCCGTTCGTGACACCGTCTAAAAAGACGCGTACGGGTCGCCCGTTGGGGCCTAACACGCCTGGCAAGCGGCGTGGGGCTTTTGGCTTGCTTTCCCGTACCCGCTTCGCGTGGCCACGAGGGGCTGTAGCCGGGGTGCCTGGTACGATACCTGCCCGGTGGAAACACGTCCACCCGGGGTTCGTTCAACCGCCCGAGTGCGGCGACGCCGACCATCATCTTGGTCAGGAGGGGCCCAGAGACATTGTGCGGGACCGAGACCAAAAGGGGGTTGTGAGTACTCACCGGGACACACATATATAAGATGGCCATCTTACTCATAGGGAAGTGCTTGTGAATTGGGAATTGTTGATGGTTGTGTATGGTTGATTGCTCGGGGAAAATCTCCGTGGTTGTGTCATTGAAATTGTATGGTATCATTACCATTGAAATATATCCTTGAACGTCAGTTGTCTCTTGGGTGAAATTCATATGGATTGCGTGGCGAAAGCGCATATATAATACAGCTTTCTGGCGAAGTTCCTCTCACGGTCCGGGGGTCACCGAGACCAGATATTCACCGAGGGGCCCACGTAACAGAATTGGGGGCTCGTCCAAATTACGATTGGCGGATTCGCAATTGGGTCTACGTCCGGGATCTAAAATTGTATAAAATAATAAAATAAAATTTTTAGTAAATAAAATTTATTAATTAAGTATTAATTGGAAAATTTTTGGGGAAATTGGGGTAAAGTCTTGGGGTGAAGGTTAACAGGTGTTAACGATAGTCACCATGGCGTTTGTGGCACAGAACTTTGCGGTAACACCGAGTGAGGCACAGTTCCGAGCGTTACTAAAGTCGGACCTCTTGAAATTGGCCAAACATTTTAACTTGGAGGTCCGAACTAATTTGAGGAAGGCAGAGTTGCAGGCCACGGTGATACAATCTATGGTGGGATTAGGAACATGGGACGAGTTAGCCTGGGAGTGGCTACCCGAAGAACCAGAAGACGTTGAGCTCCGGAAACTGGAGTTGCAATTACGGAGCCAGGAACGGATCAAAGAAGAAGAAAGGAAAGCAGAAGAGAGGAGAGAAGAGAAACAAGCAGAGGAAAGGAGAGTGGAAAGAGAACTCCAGGAAAGGTTAAAAGAAGAAGAAAGGAAAGCAGAAAAGGAAAGAGCAGAAGCAGAAAGGAAAGCAGAAAAGGAAAGAGCAGAAGAAGAAAGGAAAGCAGAAAAGGAAAGAGCAGAGGAAAGGAGAGTGGAACGAGAACTCCAGGAAAGGATGAAAACAGAGGAAAGGAAAGCAGAAGCAGAGGAGCGGAGAGCTGCAAGGGAACTCGAAGCAGAGGAGAGAAAAGCGGAAAGGGAATTAAAGGAACGTGACATGGAGCTTCAGCAAGAAATCAAATTCAAGGAGCTGGAGTTAATGAGAGAACGGGGAGAGGCACCACCCTTGCTGACGGGGTCGACACCTAACCAGAAAACCTGGGATGTGGGCAGACATGTGAGGCTGGTTCCACCCTTCAGTGAAAAAGAAGTCGCGAAATTTTTTCCACACTTTGAGAAAGTGGCTCGACAATTAAACTGGCCGGAGGAGGCCTGGACCATACTCGTGCAAAGTGTGCTGGTGGGGAAAGCTCAGGAAATTTATTCGGCGCTACCAATGGACCAATGTGCAGATTATGAGGTACTGAAGACGCACATCCTCAAAGCGTATGAGTTGGTTCCGGAAGCTTACAGGCAAAAATTCAGGAATGCCAGGAAGAGGGAGAGTGAGACCCATGTGGAGTTTGCCAGAGTGAAAGAAAATATGTTTGATCGGTGGTGTGAGTCAAAAGGAGTCGGGAAAGACTTCGAGACATTGCGGGACTTGATCCTGGTGGAGGAATTCCAGCAGTGTGTCCACGAGGACATCAAAGTGTACCTGCAGGAAAAGAAAGTACCAAAGTTGTGGGACGCAGCCACCATGGCAGATGATTATGCCTTAACCCACCGAATAGGGGTCCACGAACCTAACTCCTCGCCTAGATCTCCGCAGGGGAGGTGGGGAACAGCAGGTGCGGAGAACGACCATACATGGCGGCGGCCTCGAGATGATTATGGGGACAACTATGATACCCCACCTGTTCGAAATCAGATGGATGCGGGCCCAAGACAAACTTATAGTTCGGGGGGCCCGAGGCAGACCACGAGTTTTTCCTCCGGGCCTACTTGCGCTTTTTGCAAGAAACCTGGACACTTGATGTCCAGTTGTTACCGCATGAAAAGCGAAGACCCAGAGCGGAGTCCGACTACTACGACTCCAAACGCAATGGCCATTGTGAGAAATCGCCATCAAAAGGGTTACCAACCATTTATTTCAGAGGGGTTTGTGTCACGGGATGGAGCCTCGACTAACCGGAAACCGGTTAGGATATTGAGGGACACAGGGGCACATCAATCTTTAATGCTGGAAGGCATTTTGCCATGGTCCGAGGAGACGGCAACGGGGGATAGTGTTCGTTTACAGGGGATCGGGGGCGGTGTTAGTGCTCCCCTTCATGTCATCCATTTGGAGTCCGATTTGGTGTCAGGACCGGTCACCGTCGGTTTACAAGCCACGCTTCCTGTAGAGGGTGTATCTGTGGTTATCGGGAATGATTTGGCCGGGGGTCAAGTTTATGGTAACCTGAGGGTTGGTAAAGAGCCCAGCAGGGAAAATAACGCCACACCCGCTCGGGATGGCGACAAAAGTGCCAAGTTATTTGTAGGGGGACTGAACTTCAAAACAGAGGAAGAAGTTCTGACCTCTGTCTTCAACAGATATGGGCCGCTGGTGGAAGTGCGGTTGGTAAGAGACTGGGAAACGCAACAGTCAAGAGGGTTCGGCTTTGTCACGTTTGCCAGCACAAAAGACGCCAGAGAGGCAGAGAAGATTGGAATGGCAAGGATTTGGAGGGTCGGACCATAACAGTAGGGAAGGCATTTCGTAGACGTCGAGAGGGCTACAGGAGAGGACAACTGGGCGGTAGTTTTGGTGGTGGCCGCAATCAATATTATTATGGAGGCTCCCTGAGTTACGGCCGCTCCCGAAGGAAGGATTGGCAAAGTAGTGGCCGAGAAGGAGACCGCTATTCATGGGACTACAGGGACAAGTGGTCCCACCCTAAGTATTAGGGAAGTTCTGAGAAGTTGAAGCACTGAATGCGGCGGAGCCGCCGAGCCAAGATTCCTACACGGATTAACCGTGAACGCCGTTCCTAAAGGCGTCCATGTAGTGAACTTTCATGCACGGACTAACCGTGAACTCCACGTTCCTCAAGGCGCCCATGTAGAGAACTTTCCTGCACGGACTAACCGTGAACTCCACGTTCCTAAAGGCATCCATGTAGTGAATACTCGGCTTGGCCTCCCGGAAAAAGTGCTATCGAGTGGCTTAACTTTGGATCTTTGATAAACCCCTTAACCTTCATTCACAAGAAACTGACGGTCAAAGTCAGAGGGTCATGAGATGGAGTTTGATTTGGCAGGGACAATGTCGTTGCTGGTGCTTAGTCCAGAGTGAGTAATCTGGAGGGGTTGTGGTGAAATTTTGGTTGCTTTATTTTTAAGTGATAACTGTGCCCGGGGGGAACTGATAATGTGGGGGGGTTGAGTTATCTGGTTTGTTTCTCCAAATTGGCCGGCAAAGAAAGTTTTCGCTGGGTTCAAACTTTCTTTCTTGAAGGGGGGGGAGTGTTACATATTTATGTGAATGTATGTGAATTACCATTCAGGTCTTTGCTTATCCGTGTGTAGTATATTAAGTTGTTGTGTAGTTGTTGTGGTTGGAGGGTCAGGAGCCCTTCTGAAAAAGTGGCCGGAAACGGAAGTGACCGGAAACGGAAAAAAAAAGACACGAGGAAAAAAGGACGAGGAGTCTTCTTCCTCGCCCCGCACCGACGAAAGGTGGGATTGATTGAGCCGTGTGGAAAAGCGGCGTTCCCGAGCCTGTCTGGCGAGAGGAGTTACCGGGACGGATACCTGCCCGGTGGACGTCAAACTGTCGTGTGGCCGTGCACCGACCCAGCGTTTGGCGCCGTTCGTGACACCATCTAAAAAGACGCGTACGGGTCGCCCGTTGGGGCCTAACACGCCTGGCAAGCGGCGTGGGGCTTTTGGCTTGCTTTCCCGTACCCGCTTCGCGTGGCCACGAGGGGCTGTAGCCGGGGTGCCTGGTACGATACCTGCCCGGTGGAAACACGTCCACCCGGGGTTCGTTCAACCGCCCGAGTGCGGCGACGCCGACCATCATCTTGGTCAGGAGGGGCCCAGAGACATTGTGCGGGACCGAGACCAAAAGGGGGTTGTGAGTACTCACCGGGACACACATATATAAGATGGCCATCTTACTCATAGGGAAGTGCTTGTGAATTGGGAATTGTTGATGGTTGTGTATGGTTGATTGCTCGGGGAAAATCTCCGTGGTTGTGTCATTGAAATTGTATGGTATCATTACCATTGAAATATATCCTTGAACGTCAGTTGTCTCTTGGGTGAAATTAATATGGATTGCGTGGCCAAAGCGCATATATAATACAGCTTTCTGGCGAAGTTCCTCTCACGGTCCGGGGGTCACCGAGACCAGGTATTCACCGAGGGGACCACGTAACACTACTATGTAAACTTTTTTCAGGGAACTCTAAAATTTCATTGCCAGGAATGCAAGGAAGATGCCCTGAAGGCAGTTCCACCTCAAAGGTCATCATCGCTCCTTGATCTTCCCAGTCCCCAATGCTCTCCTCATCGTCACTGTCTGGGCTCTCATGATCTCTCCCCTTTGCTTTGTTTTCTCTGGGTGCCTCACCCTCTACCTCATCATTACTTTAAACAGGCTTAGCAGAGGCTTCTGGCAACACAGATGAAATTTCCTCCGGTATTATTGGTGCAATTATTGCTGCCCCACTAGATAAAGCTGTAGGAATTGAGGATGCTACCTCCAAGGGAACAAGGAGTTCATCCATTTGAGGTGTTTCCCATGAGGTGTGCCTGTCGACTTCCCTCTCTGCGCATCTTCTGGATACAGAAGAAATATTCAACATCAATCCGTACAGGCACGACCCCAGCTGCTTGTATGATTGGTTATTTTAGTATACTTTCTTCAACAAAAATGGACTCCACAGTTTCATTTGAGCATTCGGTGGTGTTTTTTCTTTGAGGAACTTCCACTGTGGATGTAGCTTCAATTGGCTTATTGCGAAGCTTATTTGCAGCTGTTGATGTTGCAGTGGGATGTACCATCTTCACAACAGACCTCTCAGTCTCCTTTAACTCTACCAAGTCAGGAGATGTCACCAGGTCGGTCGTCATTACCGCACTGGCTTTAGTTATAGATATTTTGCTTCTTTGTTCACTCTTTAAGTGAACACTTGCAGGTCACTAGCTGCACTTGGCAGCCGATCACATTCATGATCTGGTACTTGAGGATGAGTACCTATTTCTTCTTCCATTTGTTCAGGTTCTGTAACTAACTATTTTTTCAGAGCACACAACTTTGTTGATCGTTTTGCCATGTCCTTATCAGTTGTAACTTCAGAAGTATCAACATGATCACCATTCCCCACATCTTCTAGCTCCGATTTCTCTTCTGTGCTCTTTTCCCTTTCCCTAACTTTACCATTTTCCATTGATCTATGTCTGAGGGTAAGCTAGGGCCAGGACACGGCACAGAAACCTCTGAAGTACTACTTTCCTCTTCCTTCGACTCTTCTGGACATGGAGGAGCAGGTACTTCTTTACTGATACCTGGAGTGATATTCTCATTTTCCTTTTGCTGTTCAAGGCTCCGAGGAGCAGGCACTTTCTTTAAGATAGTGGGATAGTCTGCTCTCCAGTGATCCTTTGCCTTACAAATATGACAACAAGGCTTATTAGTCATTTAAAAGACCTCATAATTCTTGCCTTCAAACGGAATGACAAAGGATCCCTCCAATTCCGTGTCATTGTACAGTTCAATGGAAACTTGTCTTTTAAAAGACAAGATATGACGAAGTGCAGGCTCACGACATCCGAGAGGCACAGGCCTAATGTGTGATCTGAGCACCCCCAATCACTCCAAGAATGGCACACTGGCACAGCCACATGATCAGCAATAAAGGGAGGCATGTTAGAGAGTATGATTGGTGTTCCAAGGCTCGAAAGTGGTTCTACTTGGACAAACAACCCTCCTACAACAATGCCTTTCTCTATCACCTTATTCGCTGCAGCCTCGGATTTAAGGAAGAACACAGCTCTTCCATACATTTTAGAGGCTGCAACTATTACGGATGAACCGACCACAATGGACATTGCAGCAAAATACAATGCTCGAGGAGCAGCAAAATGCCGTGGCGTGGCGTAGTAGTAGCAGTCGTAGCGGTAGTGTAGTGGTAGTAGTAGTAGTGGTAGTAGTAGTAGTAGTAGTAGTGGTAGTAGTAGTAGTAGTAGTAGTAGATTCAGATAGTAGCAGTGGTAACAGTAGAGGTAGTGGTATTAGCATTGTAGTAGTAGCAGTATTAGTATTAGTGGTAGTAGGGTATTGGCGATATTAGTAGTAGTGGTAATAGTAGTAGTAGTAGTAGTAGTAGTAGTAGTAACGGTAGTAGTAACGGTAGTAGTAGTGGTAGTAGTATTAGTGGTAGTAGTAGTAGTAGTTGTAGTAGTACATTCAGCTAGTAGCAGTGGTAACAGTAGAGGTAGTGGTATTAGCGTTGTAGTAGTAGCGGTATTACTGGTAGTGGTAGTAGTAGTAGTAGTAGTAGTAACTGTAGGGATAGTGGTATTAGAGCGTTGTAGTAGTAGCAGTATTAGTAGTAGTGGTAGTAGAGTAGTGGCGGTATTAGTCGTAGTGGTAATAGTTGTAGTAGTAGTAGTAGTAGTAGTCGTAGTAACGATAGTAGTAGTAGTAGTAGTAGTACATTCAGCTAGTAGTAGTCGTAGTAACGCTATTAGTAGTAGTAGTAGTGGTAGTAGTAGTGGTAGTAGTAGTATTAGTAGTAGTAGTAGTAGTATTAGTAGTAGTAGTAGTAGTTGTAGTAGTACATTCAGCCAGTAGTAGTGGTAACAGTAGGGGTAGTGGTATTAGCATTGTAGTAGGAGCAGTATTAGTAGTAGTGGTAGTAGAGTAGTGGCGGTATTAGTCGTAGTGGTAATAGTTGTAGTAGTAGTAGTAGTCGTAGTAACGATAGTAGTAGTAGTAGTACATTCAGCTAGTAGTAGTCGTAGTAACGATATTAGTAGTAGTAGTGGTAGTAGTAGTACTAGTGGTAGTAGTAGTAGTAGTAGTAGTAGTAGTAGTAGTAGTATTAGTTGTAGTAGTATTAGTTGTAGTAGTAGTAGTAGTTGTAGTAGTACATTCAGCTAGTAGTAGTGGTAACAGTAGAGGTAGTGGTATTAGCATTGTAATAGGAGCGGTATTAGTACTAGTAGTAGTGGCAACAGTAGGGCTAGTGGTATTAGCGTTGTAGTAGTAACGGTAGTAGTAGTAGAAGTAGTACATTCAGCTAGTCGTGTGATTAAGAACGAAGCAGACACAAAGCCACCCCGCTCGATATATAATCCGCCTGAAAAAGCCCGATGATTTCCACATCCCACATGGCAGGAACGTCAAGCCATCAGCGCCGTATAATGATGTCTGCTTGGAGGGAAAGGCGACGAAATCCGCCTTCGTACCGATAATGGACCCGAGCAAGCTTGTTGACCTGGACGTTATATAGTGTGGGAAGGAACCGCGCTTTCAAATCCGGTGCTCATGTGAACCTATCCTTGATTGTGACTTCACGGGATCCAGCGTTGGTGGAACTCATAAACCATGAAGACCGGAGCCAAGGCAGAGACCGATCGCAGAAACGCGTCTGGCTCCTCCATCTCATGATTGTCATGGCAGCTCTGCTGTGCCGACACTTACGGGCTAAGTGGATAGAAAAACAAACAATTAATGAGATTGGTCTCCGCTCGGCTTTGAACGTAATTAACGACTTAAGTAGCTTTCAAAACATGACCACGTTTCGCCAATTCGTATTCACAAAAGAAAACCGAGGCGCTGTCAAGGGTACGAGTCTGACACCACACACCAGTACGTAGTATATGGACAGGGGTTAGCCCTTGCAGCACGACGTGTGGACAGCTTTGTACGAGTAATGGGATGAGACCAAAAGCGGACGGGCTGACACAGAGTAAAGTAAATCGTCACAAACTATTGCGCAACGAACTGTTATGTCTGGGGGTAAAGCAATATCTAGAGCCAGGTAGATCTGTATAGGTAGGTATTCGACTGTCGCGAGAGGGAAACTACCTTGTAATAAGTTCTGTGTGTTTAGGTGGTTTGTCGGTTAAGAAGTATACCTGTGGACATACCAGGATGTTCGAGCGTTAGATAGATAAGGGATTAAAGATAACAGCCCCTGTGTGTCAAACCTGGTAGCCAACCTTTGTCCCTTATGGCAATGCACACCAACATAGACATTTAGACAGGCCCTGAGCGCAACATTAAATAATTCCCTTCCTTGACAAGGACTTCGGAAGAGAACAGGCAAAAGGAAACCAGGCCAGGACACCGCCGATGATGGCCGCCACCAGTTACACCTCCGACAGGCCTAGCCACATCGAGTGCCACGCACTATGACCACGCTACAGGGAATGAGTGATGGGCAGCGCGGTAGGTGCGGACCTCCAGCCAACGAGCACGAGAGGCGCGAAGCTGGAAAGTCCGGTGGAAGGCGCTGATTGGGTGGCGCACCAAGGTTGACGTCACCGGGAGGTTATTTAAGGGCGCCCCGAACGCCATTTGCTCTCTTGGTGCTTGGACATCATTCGCTCTCTTCGTGCTTGGACATCATTCGCTCTTCGTGCTTGGACATCATTCTCTCTTTGTGCCTGGACATCATTCGCTCTCTTCTTGCTTGACTCTTGGATATCCAGCAGTTCGTCTTGCACTTCCGGCGATTCTTGCTTGCGCAGCTTCCTCTTGCAGCACGTCCTTCCCTGGCTGTCGTGTGCGATCGGTGCTTCTGACGCTTGGAGTGGTGTACGGACCTCGCGGGCGTTGGCTCGCCATCTGCGTGTGCTTGGAGCAGTGCTCGGTGCTGTGGTGCTGGAGCGAGGGACCTCGTGGGTGCATCGGGGCCGAACGGAGCCCTGTTGGATGGCAGACAAGACAAGGCGAGGGACAGATAAGGCCGCACGCACCATTTTACATTTTACACGACGAGACAATTATTTTCCTTTAATCCATTCCGTGTCTGTTGTTGAGTTTGGTCTGTGGGATCCCAATTTAGGCTTTTTATTTGATTACCGTCACGTCAATTGTTTCGGGTTCCATTTAATAAATCTTTATTTTTGTACATTTGAAATCTTGTGTTTGTCGAGTTCGGTTCATTAATTCCCCGCATGATCAAAGCCGCGGTCGGCGCGCTCCAGGTAAGTGCTTTTGCCGCAGCCTTCCATTTTTCTTCCTCCTCCCGTGTTTCATAAGTAAAATCCGTGTTTGGTCGTCGCCTCCAATTAAAGCCGTTTTTGGTCCATCCGCGAGCCCTGGTATTAACCGAAGGGTCCGTGCGACAGAACGTTACAAGTGTGATTGTGACGTAACAAATGATTACGTCACCTACTGAGTAATACTATCTGAAGATAATTAAGTATTAACTCAAACTGTTTGAAAATGACGTTTCGTGAAATTACGTCACAAATTATGTCAGGTCAAGGACTCGTTGAGAAATGAGAACCCTTTGTTTATTGTTTATTTACAAGACAAATGCATCACGTTGCACGTTTCAGACAAGTTGGGCTCAGTATTCCGTTGTGTGGGACTGCACTCCATCTGTGTGTGCGTGTATGTATATGTATATATATATATATATATATATATATATATATATATATATATATATATATATATATATATATATATATATATATGTATATATATATATATATATATATATTGTTACAGATCGCGGTTAGGATGTTATAGACCGAGCGGTGGTTTAAAACCGCGACCTAACAAAACTCACCCGATTCCACCCGAACGTTGGTTGTATCGCACCCTAGCTGCTCAATGAGGGAAAAGACAAAAGCGACGCAATGCAAGAGGAAAACGGAGACAAAAAAAGGTTTGAAATACTACTACATTTATTCCTACTATTTACACACAAGCAAAAAGACAGATGTCACGTTTATTTACAAGCACAAGACGCAGGTGACACAGTGCAAATTTAGCTTACCTACAGACTTAACTTATATCCCAGGACAGAACAAACAGAACGCTGACTCACGCGGGGAATGCCAGGGATGGCAGAAGGTGGATGGCTGGCGGGAGAGGAAAGGTCCAAGGGGGGGTCTTGCAGCTCAATCGTGCGTTTGGCAGCCGCCATTCCTTTTTGTTGGCCCTGCTCCAAACCGCCGTTCAGGCCCCCTTTGGCGGTTGCCGGGTGTCGCTGCTGCGGCGGCCTCCGTCCGCTGCGTTCCCAGGACTTGTCTCACTGGTCTGGTCCCTCAACCCTCAACCCTCAACTCTTTCTTGCTTCTCTCACTTCTCACCACCGACTCCTCTCTCTGGCAACCGACTGTGACCAACTCCTTGCAACCAACTCCTCCTCTCTTCACAACCCTTCTTTTTCCAACCCAGAGTGCATCTCTCTTTCTTCTTCTTTTTTCTGTCACTTCCGGTTGCGCCCTTTTATAGCGCCCCCAGCGATCACGCCCCCGGCGCTTTGGACACGCCCATCGGGGCGCTCACCTCGGCCCTGGCTGGTCGCACGACCCTCGGGCTCCGCCCCGGACGACGACGGGCGGGCGCGCCCCTCCCCTCCTCTGACGAGGTGGAGACACGCCTTTCTTCCCTGACTCGAGCCTCGTGGTCAATGGCGGTTATTGGAGGGGAGGTGATTGGGAATCGAGGGCTCAGCAATGACGAGAGGGGATGTAATATGGCAATCGAGGGTCGGCAATCACGAAAGGGGGATGTGAAGGAAATGGGGATTTTTGGGGATGGGAATGAAAGGGGGTCTATTCTCTTTCACTGGTGCAATGGAGTACTTCAATTAATGGGAGACACAGCCTTATCCTAAAACACAGAATAAGATATAACTGTCAAAAGAAAAGATATATCGTGTCCTGCATGTATGTTTTTTTATGGACTAACTACGGGAACGCCCTTTGACCTTTATACAACCACAACGGAGGGAGGAGGGGTGAGTTTTACAACAACCTTTTACAACAACCTTTTACAACATTTTACCACCACCACAAAATTAAAAAAACATTCTCATATTCACAACACTGCACCCTCCTCCCCTTAGGCACGTCCCGGGCCTATTATTTTTACCTTAGTGTGGCATGTAGGTGTAGTTCCCTCTACTTTTAACCTGACCCTGAGTGCGACAGTTTTAAAACATAAATAAATGTGTCCCGCTGCTCCATTGCACCCTGCCTAACAGACTTACGCCCACAGTTAACCGAATTGCGGAATGGTCTTCAAACTATACACTGACGGTGGGGAGCATTATTTACACTGACGCTAATTTTATTTACAAAACTAACCCAGGACCTGTAATTGTTCTTTCTGGGGGGAGGACAGTCTGCTCTGCATCAATGCACCATTAAAGCACCCAAAACCGCACCAATACACACCCAAGCACCAATCGGTGCAGTCCCCATTGTTCAATGAATAAAATAAAACCAACAAACCCAACCCTGCAGGTGTCTCTTGCTCTTCGGCTCCCTCTGCTGGTTATCATTATTTCTTCCAGTTGTTGTCATTTTCATTTGCTTTGCTTACTGGCGGCCTATTTGCAATAAAGCTTGCCCAAACGTGTCCATTTTATTTATCTTTATTTATGGCCCACAGGGCCGACTACGTGTGGTTCACCTGTGGGGCATCGGTGCCCTGTGGCCAAGGTCCGCCAGCAAGATTTCGGGCCCTCATGGCCGGTTCCAGCAGAGGGGCCTTGCCCCAACCCATGGGGTCCATAAGTGGTGCTCGGCCACTGACATGTGGTCCATAATGTGGTGCATCGATGCAGACAGCTGGTTCTGGGAATTTCGGGCGCACAATGGCCGACCCACGCACGCTCCCCTCGGCGCCCAACGGCGCTCAGGTCCTCATGTGGGAGACAAAAAGGGGGGACAAGACAGATGAGCGAGGGGTAAGGTCTCAAGGGTACACATCAAAAAGGCAATGCAAGGCGAAATGCGTACGGAGGGCGAAGTGAGAACGCTCGTCCCTACCGTACGTCACCCCCCTGTTACCTAGCCCACCCTTGCCCTTACCCCATATGTACAAAACCTACACATTACCAATTCGTCACTACTGTCACGTCTTCCCCATATTTCCCCTATATCAAATTCGTCACCACAATCCCTCTACTTCAAAAATTTGCCATCATCAATTCATCATCAATCCTCATAAGGAGGCAGAGATGGAACATCAAAGCACAATGTCACACCCACGTCATGATGCGTCTCACAATCCAAACATTTGCACAATAAAAAATAATAAAACATGGCATGGTGTGGAGTTACCTGTCACCTCCGGTGAGTGGGTGCAGATGGTGCGAGGAGATCCTTCATCCTAACTATCCTCTAAATGACTTTAACACACTTTACACTACCCGGGGTCTTTCTCCGGCCAAACCATTGGCCCTCTTACACTATGGGTTCTAAAAACCAATTCCCATTGGCCAAACTGTGGTGCTTCTCAATTTGGGGTCTCACTCCCCCGATTCATCTCCCGGTGCCCTCGCACAATTTCTGGGCTGCGACGTGTAGCTCTCCCAACAGGTCTACCCACCTGCACACCTCCACCACTGTAGTTGCCACCCGAGCTTACCTAGCTCCTCACCCTAACCTATCTAACTGGGGGCAGCCCCTCTCCTGGCTCTGTCACCCCATGGTGCCCTCTGGCACTGGGCTACCCGGGTCCGTCCTCCGGATCCTCGGGCCCCATCCACAACAACTACTACCGGCTCCCAGAGCCCACCTGCGGCCTCACCTGGCCGACATCCTTACAGTGGTGGAGTGCCCAAACCAACTAGACACACTAACAGGCTACACGCCCAGCCATTTCCACAACACCAACGCACCCATCCACATACCATTCTGTCACCCGCACCACAGATGCCAATATCCAACCACAATTTACCTGTACCCTCTACCTAACACTTACACTACCCGCCCCGGGTATCCGTGATGGGGGTCCACTCTTCCCCCATTCACACCTTTGCACCATCCACTCCACTCCACAATTTCCACCATTCTCACTCCACGACCATCCATTCCACTACTCCATACCCTTTATTCCATACAACCACATACACCTGTTGTTGCACACCTGTGCAATCCTACCTGGTGCCACCTGCACCCTCCTCCTCTTCCTGGACCAGTTGGTCAACACAACACACAATCACCACTACTCCCTCATACACTGCTCCACTCACCTGTTCAGTTGCACACCTGTGCAATCACACCTGTTCAATCACTCACACACACGGCATCATCTCAGCTAACTCCTCCCCTCTGAAACTTGCGCTTCCCAGTCGTCCCTTTAAACTATTGCGCTCCCACGTCATTATCATCCACACTAAACTACCTGCGTCCCCACTACAGGTATCAGTCACTAACTAAACTTAACGTTACCTAATGTCAATCTCTTCTAGATCCCTATCATTATCCAAGCCCTCCCTGGCTCGGCTGTCATAGCCACCCCATAAACTATTGCGCATTTGCCCCCACTCTGTGAGGGATGGTGGATTTGCCATCCCACCACATCGGGGGTCTCTCACTATCAATTTTGTTCGTCCAGATTCCACAAGTCAAAAATTTTCTATTTACTGCCAATTCTATTCACTTTTCTAAATTTTGTATCAAATCACTACTATCACTATCACCATCACCCGTCTACTTATTAGGTCCTCTCGGTGCGCCAATTCACATCTACAGCCCGGCTTCGTACAGCCGAGCAATGAACGCGGGTTCTTTTGTGCCAGCGGCTGGATACGTCCCGCATTCGGGGCAGGGACGGAGGCTTACCCGGGCCGAGATCCCATGCACCACCTCGGCGTGAAGCCATCCAATGTCCCGATCTCGACCTGCCGGCACGTCTCAATAGAAAGTGGTCGCCATGACGACCCTTCCTATCGGGCTGCCCGCTCCGCCTAGTGGAGCCCGGACGCGGCCGCTCCACGCGAGGCCCAGCGTGGATCGCGCACGGCGGTCCTTTCGAACCCGCCGTGGCTCGGATCTCCGCTGGTTCTCGCGGCACGCGAAGCCCGGCACGCACCGAGGGCCCGATCCGGCTAAAGGTCGACCTAACCTTTAACCCGGTTACCGTCGACGCTTCACCTGCAGGCTTACATGCATACGCTACCTCTTTCTTGCTCATACATGCAGCCGTTCCCATTCTCCTCGTACCTTTTCTTTCACACCTCGGTACACTCACTCCGCTCACCGACTTGGTCACACACCTGACCACCGAACACTTTGGCACACATTCGTCGCTCGCACACCTCACTAACACACCTCTTCGCGCGCCCTCCTCGGTCACTTCCTCTGTGACAATCACAGGTGTGCTCTCATTCGCACACCCATCCACGTGCCTCACTACCAACTCAAATGTGCCTTCCCACACACGCTCTACCATCCCAGGTGTGCTTCCTTCCATTCCAGGTGTACATCCTCGCTCACCTGTCACAACCAACTCACGCTCCGTTTCACTCTCACTACTCTCACCTCCACTCTCGGTCGCGCACTCACCCTTACTCTCGACAGCACACTCTTTCCTCATGCACCCGTCCGTTACACACCTTTCTCGCGCGTCCTCCCGCGCACACTTTTTCGTTACTTCCTCCGTAACACTCACCACACCGCGCTTCCCTGTGCTCCCTCGCACACGCGCTTCGACCAACTCACTCTTGACGGCACACTCACTCCTCGGCGTGCACTTTTTCCTCACACACCCCATGGTCGGACATTCTCGCACACCTCTTTTTTCGCACACCAGACCTGTCGCACACTTCACCAACGGCCTCTCACGAACACCCGGATCCAAACCAATCCCCAAGCCGACTGAAGCTTTCCTCACATCATGTACATTGCCACTCACCTTGGCACCTCGTCCCCGCACCTCCTTTGCCACCTGCAAACTCTTTATTTGGTTAGTGAGCATCACATCATGAGTTGAGCACCGACCTTGCACATATTCCATTACCTCCTCCTTTATCTCCCTCTTAGTTTCCGTCCGTCCCTTCTTAATTTCACTCACCTCTTCTCCCACTTCTAGTTTTTGTTTAACCTCTTTTATTTCTCGGTGCGTCCCCTCAAGTTCGTCCTCTAAGGCTACCGTGACCGTCTCTATGTGCATCCTCACCTGCCGGTCCTTTGTCTCCATTATCTCTGTCACCTCCTCCACCCTCATTGTCAGTTCCTCCCGTACCATCTGACATTGCCTCTGCGTCGCTATTAATTCGTTTTTAATTTCTTTTTGTGTCGCCTTTAACCCTCCTAGTACCGCAGTGTTCTTTTGAACCTGCTCCACTAACTTAGTTTGTCCCTCTGTCAGCTGCTCCACCTCCTCCGTCAGATCTTCTATTCCCCCTTGTAACTTAGCCGTATTATTCCTCACTTCTTTCTCTATACGCTTTTCGCCTCGCTTTACCTCCTCGCGTAGCCCCGAGACCTCCTCACTCACCCCTCGTCGTATTTCCTCCATCTGGTTCCCCATCTGTTCGATTTCCCGGGCGGATTGTTCCCCTATTTCCCGCAATTTGTCCTCCATCCTATTTTCTAACCCCATTAACCCATTTTTCACCCCCTCTAACTGATTCTCCTGGGCAGCCATTCTATTTTCCACCCCCGTTAACCCATGTTTCACCCCTTCTATCCCATTGTCTAACCCCTCAAATTTCTTGTCTAACTCCTTAAAATTATTGTCTAACCCCTCACCGGTACCCCTCGCTTCGTCCCTCATTACCCCCATTTGGTTTCCCATTACCCCCAATTGCTCACTCTGAGCATCCATCCGGTTCCCCATTACCCCCATTTGGTTTCCCATTACCCCCATTTGGTTTCCCAAGTCATTCCTCAGGTCTTCACTTGTCTGGACCATGAGCGCCTTTATTTGTTCCATAAATAGGCCCCAATCCATCGGCGGCGCTGCTACGGTCACGGGCGCGGCCAAATTTGGCGCCACAATAATCATGTGCGCGAGCGCGCCATTTTGCGCGCCTGAAATTCCCGCAACCACATTGCCATTTTCCTCCTCCCTTTCTTCCCCGAAGTCCTGGGTTATTTCTAACCCCTCTATCTCTCCCACCGGCATCCCGTCGCCTTGGACAGCCATGGCGCGATTTCAAAATTCGGGCTTTTCCTTTAAAACAAAACAAATTTCGGTATTTTATAATTTTGAGCGCGTGAAGCGCGCTCCGGGTCGATCTCACTCCCCGACACCAATTGTTACTCTAATAGTACAATTGGTGTTCCAAAATTTGGGCTAAATAAATTTAGTCCCAGGTTCGAATCCAACTCCTGACAACCAATTGTTACAGATCGCGGTTAGGATGTTATAGACCGAGCGGTGGTTTAAAACCGCGACCTAACAAAACTCACCCGATTCCACCCGAACGTTGGTTGTATCGCACCCTAGCTGCTCAATGAGGGAAAAGACAAAAGCGACGCAATGCAAGAGGAAAACGGAGACAAAAAAAGGTTTGAAATACTACTACATTTATTCCTACTATTTACACACAAGCAAAAAGACAGATGTCACGTTTATTTACAAGCACAAGACGCAGGTGACACAGTGCAAATTTAGCTTACCTACAGACTTAACTTATATCCCAGGACAGAACAAACAGAACGCTGACTCACGCGGGGAATGCCAGGGATGGCAGAAGGTGGATGGCTGGCGGGAGAGGAAAGGTCCAAGGGGGGGTCTTGCAGCTCAATCGTGCGTTTGGCAGCCGCCGTTCCTTTTTGTTGGCCCTGCTCCAAACCGCCGTTCAGGCCCCCTTTGGCGGTTGCCGGGTGTCGCTGCTGCGGCGGCCTCCGTCCGCTGCGTTCCCAGGACTTGTCTCACTGGTCTGGTCCCTCAACCCTCAACCCTCAACTCTTTCTTGCTTCTCTCACTTCTCACCACCGACTCCTCTCTCTGGCAACCGACTGTGACCAACTCCTTGCAACCAACTCCTCCTCTCTTCACAACCCTTCTTTTTCCAACCCAGAGTGCATCTCTCTTTCTTCTTCTTTTTTCTGTCACTTCCGGTTGCGCCCTTTTATAGCGCCCCCAGCGATCACGCCCCCGGCGCTTTGGACACGCCCATCGGGGCGCTCACCTCGGCCCTGGCTGGTCGCACGACCCTCGGGCTCCGCCCCGGACGACGACGGGCGGGCGCGCCCCTCCCCTCCTCTGACGAGGTGGAGACACGCCTTTCTTCCCTGACTCGAGCCTCGTGGTCAATGGCGGTTATTGGAGGGGAGGTGATTGGGAATCGAGGGCTCAGCAATGACGAGAGGGGATGTAATATGGCAATCGAGGGTCGGCAATCACGAAAGGGGGATGTGAAGGAAATGGGGATTTTTGGGGATGGGAATGAAAGGGGGTCTATTCTCTTTCACTGGTGCAATGGAGTACTTCAATTAATGGGAGACACAGCCTTATCCTAAAACACAGAATAAGATATAACTGTCAAAAGAAAAGATATATCGTGTCCTGCATGTATGTTTTTTTATGGACTAACTACGGGAACGCCCTTTGACCTTTATACAACCACAACGGAGGGAGGAGGGGTGAGTTTTACAACAACCTTTTACAACAACCTTTTACAACATTTTACCACCACCACAAAATTAAAAAAACATTCTCATATTCACAACAATATATATATATATATATATATATATATATATATATATATATATATATATATATATATATATATATATATATATCAGTCACTATGCGACTATCATGTCACTATATCATGCGATGCGGAGATGCATGGCGATGACGTCATGCTGTCCGCTCATTAGGTTGGAGAACCAGATTACAGATACTATATATATATATATATATATATATATATATATATATATATATACAGTATATATATATATATATATATATATATATATATGTGTGTGTGTGTGTGTGTGTGTGTGTGCAGTGTGTGTGTGTGCAGTGTGTATGTGTAGGTGTGTACGTGTGTGTGTGTGTGTGTGTGTGTGTGTGTGTGTGTGTGTGTGTGTGTGTGTGTGTGTGTGTGTGTGTGTGTGTGTGTGTGTGTGTGTGCGCAGTGTCCATGTGTGTGCAGTGTCCGTGTGTGTGTGTGTGTGTGTGTGCAGTGTCCGTGTGTGTGTGTGCAGTGTCCGTGTGTGTGTGTGTGTGCAGTGTCCGGGTGTGTGCAGTGTGTGTGTGTGTGTGTATGTGTGTGTGCAGTGTCCGTGTGTGTGGGTGCAGTGTCCGTGTGTGTGTGTGCAGTGTCCGCGTGTGTGTGTGTGTGTGTGTTTTTGTGTGCAGTGTCCGTGTGTGTGCAGTGTGTATGTGTGTGTAGGTGTGTGCGCAGTGTCCGTGTGTGTGTGTGTGTGTAGTGTCCGTGTGTGTGTGCAGTGTCCGTGTGTGTGTGTAGCGTCCGTGTGTGTGTGTAGCGTCCGTGTGTGTGTGCAGTGTCCGTGTCAGGTCTGTAACCTTTTTACCATTTGAGTTTTGTCATCCAATTTTCACCAACGCTTTATTTTGATATGGAGAAGGTAAATTAATAATTTTGTCAAAAGGTCAAAGGTCAGCTTCACATAAAATCGTCAATTTTCATGATTGACCTGAAATTTTTAAAAAATTTGCATATTGGGTCAACTAATTTGTGGACAGCACAGATGAAGTACACAAAAACGGCAACACAAAAATTTACCTTTAGAAAGTCTTCCATAAATGTGAAAATCAAGCAGCAAATCAGCAAAATGTGGAAACCACTGAGAGCAGACAAAATGGCGACTTAATACATTTGGGATGAAATAGTTCCACATGGCCGACGTTTGATTTGAGTTCCAAACGCGACGTTTGATTTTTTGTTTTTTAATATATATATATTTATATTTATATATATATATATATATATATATATATATATATATATATATATATATATATATATATATATATATATATATGTATCAGAATAACCGAGGTACGCACACTCGCCGTCTCAAATGGGTTCAAATCCCGACCCAGCTATAAACTGTCATTCCGCTGTTTGCCAGGAAGGGTGATTGATCACTCAGATGGACGTTGGACTGGCCATTTCGTCTGTCGGCATTAGTTGGTGGACGTTAAACATCCCACTCCGTTCATCACCAACACTTGGCGAGCTATCGCCGGCACCATGGCAAAATTCAAATTTCCTGCCTTAACCATTGCTGGGAGAGGGATGGCAACCCTCATGACCCGATGCCTGAAAACTGTTTCGGCAGAACCAACACTCCGTATCATGCAGTATGGTACATCGGATCGGATAGATATATCATGTGTATGTGTTTGACATGATGTCAGGTGCACAGAAGACAAAGAAAGCCATGACGCCAATCTTTCCCCCGTTAAAAGCAAGTGTTGTCATCGAGGAATTTTTAAACAATTATTTATTTAATTATATAGTTTAACCACACGTGTCACCTCACTGGCATGTGGAGCCTCCCAGGTGAGATGTGTCGTTCTTGTGATAACCTCTCCAGTCCTGAACAAATCTGTCAATTCGACCATGCCCTTTCATGCATCAGCAATCATTTCAGCAACGCATGCGTGAGACGCCTTGATTTCGCCTAATTAACATTACAACCTCATTCACAACCTGTCTCATCAAAACCCATAATGAGTTTGTTGAGCTGCAGAGCATGGTGGGGGATGGGGAGGGGGGTTGGAGAACGTTGCGGATATCGTCCAATTATATTTATTTAGCGTGTCAAGTGACCCCCCCCCCCCCCCTTTAAACCTCCACCTTTCCTTTTTCCTCCCCACCACGATAATAGCATAATGGCTCACCCTGCCAACCAGCAACCACCTCTGTGCGACTCATCAGATTCGATGCAACGAATGAATCTAAAGATGGAACTGACCCCTCACCTCCACTCTATTACCCCCCCCCCCCCCCCCCCGCAACCGTGTTTTCACCCCTTCTCCAACAGACACGTCATAGGTCGTTCAATATGTTGCCGGACTGTTGCAAGTTTCTGGTACCGCTAACATTTTGAACTAGATGGTATTCATAGAATACGTACCCTCTGCAGTCAACTTGGTGCGAGCCAACTCTTTTGTTTTGGAAGGGTTTTTTTGTTTGATCCAATATGGCTGCCAGACCACGTGAATGATGACATCATAAATTTATATTCTCTAATACACTCGTAATTGTTTAGATCACGCTCAAGAAATTTCAAACTGATCAGACTAAATGTAGCGTTGTCCCTGTCGAATTATAATGTCATAATTAAGGCACCAATGGCGTCATCGTTAACAACGCGCTAAATGTCAACGTGTGGCACTGAATGGATTTCTCTCATCTTCCCTCCTGTTCTGGCTGGAGTTCCCCAAGGCAGTGTTCTGGGCCCTGTGCTATTTCTGGTCTTCATCAATGATCTCTCCGACTCTCTGGAAAATCCTCTATCGCTTTGCTGATGACTCCACTCTCTGTCGCTCCATACCTCATCCCTCAGATCGGCAGTCTGCAGCCTCCTCACTCTCTGCAGACCTGGACAAAATCACAGACTGGGCAAACAAGTGGAACATGTCTTTCAATCCTGACAAATCTCACACTCTTACTATGTCTCTCCGAAAAGACCGACTGGACAACCCTCCCATCCACTTTCTGAACACTCCTCTCCAAGAAGTTCTGTCACTCAAGCTTTTGGGTCTCACTATCTGCCATGATCTTTCCTGGGAAAACCACATTTCAAATCTGGCCTCCAAAGCCAGTCGCCGACTGGGCATCCTCCGTCATGCGAAGTCCTTCCTTGGCACACATGAGCTCCTCACCACATACAAGGCTTTCATCCGCAGCTCAATGGAATACTGCTCTCCCCTCTGGGCCGGTGCTCCTGCCTCACACCTAGCTCGTCTTCACGCTGTTGAAACCAAAGCATTCAGAATCATTGGAATTTCCCGCGATGAAGCTGTTTGTGAGGGACTTTCACTTACTCACCGCAGGCAGGTTGGTGGTCTTTCTGTCTTCTACCGACTCTTCTCCGGCCTTGCTCCCCCAGCTCTCTCTGTGCTCTGTCCCCCAAATATTCCTACAGGTCGCACAAGATCTGCCTGCCACCCTCTTATAGTTAAACTGCCAAAATCAAGACTCTCTGCTCACCTTCACCCTTTCATTCCTCTTTACTCCCGCTTCTGAACAAACTCCCTCACTCTCTTCAAGGCGCTCCTATGGTGAACATTCCTTGTCAATCTGACGAACAATTGCAGAGAAAAATAATTCATACTGATCAGATCAAGTGTTGTACTTGTCGTATTTTTACATCATCATTAACATATCCTATTCCACATGGTGAGTACTTGACAACGCTGCATGTTTCAATTTTTTCCATGGGGTGGTTTCGGAGATTTAGAGGTGCAAGGTTATTCGATTTTTCCAAGATTATGCCTGTACCACGTGACCTGTAACGTCATCATTATCACAAAAATTCTACAGAATGAGTCGCTCCTAAGGTAAAATTTCGTGTCAATCAGACCAACAGTTGCCGATAAAATGAATTCTAAAAATGCAGAAATGCACACCACGTGTATGTTCGCCACACGTACATACGCAACCCAATGCCTAACCATGCTTTTTGTTTCGCAGGCACAGGGTAATGACCCTCGAATCCCTGCTCAATGCCCTCATTGAATTCGTACACCTACACATATTATACACTCTGATCATATAGGGAGAATATGGGACCTAAAACGGGTTAAATGGCATGCTACATAACGGATAAAACGGGTTAAATGGCATGCTACATAACGGATAAAACGGGATAAATGGCATTCCACCTAAGGAACAAAACATGTTAAATGGCATGCTACAAAAGGGATAAAACGGGATAAATGGCATGCTACATAAGGGAGAAAACGGGTTATATGGCGTGCTACATGAGGGATAAAAACATGTTAAATGGCATGCTACAAAAGGGATAAAACGGGATAAATGGCATTCTACTTAAGGGATAAAACAGGTTAAATGGCATGCTACATAAGGGAGAAAACGGGTTATATGGCGTGCTACATGAGGGATAAAAACATGTTAAATGGCATGCTACATAAGGGATAAAACGGGATAAATGGCATTCCACCTAAGGAACAAAACATGTTAAATGGCATGCTACATAAGGGATAAAACAGGTTAAATGGCATGCTACATAAGGGAGAAAACGGGTTATATGGCATGCTACATGAGGGATAAAAACATGTTAAATGGCATGCTACATAAGGGATAAAACATGTTAAATGGCATGCTACATAAGGGACAAAACGGGTTATACGGCATGCTACATAAGGGATAAAACATGTTAAATGGTATGCTACATCAGGGACAAAACAGGTTTAATGGCACGCGACATAAGGGATAAAACATGTTAAATGGCATGCTACATAAGGGATAAAACATGTTAAATGGCATGCTACATAAGGGATAAAACGGGTTATACGGCATGCTACATAAGGGATAAAACAGGTTAAATGGTATGCTACATAAGGGACAAAACGGGTTATACGGCATGCTACATAAGGGATAAAACAGGATAAATGGTATGCTACATCAGGGACAAAACAGGTTTAATGGCACGCGACATAAGGGATAAAACATGTTAAATGGCATGCTACATAAGGGAGAAAACGGGTTATATGGCATGCTACATCAGGGACAACACGGGTTATATGGCATACTACATAAGGGATAAAACATGTTAAATGGCATGCTACATAAGGGATAAAACGGGTTATACGGCATGCTACATAAGGGATAAAACAGGTTAAATGGTATGCTACATAAGGGACAAAACGGGTTATACGGCATGCTACATAAGGGATAAAACATGTTAAATGGCATGCTACATAAGGGAGAAAACGGGTTATATGGCATGCTACATAAGGGATAAAACGGGTTATACGGCATGCTACATAAGGGATAAAACATGTTAAATGGCATGCTACATAAGGGATAAAACGGGTTATACGGCATGCTACATAAGGGAAAAAACAGGTTAAATGGCATGCTACATAAGGGACAAAACGGGTTATACGGCATGCTACATAAGGGATAAAACATGTTAAATGTCATGCTACATAAGGGATAAAACGGGTTATACGGCATGCTACATAAGGGATAAAACAGGTTAAATGGTATGCTACATCAGGGACAAAACAGGTTTAATGGCACGCGACATAAGGGATAAAACATGTTAAATGTCATGCTACATAAGGGATAAAACGGGTTATACGGCATGCTACATAAGGGATAAAACAGGTTAAATGGTATGCTACATCAGGGACAAAACGGGTTATACGGCATGCTACATAAGGGATAAAACATGTTAAATGTCATGCTACATAAGGGATAAAACGGGTTATACGGCATGCTACATAAGGGATAAAACAGGTTAAATGGTATGCTACATCAGGGACAAAACAGGTTTAATGGCACGCGACATAAGGGATAAAACATGTTAAATGTCATGCTACATAAGGGATAAAACGGGTTATACGGCATGCTACATAAGGGATAAAACAGGTTAAATGGTATGCTACATCAGGGACAAAACAGGTTTAATGGCACGCGACATAAGGGATAAAACATGCTAAATGGCATGCTACATAAGGGAGAAAACGGGTTATATGGCATGCTACATCAGGGACAACACGGGTTATATGGCATGCTACATAAGGGACAAAGCAGGTTATATGGCATGCTACATAAGGGACAAAGCAGGTTATATGGCATGCTACATGAGGGAGCACACAAATGAAGGGTGGGTTATGATCAGTGACAATGTGGTCCGTTCTGCAGTTTTCAGTATTTACATTTTAAACCGAAGCAACAGTACAAAGTCGGCATTGAGCTAATACTTGATGACGCCATTTCCAGAGCGGCAAGACCTTGTGCTTTGTGCGACCGGATTAAACTGTCGCAAACTGCGGGGTGTCGTCCCCCCATCGCTGTGTTTTCGTGCCCGGAGGGAAACAGCGCACAAACTAATTAGCCTCGCGTTCTCGAGCGCTTAACCAGCGATTTGGGGGTCCTGGGGGGTACGACAATGGAAACGACCCCTCCTTTCAGGCTCCAGGGAAAGTCGAACCCCCGACGTCCACCCTGGCAGAGAACAGATGGATCCACTGGAGACGCCTCGCTGTCCTCTATATATACAGTCACCGGGTCCGGTCCTGCTCCCCAACAACCCTTCTGCACATACAGAATGAAATTAACCGTGATGGCTCCAAAAAAGTGTCACTTTTGTGCTCCCAACTCCATGCCACGAATCTCGACTTGGGGACGATGCCGCCATTAAATGTATTAACAGCCTCATACATGTCTCGTTCAAAGTGTGTCGGCGCGATCCGAGCCGTCATTATAATCCTCGTGGATTCGTCAATGTGGCTCTAACGAGGCATGCCGTGTCTCCATCAGATATCAGGGATGGCGATAAAGAGTTTGGGAAGGAAGGATGGAATGGTGGGCGGGTGTGGGAGGGAGGCTGAATTGGTCAGGGGGAGAGGGGAGGTGGGGATGGGGTGGGTGATGTAGAGTGTAAAACGTGTGAATGGATCCACGGGATATGTGACAATATGCTGGGGGTAGAACCATAGATGTTTACAAAATGAAACTTTCAATTCAAATGTCTTTCGCTTCTTTGCCATTTCGTTTGAGCTCACCAACGTAGACCATTGTTTGTTGGTTGGGGTAAACCAGTAAGTGATGGTCCACGACGTTGACCATGAGGTGGCTGCAAAAGTTTTTCCCTTTTCAGACCATTGTTTGGTGGTTGGGCAAACGTTTTGAGCACCTTTCATGGATTCGAAGGTAGTTTTCGTGGAAGTTAAACTTTTACTCAGTGGACACATTCCTTCGGGAAGATCTTTGGCTTTGTATCCACGACCCCGTAAATGTTTGCCGGTGTATCCAGCTGGATGTCCCTCGTGCCAACAGGGTGATCGGTATCACCGACACAAAGACGACCCCATTTCAACCGCTCAACATGTCTACATCCCATTTCCCTTGATGTGGACCTTCTTCTTTTGTGTGGTCAAATTGTCAACCATTGAAGATGTCAAAACAAGGAGATCTCAACCATTCAAGATGTCGAAACCATGAGATCTCAACCATTCAAGATGTCAAAACCAGGAGATCTCAACCATTCAAGATGTCAAAACCAGGAGATCTCAACCATTCAAGATGTCAAAACCAGGAGATCTCAACCATTCAAGATGTCAAAACCAGGAGATCTCAACCATTCAAGATGTCAAAACCAGGAGATCTCAACCATTCAAGATGTCAAAACCAGGAGATCTCAACCATTCAAGATGTCGAAACCATGAGATCTCAACCATTCAAGATGTCGAAACCAGGAGATCTCAACCATTCAAGATGTCAAAACCAAGAAATCTCAACCATTCAAGATGTCAGAACCAGGAGATCTCAACCATTCAAGATGTCAAAACCAGGAGATCTCAACCATTCAAGATGTCAAAACCAGGAGATCTCAACTATTCAAGATGTCAAAACCAGGTGATCTCAACCATTCAAGATGTCAAAACCAGGAGATCTCAACCATTCAAGATGTCAAAACCAGGAGATCTCAACCATTCAAGATGTCAAAACCAGGAGATCTCAACCATTCAAGATGTCAAAACCAGGAGATCTCAACCATTCAAGATGTCGAAACCATGAGATCTCAACCATTCAAGATGTCAAAACCAGGAGATCTCAACCATTCAAGATGTCAAAACCAGGAGATCTCAACCATTCAAGATGTCAAAACCAGGAGATCTCAACCATTCAAGATGTCAAAACCAGGAGATCTCAACCATTCAAGATGTCAAAACCAGGAGATCTCAACCATTCAAGATGTCGAAACCAGGAGATCTCAACCATTCAAGATGTCAAAACCAAGAAATCTCAACCATTCAAGATGTCAGAACCAGGAGATCTCAACCATTCAAGATGTCAAAACCAGGAGATCTCAACCATTCAAGATGTCAAAACCAGGAGATCTCAACCATTCAAGATGTCAAAACCAGGAGATCTCAACCATTCAAGATGTCGAAACCATGAGATCTCAACCATTCAAGATGTCAAAACCAGGAGATCTCAACCATTCAAGATGTCAAAACCAGGAGATCTCAACCATTCAAGATGTCAAAACCAGGAGATCTCAACCATTCAAGATGTCAAAACCAGGAGATCTCAACCATTCAAGATGTCAAAACCAGGAGATCTCAACCATTCAAGATGTCAAAACCAGGAGATCTCAACCATTCAAGATGTCGAAACCAGGAGATCTCAACCATTCAAGATGTCAAAACCAAGAAATCTCAACCATTCAAGATGTCAGAACCAGGAGATCTCAACCATTCAAGATGTCAAAACCAAGAGATCTCAACCATTCAAGATGTCAAAACCAGGAGATCTCAACCATTCAAGATGTCAAAACCAGGTGATCTCAACCATTCAAGATGTCAAAACCAGGAGATCTCAACCATTCAAGATGTCAAAACCAGGAGATCTCAACCATTCAAGATGTCAAAACCAGGAGAGCTCAACCATTCAATATGTCAAAACCAGGAGCTCTCAACCATTCAAGATATCAAAACCAGGAGATCTCAACCATTCAAGATGTCAAAACAAAGAGATCTCAACCATTCAAGATGTCAAAACCAGGAGATCTCAACCATTCAAGATGTCAAAACCAGGAGATCTCAATCATTCAAGATGTCAAAACCAGGTGATCTCAACCATTCAAGATGTCAAAACCAGGAGATCTCAACCATTCAAGATGTCAAAACCAGGAGATCTCAACCATTCAAGATGTCAAAACCAGGAGATCTCAACCATTCAAGATGTCAAAACAAAGAGATCTCAACCATTCAAGATGTCAAAAGCAGGAGATCTCAACCATTCAAGATGTCAAAAGCAGGAGATCTCAACCATTCAAGATGTCAAAACCAGGAGATCTCAATCATTCAAGATGTCAAAACCAGGTGATCTCAACCATTCAAGATGTCAAAACCAGGAGATCTCAACCATTCAAGATGTCAAAACCAGGAGATCTCAACCATTCAAGATGTCAAAACCAGGAGATCTCAACCATTCAAGATGTCAAAACCAGGAGATCTCAACCATTCAAGATGTAAAAACCAGGAGATCTCAACCATTCAAGATGTCAAAACCAAGAGATCTCAACCATTCAAGATGTCAAAACCAAGAGATCTCAACCATTCAAGATGTCAAAACCAGGAGATCTTAACCATTCAAGATGTCAAAACCAGGAGATCTCAACCATTCAAGATGTCAAAACCAGGAGATCTCAACCATTAAAGATGTAAAAACCAGGAGATCTCAACCATTAAAGATATAAAAACCAGGAGCTCTCAACCATTCAAGATGTCAAAACCAGGAGATCTCAACCATTCAAGATGTCAAAACCAAGAGATCTCAACCATTCAAGATGTCAAAACCAGGAGATCTTAACCATTCAAGATGTCAAAACCAGGAGATCTCAACCATTCAAGATGTCAAAACCAGGAGATCTCAACCATTCAAGATGTAAAAACCAGGAGATCTCAACCATTCAAGATGTCAAAACCAAGAGATCTCAACCATTCAAGATGTCAAAACCAAGAGATCTCAACCATTCAAGATGTCAAAACCAGGAGATCTTAACCATTCAAGATGTCAAAACCAGGAGATCTCAACCATTCAAGATGTCAAAACCAGGAGATCTCAACCATTAAAGATGTAAAAACCAGGAGATCTTAACCATTAAAGATGTAAAAACCAGGAGATCTCAACCATTCAAGATGTCAAAACCAGGAGATCTCAACCATTCAAGATGTCAAAACCAGGAGATCTCAACCATTCAAGATGTCAAAACCAGGAGATCTCAACCATTCAATATGTAAAAACCAGGAGATCTCAACCATTCAAGATGTCAAAAACAGGAGCTCTCAACCATTCAAGATGTCAAAACCAGGAGATCTCAACCATTCAAGATGTAAAAACCAGGAGATCTCAACCATTCAAGATGTCAAAACCAAGAGATCTCAACCATTCAAGATGTCAAAACCAGGAGATCTCAACCATTCTCTGGCCTGCTGAGAAAGTTGGTCACGAGCGTTCCAACTTCCTACCAACTGGTGGATCAGAAACTTTTCCACCAAGTGTCCTGCAGTTTGGGCTCCACAATCACAGCTTGCTGTGTCAGCCAGGTTCCAGGTATACATGCAAGTCTTAAAGCAGCCAATGCCTCCACGCAGTCTGTTGAGGCAGCACCACTCCTTTCTTGGAAGTGTGCATCTAGCTGGAGAGGTGGAAATGGGTGGCAGATGCTGAAGTCTGCCTTCAGGTTGCCTCCTTTTCCATGCTGACAGAAGCCATGGTGTCTGCCCTCTGAGCTGTCCGCCACAATGTAAGACTGGGCTGCCCTGCTGAAAGGTTTCCGACTCTCGAGTCATTAAGTTTGCAGTGTTTCGTACATCTTGTTGTAGAGAGATTACACTTCAGTCAGAAGCTTTGAGTGCAGCATGTCTGGTTGCTACTTCTCGCCTTAGTTGGTGAGTCAGGATGCCAGCGAGGACAGGTAGATGGTGAGTGTGTGTCGGTCTGATTCAACCATTGATATGGACTTCATCAGCAAACTATGCTTCAGGTGTGGCAATATATCTGGTCCTATCACTGAGGCATCATTGGGTGTGCTATCCCTCGAATGGAGGTTACATTGGAGGTCCCATCTGGCATCGTTAGTCGTTGGTGTATGGTAAAGATCCCACAGTGCCTCTTCCGTGAAGAGTAGGCGAGTTATCAATGCCACCCTGAACAATTGAGGAATTCCTGGCCTGACTTACTGCTGGCAAGGTAACGACAAACCACTCAGCATAACCCTTGGCAAAAGACTGCTTCGGCAGCATCGATGCTTTCTCATGAGTATAGGAAATTGATGATGCTCTTTCATGGCCATAATTATTCCCACTTTCTCGTGGGGTTGGCTATGGGGTGAGTCTTTGACGAACTGCCCCAGTTTGACATTTGATGTAGGCTGCAGCAGGAACTTGGAATCTGCTCAGGATGTCGATGATAGCTCGCCAGCTCTTCGCGAAACACAGCATACAATCTTTAACGTTCACCAACTGATGCCAGCGGAGAGGGCACCCAGTTGCCACACAAATTGATGCCTCGACCTGCCTGCAAGACACCAGGGTTGCTGAGCTCGTAGCTGCGTCGAGATTCAAACACAGGCAGCTCATTGGTAGGAATGCATACCTCTTGGCAATCCTGCCAGCCAACATTGATAATTTTGATTGTTCTTATTATATGGCCAATGATACGCTCCATTTTACGTGGACAAACACGTTTCGAGCTTCACACAGAGAGATGGTCGTCAAGGAGCGCCAATACGGCGCACTACGGTGCACTACGGCACACTACGGCGCAATACCTCACACTACGGCGCAATACGCACCGGCGCTATACAGGCCGCAGGTCCTGCCGAACTCTCACGTCTGATGCAGATTTATGTGAACGAAGATGGCGAATACTGCAGAGAACGTGGAACTTCCCGGTGAGAATTCAAGTACAATAAAGTGAGGCTCAATTTTTATCATTGTCCTTTGAGGATGTTGTAGGTGATAACGTTGAAAGGCAGGGAAGCTAGGTAGGATGCCAGGTATTTGAAAGTGCTGGCATTGCAATTTGAAGCAGCCATAGTGATTGAGGAGCTGTGCAAATCCCAGGTGATTAAGGCAATTGCACGTCAGTTCAATGGTAAAACAAACAAGCAAACATTGACACTGAAATCCCAGACATTTTTCAAGGGAATTTCAAACATTGGCATCATTCCCTGCGTTAAAATAAATCCTGGTATTTCGAATCAATTTTTTTTCAAACACACAAAATTTGCTTCTCTTATGATGTTTCAGAAATGGATAACTCTATAAAACTGTCCAAACTCACCGCATACTCAATGGGGATGTCCATTGCTCAAAAGGCCTTTGTGTGTACTGTGCGAAACACGGATGGGGATTTCAATGAAACCAGGCATGTCAAGGACTCATGACCTCAGCTCCTTCCCGTCACTCATATGTCTCGAGCTCGTCCTTCTCATTCCCGTTTGACCTCCATTGTCAAAGAAAGCCACAAATTAGAAGTTCCAAAAGCGCACGACCGCAATGGGGGCGATGGGCGATGGGGCGAACTGATGTCACTTCGAAACACCTTCCCACAGACGCAAACTAGAGAGTTCATAGAACAAATTAGCCCACACAGTGTTTAAATATATGATTAAATTGAAATAAAATAATTATTTTAAAGGTCGTGGCAATAAAAACCCGAAAGTTTAGCACCGTTGATGCAGTCTTATACACCACCTTATTTAACATGTCCAAGAACTGCAAAACTGGAGGTTCTTGGAAGCAATAAGAAGTCGATTTGTGTTCTACAGAGTTCAAGTTAATTATTTAATTGAAATAAAATAAAGATTGTAAAAGTTGTATTAAAAAAATGAATTATGGAAATATACCGCCGTTGACGCAGTGGGTATTACACCACCTTATCGAAGACTTTACATTAGTTATTTGTGCCTGTTGTTTGTGTTCGTTATGACGTCCTTAAAAACAGTAAGTTTCATGTTAGGAATGATTTTCTATTTGTCTGAATGCCCAACATGCAGACATAGTAAAATAAACTGAAAGGGAACTTGGTGGAACACATACACTACATGACCAAAAGTATGCGGACACCCCTTCTAATTAGTCGATTTGGCTGTTTCAGCCATACCTATTGCTGACAGGTATATATAAATCAATCACACAGCCATGCAATCTCCATAGACAAACATTGGCAGTAGAATGGGCCATACTGAAGAGCTCAGTGACTTTCAACGTGGCACCGTCATAGGATGCCACCTTGCCAACCAGTCAGTTCATCAAATTTCTGCCCTGCTAGAGCTGCCCCGGTCAACTGTAAGTGCTGTCATTGTGAAGTGGAAACGTCTAGAAGCAACAACAGCTCAGCCGCGAAGTGGTAGGCCACACAAGATCACAGAACGGGACCAGCGAGTGCTAAAGCATGTAGCATGTAAAAATCGTCCGTCCTCGGTTGCAACACTCACGACCGAGTTCCAAACTGCCTTTGGAAGCAGCGTCAGCACAACAACTGTTCGTCGGGAGCTTCATGAAATGGGTTTCCATGGCCGAGCAGCCGCACATAAGCCTAAGATCACCATGCGCAATGCCAAGCGTCAGCTGGAGTGGTGTAAAGCTCGCCAATATTTGACTCTGGAGCAGTGGAAACGCGTTCTCTGGAGTGATGAATCACGCTTCACCATCTGACAGTCTGACGGACGAATCTGGGTTTGGTGGATGCCTGGAGAACACTACCTGCCCGAATGCATAGTGCGAACTGTAAAGTTTGGTGGAGGAGGAATAATGGTCTGCAGCTGTTTTTCATGGTTCGGGCTAGGTCCCTTAGTTCAGGTGAAGGGAAATCTTAATGCTACAGCATACAATGACATTCTAGCCGATTGTGTGCTTCTAACTTTGTGGCAACAGTTTGGGGAAGGCCCTTTCCTGTTTCAGCATGACAATTGCCCCATGCACAAAGCGAGGTCCATACAGAAATGGTTTGTCGAGATCGGTGTGGAAGAACTTGACTGGCCTGCACAGAGCCCTGACCTCAACCCCATCAAACATTTTTGGGATGAATTGGAACGCCGACTGCGAGCCAGGCCTAATCACCAACATCAGTGCCCGAACTCACTAATGCTCTTGTGGCTGAACGGAAGCAAATACCCGCAGCAATGTTCCGACATCTAGTGGAAAGCCTTCCCAGAAGAGTGGAGGCTGTTATAGCAGCAATGGTGGGACGAACTCCATATTAATGCCCATGATTTTGGAATGAGATGTTCGATGTTCGGGTGTCCACATACTTTTGGTCATGTCGGGTACCTCCAACAGGCTGAACACTTCACATTTTGTATCCTACTGATAGGCCGGATCTGCGTCCGGATCTCCACCAAAATCTAATCAATTTGTCCGTGCCACACTCCTAACCTGTCCACCAAATTTTGGCCGAATCCATCCACAACATTTTGAGATATCCTGCTCACAGACAAACAAACAGACAGACAAACAGACAGACAGACATGGGTGAAAAGCATAACCTCTATTCACCTTCGGTGGCGGAGGTAAATATAGCATTCAATTGAAATTAAGTTGTTCCTCAATCATAAACTGACGTTTGTGTATGCACGGACGCATGGACAAACAAAAGTGACCCAATTGCTTAACCCCGCTTTTCGCTTCGTGAAGAAATGGTGTCAGGTGATTCAATAACTCATATGATCTATGATCTAGGCTATGATCGGTGGCTTCTCTTGATAGCTAGCTGATAGAAATCGAATATCCCAAGGTGTCTTCCTCCAAAGATTAGGGAAATATCACCAGAAGTTACAAATACTGCTCAAAAGGAAATGGCAACCAATCCAGTGTATTCCATGCCAGGAGACTGCTTCAGCAACGCCAACACCTTGGAGCCGGTATGGTATGATATGGATGATGATGATGATGATGATAATGATGGATCTCTTGTGCATAGGTCTCTCAAATCATGCCAGATGTTTTTACAAATCCTTCAACTTTGACTTGAACGTTTATTTACCTTTTGCCTTGTATTTGTTGTTGATGGTGATATGTTTCTCCGTGTTTGGGAGTCTCAATAATGTGCCATTCCTCGTTTAAAGTTCGGTGTTTTCCTGTCATCCTTGTTATTTAGATGTAAGTCGGTTTTCTGGCACTGAATATTACAATCAGCTATAGCAGATTCTGACCAGAAAATATGGAGAACTGCCAAGGTATACATACTGACATGTAAGAGTCAACTCTTTCAAAAAGGTGCCCTGGGATTTTTAACAAGCACATGTGAATGCAAGTAGATGACACAGCCGACTTATCCTCCCAACTGCCTTGACCTTCAGCTTGGGGAGTTCAAATCGTTTATTATTCGCCCCCCTTATGCATGTTAGATCCTGGTTTTGCCCAAGCGAGGATTCAAATTTGCAAAAACATAAGAGTTGGATATGGAAACACAATGAAAATAACTGTGGAGAGCAGAGGTGGAGGCAATTCAAAGCAGTTGAAATATCGCACCTGGAAGACAAACCTCATTGTGAGGCTGAAGTTAGTGAGGCTATGGTGGATATAAAACCCTCGCATCAGAAAACAAATATGGAACAAGAAAGAGCAATCAGAGATTGCAGACCCTCGCCATGATGTGTTTGTGTGGTGTATTTTCTGTGGAGATTATTAGCTGCTGCGTTTGAGCAGTTTATTGTTGACGTAGATTTATGTTCAATCCAATATGGATGCTGAACCATGTGACCGATGGTGCTATCAGTTTGTGTAGATCATGCTCAATAAATATTAAACTGATTGGATCAAGCGTTCTACTTGTCTAATTATGACGTCATAATGAAGGCACCGATGACATCATCATGAATATATGTTGTTACGTGAAAATGAGCCATGTTTCATATTTTCCCATGGAACAGTTACGGAGATACAGAGGTGCAATTCTTTGGGGGTTTTCCAATATGGAGCCATATCACGTGACCTATGACGTCATAAATATCATCTATCTATAATTCCAGTAATCTCTGTCTGTACGTTTGTACGTTTGTACGTTTGTCTGTTTGTCTGTGACCGCTGTTTCTCGACAACTACCGGTCCGATATACTTGAAACTTGCCAGGTATATTGCTGGGGACCCGAGGATGTGCCTTTTCAAGGTTTTAAATTAATCGGACAAGTACTTACCGAGCTATGGCGATTTAGCCGTTCGCCGTTCGCTTTGGCGTTGCGAATGGACCAAACCATTCATGTAAATAGAGGGGGGGGGGGGGTTCTGTGGTCGTTCGCTTTGGCTTTGCGAATGGACCAAACCATTCATGTAAATAGAGGGGGGGGGGGGTTCTGTGGTCGTTCGCTTTGGCTTTGCGAATGGACCAAACCATTCATGTAAATAGAGGGGGGGGGGGGGTTCTGTGGTCGTTGCGAATGGACCAAACCATTCACATCGAATCATCGAATCACATCGAATGGACCAAACCGTTCGCTTTGGACCAAACCATTGCATGTAAATAGAGGGGGGGGGGGGGTTCTGTGGTCGTTGCGAATGGACCAAACCATTCATGTAAATAGAGGGGGGGGGGGGGTGGTTCTGTGGTCGTTACTGCCACGTGGTTTCAAAGTTTTTTTTTGTTGTTGTTGTTTGCACGCATGTTTTTTTGCACCCACGTACGGGCACGCCCTAGGATGTTTACACACACACACCCCTACACAAATTTTTTTTTTTTTTTTTTTTGGCAAGGAACGGGCACCCACGTACGGACACGTCCTAGCTTATATATAGTACGGGCATGCCCTAGTCTATCTATAATTCCAGTAATCTCTGTACGTCTGTACGTTTGTACGTCTGTACGTTTGTCTGTGACCGCTGTTTCTCGACAACCACGGGTCCGATATACTTGAAACTTGCCAGGTATATTGCTGGGGACCCGAGGATGTGCCTTTTCAAGGTTTCATATTAATCGGACAATTACTTACCGAGCTATGTCCAAAAAACGATTCAACCAATCAGAGAGCAGCGAACGATCGCGTGTGCCGAACGTGGAGGACACACTCTGCCTCGGATGGCACATTTGAGAGCGTATTCATTTATTTCACGTTTGCAAACTATGTTGGCATTAAACTATGTTTTAAAACTAATAAAACCGAATTTGCGATTCATTCGCTTTCCTGCGCGTTTGTGCACGCGATGGCGATTTCTTTACCAAACTCCGGAAGCCGTTCGCTTTGGACCAAACCATTGCATGTAAATAGAGGGGGGGGATTGTCACCGTACTCGCAAGCCGTTCGCTTTGGACCAAACCATTTCATGTAAATAGAGGGGGGGGGATATAATTTTAGATATAGATATAGTACGGGCAATGCCCTAGTTAAAAAAATTCTACAGGAGGATGCGCTCCTGTGGTGAAAATTTCTTGACAATCGGACCAACAGTTGCAGAGAAAAGTATACTCATGTTCTGTGTGGACAAACAGACAGACAAACAAATGGACCCAAATGCAATACCCTCTTTTCGGCGAGGGTAACTAGAATGGAGGGCAGCAAACCTCCGCCAGGCTGAACATTTACGTTTTGTATCCAACTGATTGGCCGGATCTGGATTCGGACCTGAACCAAAATCGAATTGACTTGTTCTTGTTGCTTAACCAACTCATCCACCAAGTTTCGTCCGAATATGTCCAAAACGTTTTGTGATATCCAGTTAACAAAGAGATAAACAGACAGACAAACAGACAAACAGACAGACAAATAGCCAAACAGACAAATATCGAAACAGACAGATAGACAGACAAACAGGCTGACAAACAGACAGACAAACAGACAGGCAAACAGATAGACAAATAGCCAAACAGACAGAGAGACAGACAAACAGCCAAACAGACAGAGAGACAGACAAACAGCCAAACAGACAGAGAGGCAGACAAACAGCCAAACAGACAGAGAGACAGACAAACAGACAGAGAGACAGACAAACAGCCAAACAGACAGAGACAGACAAACAGACAGAGAGACAGACAAACAGCCAGAGAGACAGACAAACAGACAAACAGACATAGAGACAGACAAACAGCCAAACAGACAGAGAGACAGACAAACAGACAAACAGACATAGAGACAGAAAAACAGCCAAACAGACAGAGAGACAGACAAACAGACAAACAGACATAGACAGACAAACAGCCAAACACACAGACAAACAGACAGACAGGGGTGAAAACATAACGTCCACCCACCTTCGGTAGCGGAGCTAATAAACAGGAAATGAAGCAGCAAGCTCAGAAGATAGGCCAGAAAGCTCAGTGTGAAGGAGCTGCGCTCCAACGCGAGTCGAAAGAATTGACGCGACCAAAGACGGAATTCGTCCGAGTTGCTTTATTGAAACAAAACAGCTCAGGTATTCTGAAAAGCCCGTTTATCGGGCAGCAATATATATACACATTTATGCCCGGGCGTTTGCCCGGGAAAACCGAGACCGGGCTTGCCCGGGTGTCAAAGGCGAGTCCTGGAAAGGCGAGTCTGGACATGCCCGGGCGTCCTGGACGCGGCCTGGCAAGTCGAGGCTGGGCGTGCCCGAGCGCTCTGGGCGAGCCCTGGAAAGGCGAGAGCGGGCATGCCCGGACGCTCTGGGCGAGCCCTGGAAAGGCGAGTCTGGACATGCCCGGGCGTCCTGGACGCGGCCTGGCAAGTCGAGGCTGGGCGTGCCCGAGCGCTCTGGGCGAGCCCTGGAAAGGCGAGAGCGGGCATGCCCGGACGCTCTGGGCGAGCCCTGGAAAGGCGAGTCTGGACATGCCCGGGCGTCCTGGACGCGGCCTGGCAAGTCGAGGCTGGGCGTGCCCGGACGCTCTGGGCGAGCCCTGGAAAGGCGAGTCTGGACATGCCCGGGCGTCTTGGACGCGGCCTGGCAAGTCGAGGCTGGGCGTGCCCGGGCGCTCTGGGCGAGCCCTGGAAAGGCGAGAGCGGGCATGCCCGGGAAAGACGAGACCGGGCGTGCCCGGGAGGTTCGGGCGTGCCCGGGAACAGCGAGTCCGGGCATGCCCAGGAGAGGCGCGTCTGGGCCCGTCCGGACGAGCCCGGCATGGCGATCGCGCCCTGGCCGCGTCCTGGCAGGTGCAAGGCGATTGTGTACATTCAGCGGGAACCGCTACAAGTGTCTGATAAAGTATATGTTATAATGTTAGTTACATTATAACTTCAAGTTATAACTTAATTATAATGATACGTTTATGCAAACATACGTGTCAGGTATCGAGATTGAGGGATATGCACATTTTGCGGAAAAAAGAAACAATGTAACGCAAGTTATTGAACAAATCAAATACCATTTAACTCCGTTATTGATTAGGTTCACAAACAGGAGAGTGAGTAAATTTATGATTTTTGGAAGTTACAAGTTGGGCGTTTGTGGAATCTAAAGCTCTCATCATTGGCATCTCAAATGATGAAGCCAAAGCACAAGGCCTGTTACTCTCACAGCGCAGACAGGTCAGTGGCCTCTTTGTTTTCTACCTCCTCTGCTCTGGTCTGCCTCTCTTTGTTCTTTAAGCCCTGCTGTGACCCTCGCCAACAGCTTCAGGATACACACTTTCTTCCTTTTACCCACTCCTAGTTTAACTCCGGGCTGGCAGGATGGCCGAGAGCTGCACACACTCATCTCCGAGCTGTGTAGACCTGGGTTTGAATCCCGACACAGCTATAAACTGCAATGCTGGTGTTTCACAGGCAGGTTGATTCATCACTGGGCATCTAGTCTGCGAAGAGCAGGCGAGCTATTGGTGGCATCTTGAACAAATTGCAAATTCCTTCCCTAACCTATAGAGAGCAATGCATCAGTGGCACAGCCGCGCCCTCTAATTACATTAATTACATAAATATCCAAATACTGAAAAAAGAACACTTTATGCAAAACACATGCACTGAGATAGAAAAATAACGAACGCTGACATCTTTCAGACAAGAGTATCTCGTTGGTCCAACTTTTTCGAACGCCCCTTGTAGCCGGAACATGGAAACAATTAATAATGTGACATTTATGTTGACATGAAATAAAAGAAAACATTTGCGATCAAACGGCAGAAGAAATGCGCTCCATTCATGCCAACGACCTGTAAACCCACCTGGTTCAGTCTTCCCATCAAACGTTTTCAGCGATCAAACAGGTGTTTATTGCACGGAAATGCCATCATTGAAGGGCTTGGAGGGTGCACAAAACAAAGCACATAGGTAGGGGTCGTGGAAGCATCCACCCCCCCCCCCCCATGTTAATTAAAATGGACCTGCAGTTACCAGCTGCAGTTACCAGTTACCAGGGCAACGTTTGCAAGCTTTTCCGAGAGAATGGTGCCGAGCTGACATATTCAAACCCACAGCCTCTCGCTCGATAATCAATTCTGCATCTCCGACCTACTTTGAGAGAGAGAGAGAGAGAGAGTGTGTATGTGTGTATCACTTTTTGTGGCCACTAACGACTTCCACTGATCAGTCTGTAACTTGACTTCACACAGGACCCACGATGCATGGAACGGAATGCCAGAAAAGTTGGAATTTCTCTGGTGCAGACACTTGTCTATACCGACCTAATTGGGGTATCCGTCCAATCATTAGGGGAAACTATACAGGGTCCATTATAGGAGAAGCGGACAGCAAGCTAATAACGATTTTAAGTAAAGCCGAAATGACTAAACCTTGCTATTTTCCTAATGAGCTGCTGGGCATGAAGCTTAAACATTCCGATCTTCTCATAGTTTCTCCTTCTTTGCTCGTTTATGCCGCCGCGTAGAGGTCGTTAAGGCCTCATCGCCGTAATGGCGGCCCGCCAACAGAAACCTTGCAAGGAACTAGGCCCAGGGTGACCAAAGGCAGTTTTCACATTTCCTTATACCCATGGGGCTTTCCCCGAAAGCGGAGAAGGAAACGTCCGGTTTATATGCCAACGCGGGCAGGGCCGTCATTAAAAATGGTCTGCGAGGGTTCTTCCTGCCTGCGTGACCGGTATTGTTCATACTCGGCTGCCTCGACACTCACCATTAGGGCAGTCACAATGAGAATATCGCGGGCGACCTTCTTTTTTTTTCGCTCCCCCCTCCGAGGAGGAAAATTCAAGGCCGTGATTGGATGGGTCGGGGTAAATTGCGTTGTTCGGCAATTACCCCGCAGATTCTCGGCTTATATTGGCCGCCGTCTCATTACGGAGCGAGGTTCATTCAGACGGCAGATGGCTGCCTCGGAAAGGGCGAGTTGGATTCGTACGGGCCCTTTGTACTGCACCGATCAAAAATGCGTCGCCATCTTGCCTGCCATCCTTGTTGAATTAACAGCAACATTGTTTGCGACAAAGTCCTTAACGGCTGCAAACAGCGAGACAAAGCGGGTTCACCCCGGGTTCCGACTGAGTGCCCTTTGCCAGGTTCACTCCGAGCCCGCGTGCTCCGATCAGGGTCGCGTTTGATTGTGTGATCTATCGGCATAGGGGGAGAGAGGGATCCAAAAAGTTATGAGAACGAGATACATACTCACTGTAGTTCAAGAAAAAGGTTATACTGGAACCCGTCCTTCGGTTGCCATTACGGCCGCACTCGCCACGAGAAGAGGGGACAACGGCCCCATTACCGCATGCTCTCAATGTGCTTTCGGTTGAGTCTGCGTGAGTCCGCGGAGGGTCCACCACGGCTGCGGAACCATCTGTTCCAAGTTGAACACTGGGCAGCACCATGCTGCTTACTGACAGGTTTCATCCACTCCGATATACATTTATGTCTCTTTTTGTCACGTTCTTGTCTAAATGTTATCATACACTGCTGGTATTGCACCAATTTTGGTTTCTTCTCCAGTGTTTTTGCAGATGCTGTTCTCTTTCCGGGCATGGGTGGTGAGTGGCATGCCATCTTACCCGAGATGTAATGGACCTAACCCTCATTGAGATCACGCAGTTTTGAGGGGAGTTCTGGGATAAAACGGAAAACACATCCTCCATCTTTGTGTCCACATGTTTGCAATCCTAGCTGACCAGGTTGCAGCAATCGTTTCTCTTTGAAGACAAGCTTAAAGTAGAAAGCATCTGAAAATGCAAAGCCTGTTCACGTCCGTTTGCTTTCAGACGTCTTCTACTTCTTCCGTATGCTCAGAACAACGAAGACAGTTAAAAAAAAAAAAAAAAAAAAAAAATTGATGATTTGATGCAACCTTGACCTTTGAGCTTTAGATCTTAAAAAAAATAAATCAACTTCTTGCTTTTTATTGGTGACCCAATGATGTGACCAATGTGCAAATTCTTAAAATTTCAGGTCAATTGGATGAAAATTGATGATTTTATGCAAACCTTGACCTTTGACCTTTTGATTTTAAAAAAACAATACGCTCCTATCTTTTGATTAGTGAACCAATTCAGTGACCCGATATGCAATTTTTTGGAAATTCAGGTCAATCGGGTGAAAATTGGTGATTTTACACAACCTTGACCTTTGACCTTCTGATCTAAAAAGCAATTAGCTTGTATCTTTTGATTGGTCAACCAATTCTGTGACCCAATATGCAAATTCTTAACATTTCAGGTCAATCAGATGAAAATTGACGATTTTATGTGATGCTGACCTTTGACCTTTTGACCAAATTATTAACCCTTTGAGTACGGGATTTTTTTTTGATAAAAATACTCTCGGTACGGGATTAATTTGGCATTTTGGTACGGGAATGAAACCACGAACTGACGATCTATTTATAGGTATAGTCGATGACGTGTAGTAACGTCATCCATACACAAAACGTTTTCGCGGGTTGCGGCACTGGACGTCATCCGTACTCAAAGGGTTAATTTGCCTTCTCCATATTGTCATAAATAAAGGTTTGTTGAAAATTTGGTGACAAAACTCAGATGGTAAATTAAAATTTCAGGTCAATTGGATGAAAATTGATTATTTTATGTGACGCTGACCTTTGACCTTTTGCCACTTTTACAAAATTATTATTTTTCCTTCTCCGTATTATCATAATAAAACTGTGGTGAAAATTTGATGACAATAGCTCAAATGGTGGAAAAGTTACGGCCCAGACAAACACACAAACACACTCAGGCAGATAGACAGACAAACAGACAGATAAACAGACAGACAGACTGCTGCGCAGTGGACGGGCTAACTAAACTGCTGTGCACAAAACTGCATTGCAACAAATAGAAGTTCCTCGTTACATTTTTATCCATTACCAATCATTCCTAAATGGAAGAGTTTATGAGTGAGCTTGATTTCAAATCGGAGCCTACGGACAGAGTCAAAATGAAGAGCGTGTGCAATTTGTATTTTTCGCGAGGAATCAAATCCTACAGGATCAAAAATCCATCTATATTTCCATGGTCGACTGGATGGCCAAAAGTAGTGGAGGAATACAAATCAAGATTGTCCATCACTAGAGTTGAGGCTAATTTGTCTCATGCACTCATATCAAGTGGAGATCCAAAAACTGCTTATCGCGAACTTCTGTCCAGCCAAATGTGTCCTCACTACTACAACACAAACAAGGACAGGTCGGGGTCGAGTCTCCATTGAGGTTTGATTGTAGTCTGACAACCGCAGACATGAAGATTAATTTATTGAACGCAAATGATATTTGGTTTAAACAGTTCAATCAGTTCTTGCAGTCAAGGCAATGGATTCTGGAGTAACGAATAATAATAGCAATCCTACTATTCAAAAGGTAAGGTTAAAGATATTCTGCTTTATATTTCAGAAATCAGCTGTTTCCAGGTAAGCTAACATGTAATCTTGTATTTATGATTTACTCGTTGATTTATCCCTCGAGTTCGGGACTTTCCATCCCCTGTTTCTCCATTCAGTAAGATCAAGGCTCATGGAAGAGCAACGTGACAGAAGGTAGCAACTGCCAGCAGATCAGATACAAAAACTCGTACACACAATAAGCAAGGAAAAGACAAGAAAAGATAAAGAGAGAGCAAAAGAGAGAACTGCAACCTGCAAGTAAGAGGGCTGCGTCATGCGGGGTATTCGGGGGTAATAAAGATTGTGGGTAGGCCTATTAAAGATGGAGGGATGACATGAGATGGTGCTGCACCACCCGCTTTCCGCTTTCTTCTTACTCTCTCCTTTGCCTTCTTTCTTCTCCTCTGTTGCATTAAATGAGTTACAAATGTGCTCTATCGTTTAAAGCCTGGTGTTAGCTTAACGGTTAAGGTGGCTGCCATGAGATCTCAGGGTCCTGAGTATCAAGCCCCTGTCAGCCATTGAATTAACAACAGGTGGGTTGACTCAGCCTGTCATCCTTGCAAGGATGGCAAAATGAGTACCAGATTATTGGGATGAATGAGCTATATGAGTATCCTGCCTCACAGTGGCGACCCGTCCAGGATTGTGCCCAATAGCTTAGAAACTGCTTCTGCAGCCCTATGCATCTGAAGATGCAAAATGAGTGGTCATCTCCTTCTTGTTCTTCTTCTTCTTATAATTATTCTATCGTTTAATAATAAAAAAGAAGAGTTCAGCAACAATGGTAATTACGTGCAGTGAAGGCCATAAGGTATGCAAATTACCTTACTTCTAAAAGAAAATATTTAGGCACACCAGGGGTGTGTTTCGTCAGCAGGCGACTTCATTACCGCTCGCCAAGCGAATTCATTTCTGCTCGCCAAGCGACTTCATTACCGCTTGCCAAGCCACTTCATTGCCGCTCGCCAGGCGACGTGATTGCCGCTCGCCAAGCGACTTAATTACTGCTCACAAAGCGACTTGATTACCGCTCGCCAAGCCACTTGATTACCGCTCGCCAAGCAACTTGATTACCGCTCGCCAAACAACTTGATTACCGCTCGCCAAGCGACTTCATTACTGCTCACAAAGCGACTTGATTACTGCTCGCCAAGCAACTTTATTACCAATTGCCAAGCGACTTTATTACCGCTCGCCAAACAACTTGATTACCGCTCACCAAGCGACTTTATCACCGCTCGCCAAGCGACTTGATTACCGCTCGCCAAGCCACTTGATTACCGCTCGCCAAGCAACTTGATTGCCGCTCACCAAACGACTTCATTTCTGCTCGCCAAGCGACTTCATTACCGCTTGCCAAGCCACTTCATTGCCACTCGCCAGGCGACGTGATTGCCGCTCGCCAAGTGACTTCATTACCGCTTGCCAAGTGACTTAATAGCCGCTTGCCAAGTGACTTGATTGCCGCTCACCAAGCAACTTGATTGCCACTCGCCAAGTGACTTGATTCCCACTTGCCAAGTGGCTTGATTGCTTCTTGCCAAGCGAATTCATTGTCGCCCACCAAGCAACTTCATTACCGCTCGGCAAGCGACTTCATAACCGCTTGCCAAGTGACTTGATTGCAGCTTGCCAAGTGACTTCATTACCGCTTGGCAAGTGACTTGATTGGCGCTTGCCAAAGTGACTTCATTACCACTTGCCAAGTGACTTGATTTCCGCTCGCCAAGCAACTTCATTCCCGCTCGCCAAGCGACTTGATTGCCACTCGCCAGGCGCCTTATTTGCCGCTTTCCAAGTGAATTGATTGCTGCTCGCCAAGCGACTTCATTATCGCTTGCCAAGTGACTTGATATCCGCTTGCCAAGTGACTTGATTGCCACTCGCCAAGCGACTTGATTCCCGCTTGCCAAGTGGCTTGATTGCTTCTTGCCAAGCGACTTGATTGCCGCTCGCCAAGCGACTTCATTACGGCTTGCCAAGTGACCTGATTGCCGCTTGCCAAGTGACACTATTACCGCTTGGCAAGCGACTTGATTGCCGCTCGCCGAGCAACTTCATTACCGCTTGCTAAGTGACTTCATTACTGCTTGGCAAGTGACTTGATTGCCACTTGCCAAGTGACTTGATTGCTTCTTGCCAAGCGACTTGATTGCCGCTCGCCAAGCGACTTCATTACCGCTTGCCAAGCGACTTGATTGCCACTCGCCAAGCGACTTGATTCCCGCTTGCCAAGTGGCTTGATTGCTTCTTGCCAAGCGACTTGATTGCCGCTCGCCAAACGACTTCATTACCGCTTGCCAAGTGACTTGATTGCTTCTTGCCAAGCGACTTGATTGCCGCTCGCCAAACGACTTCATTACCGCTTGCCAAGTGACTTGATTGCCGCTGGCCAAGCAACTTCATTACCGCTTGCCAAGTGACTTTAATACCGCTTGCCAAGTGACTTCATTACCGCTTGCCAAGTGACTTGATAGCCGCTTGCAAAGTGACTTGATTGCCGCTCACCATGCAACTTGATTGCCACTCGCCAAACGACTTGAATCCCGCTTGCCAAGTTGCTTGATTGCTTCTTGCCAAGCGAATTCATTGTCGCTCGCCGAGCAACTTCATTACCACTCGGCAAGCGACTTCATTACCGCTTGGCAAGCGACTTCATGACCACCCGACAAATGACTTCATTATCATTAGCTAAGCAACTTTATTACCGCTCACCAAGTGGCTTCCTTACCACTTTCCAAGCGACTTGATTACCGCTCGCCAAGCAACTTGATCACCACTTGCCAAGCGACTTGATTACCGCTCGCCAAGAGATTTGATTGCCGCTCGCCAAGCGACTTCATTTCTGTTCGCCAAGCGACTTCATTCCCGCTTGCCAAGCTACTTCATTACCACTCACAAAGCGACTTGATTACTGCTCATCAAGCAACTTTATTACCACTTGTCAAGTGACTTGATTACAGCTCGCCAAGCGAATTTATTACCGCTCGCCAAGCCACTTGACTACCGCTCGCCAAACGACTTCATTGCAGCTCACCAAGCGACTTCGTTACCGCTCGCCAAGTGACTTGATTACCGCTCTTCAAGCGACTTGATTGCCGCTTGCCAAACGACTTTATTGCCGCTCGCCAAACGACTTGATTTCCGCTCGCTAAAGGACTCGATTGCCGCTCACCAAACGACTTGATTGCCGCTCGCCATAGGACTTGGTTGCCGCTCACCAAACGACTTGATTACTGTTCGCCAAAGGACTTGATTACCGTTCGCCAAACGACTTGATTACCGCTCACCAAACGACTTGATTACCGTTCGCCAAACGACTTGATTACCGTTCGCCAAAGGACTTGATTACCGCTCACCAAACGACTTGATTGCCGTTCGCCAAACGACTTGATTACCGTTCGCCAAAGGACTTGATTACCGCTCACCAAACGACTTGATTGCCGTTCGCCAAACGACTTGATTACCGTTCGCCAAAGGACTTGATTTCCGTTCGCCAAAGGCAAAGGACTTGATTGCCGCTCTTCAAGCGACTTGATTGCCGCTTGCCAAACGATTTTATTGCCGTTCGCCAAGCGACTTGATTACGGCTCGCCAAGCGACTTGATTACCGCTCGCCAAGCGACTTGATTACCGCTTGCCAAACGATTTTATTGCCGTTCGCCAAGCGACTTGATTACGGCTCGCCAAGCGACTTGATTACCGCTCGCCAAACGACTTCATTACCGCTCGCCAAGCGACTTGATTGCCGCTCGCCAAACGACTTTATTGCCGCTCGCCAAACGACTTGATTTCCGCTCGCTAAAGGACTCGATTGCCGCTCACCAAACGACTTGATTGCCGCTCACCATCGGACTTAATTGCCGCTCACCAAACGACTTGATTACCGTTCGCCAAAGGACTTGATTACCGTTCGCCAAACGACTTGATTGCCGCTCACCATAGGACTTGATTGCCGCTCACCAAACGACTTGATTTCCGCTCGCTAAAGGACTCGATTGCCGTTCGCCAAAGGACTTGATTGCCGCTCGCCATAGGACTTGATTGCCGCTCACCAAACGACTTGATTACCGCTCGCCAAACGACTTGATTACCGCTCGCCAAACGACTTGATTGCCGTTCGCCAAACGACTTGATTGCCGTTCGCCAAAGGCAAAGGACTTGATTGCCGTTCGCCAAACGACTTGATTACCGCTCGCCAAACGACTTGATTACCGCTCACCAAAGGACTTGATTGCCGTTCGCCAAAGGCAAAGGACTTGATTACCGCTCACCAAACGACTTGATTGCCGTTCGCCAAAGGCAAAGGACTTGATTGCCGTTCGCCAAACGACTTGATTGCCGTTCGCCAAAGGCAAAGGACTTGATTACCGCTCACCAAACGACTTGATTGCCGTTCACCAAACGACTTGATTGCCGTTCGCCAAAGGCAAAGGACTTGATTGCCGTTCACCAAACGACTTGATTGCCGTTCGCCAAAGGCAAAGGACTTGATTACCGCTCACCAAACGACTTGATTGCCGTTCGCCAAACGACTTGATTGCCGTTCGCCAAAGGCAAAGGACTTGATTGCCGTTCGCCAAATGACTTGATTGCCGTTCGCCAAAGGCAAAGGACTTGATTACCGTTCGCCAAACGACTTGATTACCGCTCGCCAAACGACTTGATTACCGTTCGCCAAAGGACTTGATTACCGCTCACCAAATGACTTGATTGCCGTTCGCCAAAGGCAAAGGACTTGATTGCCGCTCTTCAAGCGACTTGATTGCCGCTCTTCAAGCGACTTGATTGCCGCTTGCCAAACGATTTTATTGCCGTTCGCCAAGCGACTTGATTACGGCTCGCCAAGCGACTTGATTACGGCTCGCCAAGCGACTTGATTACCGCTCGCCAAGCGACTTGATTACCGCTCGCCAGGAGACTTGATTGCCGCTCGCCAAGCGACTTCATTGCCGCTCGTCAAACAACTTGATTACCGCTCCCCAGGCGACTTGATTGCCGCTCGCCAAGCGACTTGATTGCCGCTCGCCAAACAACTTGATTACCGCTCGCCAAGCAACTTGATTACCAGTCGCCAAGCAGCTTGCTTGATTCGAGGTGCTCAAACAAACACTCCAACGGAACAGAGTGCTCTGCATCACTTACCAACATGGTGGCCTCCATGTAAACAATGCGATCCTGGTACTCAAGCAAATGCTCTTGTAGGAGTTACAGGCAACAAAAGGCTGAAACTTCTTGAATCGCTCAAAACGCTTTTATTCCAAAAAACCTTTTTTTTTACCAAACCGGAACTCATCTAAATAAACCCCCCGTCACTTCCGCCTGATCCTCATAAAGGGCCGTGGGTCCAATAACCGAGCGCACGCCACACCCATACCGTCAATCATCTCATTGGTAACGTGACAGTGAATTATGAACCACCTAGCCTCCATGGGGTATCCCCCACACTATCAAGGTTATCTTTACAATGAGCCATGTCTCAATTTTTTCTACGCGGCACTTTCGGAGATATGGAGGTGCAAATTTTTTCGGTTTTTCCAAGATGACGGCCGAACCACGTGACCTATGACGTTGTAGGAGCTATGCTCCAAAGTAAATCGAAAGAATGGACGCGACAAAAAGCTGGAATTCGTCGGAGTTTCTTTATTGTGTCAAATCAACTCGGGTACTCTGAAAAGCCCGTTTATTGGGCAGCAATATATATAAACATTATCCCGGAGCGTTTGCCCGGGAAAGGCGAGAGGGGGCGTGCCCGGGCGTTCTGGACGAGGCCTGGCAAGTCGAGAGCGGGCGTGCCCGGGCATGCCCGGGCGTCCCGGACGAGGCCTGGCAAGTCGAGAGCGGGCATGCCCGGGCGTCCTGGGCGAGCCAGGCATGGTGATCGCTCCGCGTCCTCGGTAGGTGCAAGGCGATTGCGTATACCCAGCGGTAGCCGCTAGACACGTCCCCCCAGAATCGACTTGCACCGGCAGGGTCAATTTAAGGGGGGTCCTGATGACCCGGCCGAAGCGACCCCTGGCGGGTCATGGGGGGGGTGGGGTCCGGTGTGGTGGTGGGCGGTCGAGTGGGGGGCACCGTGGACGGGGGGCGGCCTCGCCGCGGCGGAAGGGCCAACCGTGGCGGTTGGTCAATGTCCACGTGTGCCGGCTTGAGGCGGTCCACCGCAATCCGGTCCGACCTGCCGCCGATGTCGATGACAAACGACTTGTCGTCCCTTCGCAGGACCCGGAAGGGCCCGTCGTACGGCGGCCGTAGTGGCCCCCGATGTGCGTCATGACGCACAAAAACGTACTCCGCTGTGCGAAGCGCTGGGGGGACGTAGGACTGGGGGTCACCGTGGTGGGACGTTGGCACGGGGGCAAACCGTCGGGCGGTCTCCTGGAGGTCCGAGCGCTGGTGAGCTGCGGACCAGGGACTGGTAGCGTCGGGCACGAATTCGCCCGGGACGCGTAGCGCCTGGCCGTAGACAAGCTCGGCGGTGGACGCCCAGAGGTCCTTGGGGGCCGTGCGGAGGCCCAAAAGGACCCACGGCAGCCGGTCGGCCCAACCGCCGACCTGAAGGCCGGCCATGAGCGCGGCCTTCATGGAGCGGTGGAATCGCTCGCACAACCCGTTGGCTTGGGGGTGGTAGGCCGTAGTACGGTGGAGCTTGACCCCCAGGTTGCGGGCGACTGCGCCCCACAGCTCGGAGTTGAACTGTGTTCCGCGGTCCGACGAGATGTCCGCCGGTGCGCCGAAGCGGGCGACCCAGGTGGTGATGAAAGCCTGCGCCACGTCGGCGGTGGTGGTGGAGATGAGGGGAACGGCCTCCGGCCACCTGGTGGTCCTGTCCACCATGGTGAGCAGGTGTGTGAATCCCCGTGATGGGGGGAGGGGGCCCACCAGGTCCACGTTGACGTGGTCGAAACGTCGTTCGGGCACGGTGAAAGGTGCCAGCGGGGCCTGGGTGTGTCGGTGGACCTTGGCCTGTTGGCAGGCTGTGCAGGTGCTGGTCCAATCGCGGACGTCCCGTCGAAGGCCGTGCCAGACGAATCGCGCTGACACCAGCTTCTGGGAAGCTTTCTGGCCCGGGTGGGAAAGGCCGTGGAGAGAGGCGAAGATGCGGTGTTGCCAGGTAACGGGCACGATGGGGCGAGGCTGGCGTTGGGAGACGTCGCAGAGCAGGACAGTGTCCGCGAAGGGGATGTCGGCCAGGCGGAGGCCCGTGTCCGCCGCTCGGAGGGCTTGCACCGTGGTGTCGGTGGTTTGGTCCGCCGCCATAAGCACGAAGTCCACGCCGAGGTGGACCGCGTTCGCGCTGGCCCGAGAAAGACAGTCGGCCACGGCGTTGTCTTTGCCGGCGACGTGCCGGATGTCCGTGGTAAACTCCGACACGGCGGAGAGGTGGCGCTGTTGGCGGGCCGACCACGGCTCCGTGACCTTGGCCATTGCGTAAACCAACGGCTTGTGGTCGACGAACGCCGTGAAGGGTCGGCCCTCCAGGAGGTGGCGGAAATGGCGAACGGCCAGGTGTAGACCAAGGAGCTCACGGTCAAACGTGCTATATTTGAGCTCGTTCGGCCGGAGTTGCCGGCTGAAAAAAGCGAGTGGCTGCCAAACCCCGTTCATCCATTGCTCATGTACGGTGCCCACCGCATAGTCGGAGGCATCCGTGGTGAGGGCGATGGGAGCGTTGAGCACCGGGTGAGCGAGCAGTGTTGCGTTGGCGAGGGCCCGCTTTGAGCTTTTAAAGGCCGCGTCCATTGCTGCGGACCAGACGACGTCGTGCTTGGCCGGCTTGCCGCGGAGGGCTTCATAGATGGGCCGCATGAGTTGAGCAGCGCGGGGCACGAAGCGGTGATAGAAATTCACCATTCCCAGGAATTCCTGCAGGGCCTTTATGGAGCGGGGACGCGGAAACGTGGTGATGGCCTCGACCTTGGTTGGCAGCGGCACGGCCCCGTTCTTGGTGATGTGGTGGCCCAAAAAATCAACGGCCGTCGTGACGAAGTGGCATTTGGCCAGGTTGACGATGAGGCCGTGCTCGCTGAGGCGCCCGAACAGTGTTCGGAGGTGGAGGAGGTGCTCGGCCCGGGACGTGCTGGTGAAGAGGATGTCGTCCAGGTAAACGAAGAGGAACGGCAGGTCGCGCAGCACGCCGTCCATCAAGTGCTGGAACGCCTAAGCCGTGTTCTTGAGGCCAAACGGCATTCGCAGGAATTCGAATAAGCCGAACGGCGTGATGACAGCCGTTTTTGGGACGTCGGCCGCCCTGACAGGTACCTGGTGATATCCCCGTATTAAATCGATCTTTGAAAAAATGACCCGTCCTGCCAAACGGGCGGAGAAGTCTTGGATGTGCGGGATCGGATACCTGTCGGGGGTGGTAGCGTCGTTAAGGCGGCGGTAGTCGCCACATGGGTGCCAGCCGCCCCCTGGTTTTGGGACAATGTGTAGTGGCGAAGCCCACGCGCTACCGGAGCGCCGCACGATGCCGAGGTGTTCCAAAGCGTCGAACTCGGCTTTGGCCACGGCGAGCTTGGCCGGGTCGAGGCGGCGGGCTCTGGCGTAGACCGGCGGGCCCGTGGTTGGTATGTGGTGATCGATCCCATGTCGTACTGCGACGGCCGAAAACGTCAGCCGCGTGAGGGCCGGGAACTCCGTGAGCAGGCGAGCAAACTCGTTCGCCGTCGGGAGGGCGCATGTCAGCTCGGTCGGAGCGGAGCTGCTCAATGTGCATGCCAGGGAGCTGAAGGTCTCGGCGTTGATGAGGCGACGCCGTTGGACGTCCACCAGCAGTCCGTGTGCGCAGAGGAAGTCGGCGCCTAGCAGAGCCATGGGCACACTTGCGGTTACAAAAGTCCAATTAAAGCGTTGGCCGCCGAAGCAGAGGGTGACGTTGCGCGGGCCGAAGGTGTGGATGGCCGATCCGTTGGCCGCAACCAAGGAGGGGCCGCAAACAGCGGACTGCCTGTCCTGATCGGAGGCGGGTATGACGCTCAGTTGGGCGCCGGTGTCACACAGGAAGCGCCGTCCGGACGCTTTGTCCGTGATGAAAAGTAAGTTGCCCGTGTGGCCGGCGCTCATGGCTGGTAATGAACGCCGGCCCGGCCGTTTCCCGGCTTGCCGAAGGTGCATGGGGGTCGGCATGTCCGGGCCTTCTGTCCGAATCTGGCATGATAATAACACCACGCCTGGTCAAGTGGAGGCTCCGGTCGTCGTGCTGGAGGTGGTCGGCGCGGCGTTGCGGCCGCCAATTGCGTCGGCAGTTCGGTCGTCGACCGTGCCGGGTGCTCGGGCGCCATGGGCGTTGCTTCGGACGGCGGTGGGCTCCAGGTCGCTGCTCCAATGCGTTGGCCTGCCGCGGATATCTTGTCGGCTTCCCTGGCGAGGGCGCGGGGATCCATGGTCGTCGTGCTTGCCAGGGCGAGGCGTACCGGGCTAGGCAGCTGACGGAGGAACAGCTCCCGGAACAGGAATGCCGGAGAGTGCTCGCCGAGCAGCGAAAGCATGTAGTCCATTCGCTCGGATGGGCGTGTGTCGCCGAGCTCGGGCAGGTCGAGCAGGCGCCTTGCGCGTTCCGCTAATGAGAGGGCGAAAGCGTCGAGGAGGAGCTTTTTAATTGCGTCATATTTGTCAGCGGCTGGCGGGCTCTCGAGGAGGCTCAGGGCGCGGGCCGCGGTGGCTGAGCCGAGTGCTGCTACCACATGGTGGAAGCGGGTGTCGTCGGCCGTGATGCCTCGCAGGGCGAACAGGGAGTCCGCCTGGGTGAACCAAACCGCCGCGTGAGCCTCCCAGAAGGTAGGCAGTTTGAGGGCAACTGCCGTGTCCATGTCGGGTCACCAATGTAGGAGCTATGCTCCAACGTAAATCGAAAGAATGGACGCGACAAAAAGCTGGAATTCGTCCGAGTTTCTTTATTGTGTCAAATCAACTCGGGTACTCTGAAAAGCCCGTTTATCGGGCAGCAATATATATACACATTTTCCCGGAGCGTTTGCCCGGGAAAGGCGAGAGGGGGTGTGCCCGGGCATCCTGGACGAGGCCTGGCAAGTCGAGAGCGGGCATGCCCGGGCGTCCCGGATGAGGCCTGGCAAGTCGAGAGCAGGCATGCCCGGGCGTCCTGGGCGAGCCGGGCATGGTGATCGCTCCGCGTCCTCGGTAGGTGCAAGGCGATTGTGTATACCCAGCGGTAGCCACTACAACGTCATCAATTTTTTTTTCTCCACCAATTTATGCCGACATGACGCACAAACAAACAGACAAATGGACCCAAATGCAATACCCTCTCCTCCTGCAAGGGCAATAAAACAACAATTGTAAATGTCATATAAAGAAATAAATTCCGGAATTTACAACCATTGACGCAGTGTTGATTACACCACCCGATCTAACACATTAAATTAGTTATTCGCGTCTGTTGTTTGTGTCCGTTATAACGTCCTTAAAAACAGCAAGAATTTCCTGTTTGGAATGATTTTCAATTTTGTTGGAGTGCCAGGCAGACAGAGTAAAGAAATCTCTCTCCTCTCTGTGGATGAAGTCTGGTGTTGGCTTGACAATATTAAGGTGGCTGGCTTCAGACCTTCAGGTCTTGAGTTGGAGGCCTTGTCGGGCCGTTGAAATAACATCAGGTGGGTTGACTCAGCCTATCATCCTTCCAAGGTCGGCAAAATTAGTACCAGCTTACTTGGGTAACAAGACATTCGAGTATCCTGCGTCGGAGTGGAGACCCACCCAGGATTGTACTCCTGAGCCAATGAAACTGCCTCGGCAGCCCCAGCGTTATTTATGTTCTCTGCGCATGTGCAATCAGAACGAATTCAGAGACAAAGTGCGGTAAAACGGCATGTTTGTCTTCCTTTTGCTGGTAATCAGTTGGTCCATGATCATAAACTGACGTTTGTAGACAGACCGATGGATGGACGGATGGACGGACATGAACCATTTGTTTAACCCCGCTTTTCACTTCGCGTGCGGAGGGTAACAACATCTGAGGAAGTGAGGAACCAAATTGCGCAGATGTTTCTGTAGTTTTCCTTCATAGTGAAAACACCTCCGATCTTTGGTCATGCAATACAAAAAAAAATTATACAAAATATATTTGTTGTCGGTGTGGTGGTGGAAAAATGCGAAAAAGGTGAGGCAAAATTGGCTTGAATTCAATTTAAATAATTCAAAATAACAACTGAATTTAGACATTTGCACTCATGTGCAAAAGTTATACTGCATATCTTAATTCGTACACCGTTGCCTAGTTTGGGTACACCGTTGCCTAGTTTGGGTTTGATTTTATCACCAGATTATAAACTGTTGTGTTGGCGCATCGCAGGCAGAGGGAAGTGTGCCGTCTCTCGGATGCACGTTAAGCTAGGGACCTGTCTGCTCCCATTGATTGGGGTCAAAGATCCCATGATGTCTTTTAACAACGAGTAAGTGGTTGTCATCAGCACCCTGGTCAAATTCAAAATTCCTGCCCAAACGACCTGGCCTGGACAGGTGATGGGCACCATCAGGTCAATTTACTTGGAGAAGCACTAACATCCCCTGTGATCAATACATGGCCATAGGATAGATTAGATCACAAAACGCTGGGGCTTTGTCTCATTCATTATTATATGGATCTTCATGAAGAACAAAGAATGGCTTCTTGCTTTGGAGGCCAACGATGAAAGATGCTGAATTCAGGACAACGATAAATAATAATACAGGGCTCGACATTAACGGTTGCCCAGGTGCCCTACCTGTCACGGGCACCCGAATTTTATAAGCGGTTGGGTTTTGGATGCCCGATCGGGTACCCAGAAAATCACAAAACAAACATTAATTTTGACCCCAAATTTACGATTGCCATGATCCGGGCGACAAGGTTTTTGAAATCCAATTGTAGGACTAGAAAGCATGTGAAAGTACAAAGCCCGTCTGATGCGTCCGTTTGTATTCAGACGTCTTCTTCTTCCGTATGCTCAAAACAACGAAAACGGTTTTTAAAAAAATACAAAATGAAAATTGGATGATTTTATGCAGCCTTGACCATTGAGCTTTAGATATATGAAAATAATCAGTTTCTAGCTTTTGATTGGTGAACCAATTCTATGATAGAATATGCAAATTATTAAAATTTCAGGTCAATTGGATGAAATGTTTTACATTTCAGGTCAATCGGGTGAAAATTGGTGATTTTTATGCAACCTTGACCTTTGACCTTTTGCTATTAAAACATCGGCTTGTAGCTTTTCATTGGTGAACCAATTCAGTAACCCAAGATGCAAGTTCTTTAAATTTCAGGTCAATAGGGTGAAAATTGGTGGTTTTACGCACCCTTGACCTTTGACCTTTTGATCTAAAAAAAAAAACAATCAGCTTTTTTCTTTTGATTGGTGAACCAATTCAGTGACCCGATATGCAAGTTCTTATAATTTCAGGTTAATTGGATGAAAATAGACGATTTTATATAATGCTGACATTTGGCCTTTTGACAAAATTATTAATTTGCGTTCTCCGTATTATCACAATAAAGCTTTGGTGAAAATTTGATGATAAAATTCAATGGTAAAGAAGATATGGCCCAGACAGACAGGCACACAGACAGATACTGGCACACACACACACACACACACACACACACACACACACACACACACACACACACAGACAAACGCACACACACATACACACACACACACACACACACACACACACACACACACACACACAGACACTCAGGCACACACACACACACAAACACAGACACACACACACACACACACACACACACACACACACAGACACACACACACACACACACACACACACACAAACACACACACACACACAGACACACACACACAGACACACATACACACACAGACACACACACAAACACACACACACACAGACACACACACAGAGACACACAGACACACACAGACACACAGACAGACAGACACACACACACAGACACACACACACAAACACACACACACACCGACACAGACACACACACACACACACACAGACACACACACAGAGACACACAGACACACACACACACACATACCGACACAGACACACACACATAGACACAGACACACACACAGACACAGACACACACACAGACACACACACACACACACACACACACACACACACACACACACAAGTGATTGCAAAACCCCATCTCCTGCTGTGCAGGGACGGGCTAATGAAATATCGCCAAATTAAGGTTACCAATGAATAATTCTCAAATCCACTGCACTCTGATGTGATCTATGGGAACATCCAGCAAACTTGTAAATACATCATACATGAACCAAAATATGAAAACGATTGGTTGATTACGATTGACAATTTGATGATTATCTCTGAGCTCTATCCAAAATAACGTACATTTTAAGGTAAACTAGCAGAGTTACCCGGCGTTGCCCGGAAAATGAATAGTCAGTCACGCAATTTAGTTTTGATATTCTGTTTATTTATCGTGGGCTTTTATAGTCAGAGGAAGCCACGCCCCTTGGGCACGCCCTGCTGCCACGCCCCTAGTCTAAATGTGATGCACCCATGTTTTTTGTCGTAAAAGGTTACCCCTCCTTCCCTCTCTAAGTCACTTCCTTCGGCTGTCCATGAGGCACAACCGAACAAACAGACGTTCACAAATAGGGGATATAGAAAATCTTGGCGGCGTTGGATTGAGAACGTTTTAAGGTCAGTATAGTACATGAGCAGGCCTGCACCAGTCAGGGCAAATCTGAAGAATGAGTCTGAAGAACGAGTCATATAACGTCTTCTTGGAGTGGGTCAGTCTAGTCAAGTCACGGGCTCACATAGTTCATTTAGTTTGGTCTTGCTCAGTTTCCTGGTCAACTTTATTTCTTCAAAATATGCAAATGCGCTTTTGTGGGTATTCCATGTATGACAGGGGTGAAATGCACAAGGAACCTGCAAATATGTGGTCGACCATTGATCCGTGGTCAATTATTAAACCTGATTTAATCATAACGGTGGAATGAAACTTTTATGAAAGTCAACTCGCAGTGATATATTAAATATATAATTATATCAATGAATACACACGACACCCAATTAGGACCAGGCTTGGTCGATTGAGATAAATCAGAGGAAAGAGCCAGAAAATATTCTCTCAAGTGGTCTTCCTGTCTGCGAAAAGACAAAATGCTGAGAGTTGGGCAGAAAGTCGAGAATATAATAGAAAATAAGTTGTAAAGTTTTATCTTTCTTATTGGGCACCGAAAAATATCAGAAACATAAAAAATGGTTGCCCTGTAGGACACCCTAAAGGAGTTAATGTGAGGCCCTCAATATAATATATGATGACTTGCAAGGAACTTCAACACAGGAGGAGGCCATTAGGCTCATCAAAGCAAATGCTGGTGTTGCCAAATCATGGTTTGTCAAAGAGAAGCACACCGACTCGATGACATAACGCTGACGTCATGTGCATGAATTATGCCATCACATCACCTCCAAACTAGGAGGTGTCCTTATGGTACTGAAGTCTTTGCAGACAGAGATTAAAGCTCTCTGGTCACGAAAGGAGGAGAGCAGAGATGTTGATCTTGTTGTGGGGTCATCAGGACAACATAATGCTGATCACTTGTTTGTGACCAAACTCAGCCGCTAATAAACAGAAATCGAACCCCCTAACTTGGCGAGGCAGCAAGGCACACATGGAGACCCACCACAGAGCTTACTGCACAACCTGCCAGCAACAAGTGTCGCCTGCCACACGAACACATTGTCTCAACCCTTGCTGATCACCAGTCAGAAGGTTTGCTGTAGAAATATTGAATTTAACTTAATATTATTAAAATATATTAACGTTGTTTCCTTATACTGTCTAAATTAATTAGATCGTGCCTTCAGAAAGTATTGACACCCCTTGACTTTTTGACATTTTATTGTGTTACAGACTGAATTTAAAATGGATTAAATTGAGATTTCTTGCCACTGATCTACTCATAATACACAATAATGTCAAAGTACAATTTTTTTTGAGAGGTTTTTACAAATTTATTGAGAATGAAATACAGAAATATCTAATTTACATAAGTGTTCAGCTCCCTCGATCAATACTTTATAAAGCACCATTGGCAGTGATTACAGCTTTGAGTCTTCTTGGGTATGTCTGTATCAGCTATGCACATCTGGATTTGAGGAGTTTCTCCCATTCTTCCTTGCAGATTTGCTCAAGCTCTGCAAGTTGTATGGGGAGTGTCAGTGAACAGCAACCTTCAAGTCTTTTCACAAATTCTCAATGGGATTCAAGTCTGGGCTTTGGCTGGGCCATTCAAGAACTTTCATGTTCTTGTTCTGAAGCCATTCCACTGTTGTTTTTCCTGTATGATTTGGTGAATCTCATTTTGGAATGTAAATCTTTGCTGCATTCCAAAGTCTTTTGCACTCTGAAGCAGGTTCTCATGAAGGATTTACCTGTATTTGGCTCGACATTCATTATTCCTTCTATCCTTACAAGTCTACCAGTCTCTGCCGTTGAAAAGCATCCCCATAGCATGATGCCACCACCACCATGCTCCACGGTAGAGATGGTGATAGATGGGTGATGAGCTGTGCTCGGTTTCCGCCAGACATAGCTCTTTGCATTCAGGCCAAAGAGTAAAATTTTCGTCTCATCAGACCACAGAAACTTTTGCCTCATGCTCTCAGAGTCTTTCATGTGCCTTTTTGCAAACTCGAGGCATGCTGTAATGTGCCTTTTTGCAAACTCGAGGCATGCTGTCATGTGCCTTTTTCTCAGAAATAGCTTCCATCTGGCCACTCTCTCATAAAGCCTAGATTTGTGAAATACTGCAGAGACTGTTGTCCTTCCGGCAGATTCTCCCATCTCAGCTAAGGAACTCCTCAGTTCTGTCAGAGTGGTCATTGGGTTCTTGGTCACCTTACTGATCAAGGTCCTTCTTGCCCGGTTGCTCAGTTTGGTCTGCCGGCCAGCTCTAGGAAGAGACTCAGTAGTTACATAGTCTTTCCATTTCCTGATGGAGCTTACATGGGAGCTTTTAACTGTGATCTTGGGAGCAACAACACAGATTTATGATGACCAATGGGCCAAAGTGGCGAACTGGTGAGCTGCCTTGCCCAATCAGTCGTTCCTTAGATAGAACAAGAATGATCGTACTGTGGCCACAACCTGTGACAAACACCGGTAGCGGGATAATTTGGAAATACCATTTAAAGCACTCTTGAAAGATGAACAGCGCATTGGTGAAACACACATTTAATGTGCTATTAAAAAATTAACTCGACACCTCTTATCACGGGGGTATCGTGTAAACAAACACATAATTGACACACATGGAGAGAAAGTTGAACGGTGCTCATCACTCTGTATCTGCAACTGAACTGCATCCAATATCACAGCATATAACTTATCGAAAATTTCAAGGAAGGAGGGGAGATTCGGATTCAGGCAGAATTTGGTGAAGAGGTTGTGTGTGTGACATGGACGAATTGATTTAATTTTGGTGAAGATTCGAATCCGGATACTAGAATTATTTAAGTGATTCTTCCCCATTGAGTGATAAGGCTAAAACAGCATATAACATGTTATTAGTCCCCTACCGGTGTACACCGGAGGGGACTATAGGTTTGCACGCCGTCCCTCCGTCCGTCAGTCCGTCACGCAAAGAACAGCTTTCCGGACTTTTTTTCTAAACGCTTAATGCTAATGATTTCAAGCTTGGCACATGAGTTCCTCATGATAAGTTACAGATCAAGTTCGAACTGCACGACGTTTCGATCATTTTTGACAAAGTTATGGCACTTTGAACTTTGAAATTCTGATAATTCTGATGATCCTTAACTCAGTGCCATTTTAAGTTTTAATTTCCTTTAAAAACCAATTTCTCTGCAATAATTGGACCGATTGAGATCAAATTTTCACCGTAGGAGGGAATCGGTCTGTAGAATATTTTAATGGTAATTATGACGTCACAGGTCACGTGGTTCGTCCGCCATATTTTTTCCTTTTTCTCTGCAACGGCTGAACAGATCGAGGCCAAACTTTGCAGGCGGAATCGCATACCCATGACGAACAAAAAAGTCAGCGAGCATGACGTCATGCGACACATGGTTTCAGAGTTATGACGTTTTTAAGCATGAACCTTTAAAACCGAGCTCCTCCCTCATTTTTGATCCAATTGAGGGGAAACTTCACAGATCTGTTCAGCATGTCAGTCTACTAAAACGACATTTTGGAATTTGCGATAGGGCACGTGGTTTGGCAGATATCGTTAATTAAACGAAAAAGAAAAAAAAAAATGGATATCTCTTGAATCGTCAGTACCTCAGACCGTGAGTTGGTAATAATTTATATAATTCACACAGTGCAATACGTGCAGGCCACTCCACGGAGCGACCTTGCGGGCTTATCGAGGCGAGGCGTGACACACATGTGTCTCAGCATACCTCAGATCAAGTTTGAAAACCAGCATGAACCGTGCATAAATTTGCATATTCGATCATTTTTGACAAGGTTATGGCACTTTGTTTATTCTAGAGTTCTCCTCAAGCCGCAACGCGCGCCCTCAGCCTCGTCTCGCGAACGTCAAAAGCGCGACACAGCACGCTCTTTCACGAGGGGCGGAGCCAAGCTGAGCAACATATATATACACATCGATCATTGATCTTGAAAAACAACGTATTTTCTCGTGCTTCTGCTGACCTGTCTGCGAGGTGTATAAATCGAAGTCCCGAGTGCGAATCACAGGTGAGCCCGTCCTGAGGTAATTAGTGATTGGGAACGATTCAGAACCTGTAGGTAAATAACCCTTGGTAATTTCTCCAACAGTTTTCCGGACTATAATTTGGAGTGCGGTAAGTCAAAGCTGTTAATATTCCTTGTGTACAATATGCTGTAATCGTGGACTGTTCTTTAAAATGCTTTCCTAGAATAAGTATCAAGTCAAAAACGTTTTCACTGAATTTTGTTTCCATTGACACAATTCTTCATATCAGGCAAGAATACATTGAATTCACATAGTTTACCAATAAATCAGCAATACATCTAGGGAGGTTGGAGTGTCACTTTACCATATGCTTCTGTGCGTATAATCTGCGTGAATACTTCTTTAAATATGTATCTGATACTCTGCCCTCCTAGCAGTATACACAGTACGCGTCAGAAGTAACCTAGCTTCCACGGTCCGCGGATAACCTGGTCAGGATAACCCGGTCAGGATAACCCGGTCTCACATCATCCACGCCCACATTCAACCGTGCATAAATTTGCATATTTTATGAGGTTCGTCTGTCACACTTTGGTTTCGTGCGATAACTCCACCAAACATTGGCTGATTTCAACAAAATTTTGTACACACATGTGTCTCAGCATAACTCAGATCAAGTTTGAAAACCAGCATCAACCGTGCATAAATTAGCATATTCGATCATTTTTGACAAAGTTATGGCACTTTGAACTTTGGTAGGGGACATGTATTGCAGCGCAATACTCAGAATGCTTGTTTCAAAAGGTTGTGGATAGATTAGGACAAAATTTGTTTGATTAGTTTGGTCGGTGACAAGAACGAGTTTGAGCTTTATTTCGTTTTTACCCTCGCCAGAGGAGAGGGTATTGCATTTGAGTCCGTTTGTTTGTCTGTCTGTTTGTTTGTCAGCACAGAATAAATATGATTATCTCTGCAATCGTTGGTCCGATTGACAGGAAATTTTCACCATAGGTGCAACTCCACCTGTAGAAGTTCTGATAATTATGACGTCAAAGGTCACGTGGTTTGGCCGCCATCTTGGAAAAACCGCAAAACTTTGCACCCCTATATCTCGGAAAGTGCTGAATAGAAAAAATTGAGACATGGCTCATTGTAAAGAACTCTCCATGGGGAATAAAATATGTGAAAGATGTCATAGTTTCCTCCATTATGAGATCATAATTCGACAAGTATAAAACTTCATCCAATCAAGTTGAAATTTCTTGAGCGCCATAAAGTGGTGGAGAAAAAGAAATAATGATGAGGTCATCGGTCACGTAGTTCGGCCGCCATCTTGGAAAAACCGAAAAATTTTGCACCTCTATATCTCCGAAAATGCTGAATCGAAAAAATTGAGACATGGCTCATTGTAAAGAACTCTCCATGGGGAATAAAATATGTTAATAATGATGTCATAGGTGCCTCCATTATGAGATCATAATTCGACAAGTACAAAACTTCATCCGATCAAGATGAAATTTCTTGAGCATAATCTAGGAATAAATTAGTTTAGAAAAAAAATAATGATGACGTCATTGATCATGTGGTTTGGCCGCCATATTTGTTTTAACACAAAAGCCTTAAAAACCACTGAAAATACATCCGGGCGAGGGTTTTAACCTCCGATTGCACTTTTTCTTGTTAACTTTATTTTGGCCTTTGCAAAACTTGCAATGTACAAAAACAGAAAGCAGAAAGGCAAAGATTGAGAGTGATGTGGTGCAACATAGCTTTGCATGCTTTAAAACTTTATGTTCACGAATCACTTTGGAGTTTAAGGTGGCACAATATGCCCTAACTATTGGAGGTTTGAAAGAAATTTTGGACCACAAATTATGCACTTTGCAGTATTTCCCCACAAGGTTCTTTGCTTTTACTTATCTGATTATTACCGTTTTTTTGTACGGTACATACTTGTTTTTTCACAGTTTCTCTCCCTCCTTATCTGTCTTGGTAGTGCTCTCTCTTTAAAATTCCCCGCCTTCTTCACTGCAGTTCTAACCATGGATGTGCAGAGATGAGCAAGTCGAACGACATGAACTTATGCCTGTCTGAGCTTTCTCGTGCTCTGAGCACAAACCTCTAAAGCCATTCTAACAATAGCACTACTACTTCTACGACTACTACTTCTTTAATGACCACAATTATTCACACCTTGTGTGGTCAGCCAGAGAACCTTTTTGGTTGAAGTGTTTCAAGAACTGGCTGGCCATTTTGGGTATCAACTTTTAATTTGTTCAGGGTTAGGGTTAGATCCAATATAAACTTCACAGTCAAGTGAGCATACCACAAACCAAGTATATACCGTATGATGGAACATGAGCTCAATGTATTATTGAGATATATCCGATGTATGAGTGAGTGATAATGTGAACGAATTCTCCCGCATGCTGCTCAACACGCAGCAAACAAGGTGTTACGACGAAGCATGCCGAGTTCACTCCACAGGCCAAACACAGCGGGATGTGTTGTCATACAATGTTTTTAATCTATAATAATATCACCATGAACAGCCCCTGCATCACTGACGAATGCCTTTGAAGAGTTCCCTATTGACCTAGGCTATAAAACAGGCGTTTGATACCCCACACTGGCCAACCTTGGTCCATTGCCATTGATCTCGAAGTGTCTTGATTTATTTATAAAGCAAGAGCAAACATGTATGGCCCCATCAAGTCGGCGTTACAAGGGCTTAATTAGCGAGCTTGCAACTTCGCAACTAAGTTCTGACCATAACTGCATGAATATGCATGGCACTTAGGAAAGAAGAATGAAAAAAAGGACGTTTCTGACATTTTGCACAGTCTCGCTTTTTTTTTCTTTCTTTTTTTTCTTTTTCCTGGGAACCCTTCCCGCCTTACTAATTTATGGGATTTGAATAATGTAGCGCGAGCCTTTGTTTTTAATTTTGACGTTCACTTCGGCTTAGCAGCATGAAGCCTCCGTACGGGAAAGCAGCTCACTGAGCTCTGATTAGCTCTCTTGGGGTTCAAGTCGAGCTGCTCGATGGAAAAGCTCCGGTACCTTGGATTCTTTTACGGCAGGCTCCTTTCGTACTTGCGTACAACCGGGCGTGAGGCCCTCCTGTACAACCGACGCTCTGTCCGACGTCGTTCATGCTCGTAGAAACCCTCGATCGTATACGAGCCGAACGTGTCCGGATGGGTCTTCACTTGTTGCTTCAATTGGCGGTACAAATGCAATACTGGCAACAATTTTCAATAGGATCTTTGAAACACTTCTGACTATTTTTCTGATTACCGGTATTTAAATTTCAGTTTCACTTGCAGCAGTTCGGCAAATGCACAAAATCAAGGTTGTTTTATTCCAATCTACAGAGCACTGCAACACACGTCATTTATCATTTCTCAGATTCCAACATTAGATAAAGCATATTCAATTTTTGCGACACAAAAATAAAGGGTTTCTGGTTACTACTACTATACTACTACTATATTGATTAATTATTTTACATAATAGCTGAATACTGGATGAGGCTTGGGCCTCTCTCATAAGGCTTGTGGGACAGTCATACATTAAAGAAGGCATTTATAGGATATTAAAGTTACAGAAACGGCATAAACTAAGTAAGAAAACTTCAACCTGAACATTTCAAAATATATATAATTAAGGGCATGTCAGGTTTTCCATTTTCTGGATATGACTGCTTTCCCACTATGTGCCCTCATGTCGTCGCTCTTAGGGATTTAAAAAAATACATTTGCAGGTGGAATATATGGCAAATCATTGGCTATATGGAAAAGCATATGATTTTTCAGAATCTGAGCAATAGGATTTTTAAAATCTTTAAAAACAGTCTACTGAACTGATTTTTTTTTTTAATTATCATTGTAGGAGACATATCAACTGACTTAAAATTTGAACAGATGTGTTTATCGACAGAGACATGTCACATTGAGAGCTTTGGGCATATCTGCCATATTTTGCCAATGCAGGTTGGCGAGGTAGCTCTCTTAATCTGGGTCATAATACTCTTTCACCTCCTCAGATTGTTTGCCCTTCCTGGTATTGGTGCAGAATGCTGCAATAGCTTTCGGAGTTATTGAAACACAAACTGCAGCACCACAGTGAGGTGGAGTTCCATTACTGTATTGCTATAGATTGGACTCCAAATGAAAGATGAGAATGATATTCAACCACTGTTTGACCTCAAATTCAAATTGATCATCGCTTAATTGACGAAACGAGCGATTGCATTTACTATGGCCAACTCATGAAAATGAATTGGGATTACTTTGAAGAAGTGAAGGGATGTACTCAAACAGTGTGGGCAGCATTTGTGGGAAAAAGTAATGAATACTGCCTTCGTATCTCAAAAAAGGGAGTTTATAATCAATATACATAATAGCAGCAATGATGTATGGCAGTGACTCATGATCTCTGACAAAGATGGAGTAAAACTGATCATGACTCAAGGATCTTGTACAAAGATGCTGTCTCGGCAGAACACTAATCGACGATAAGAGAAGCCAATTACAAGACAGAAAATTAAATTGAACATGTATTAGTCACATTAAAAAAAAAGAATTGGAATGGAACTAGGCTGGACACGCAGCATGAAGATCCAGTAGACATCAGGAATTACAAGCCAGCAAACTGACAAAGAACCTGGACGAATCAGAGGAAGACATCATCGATGTAAAATTCACTGGAGCACATTGGCCTTCAATTGAAGACGGTAGAAAAGAATGAACCGTGTTAATGGAGGTTTTCGTCTAGCAGTGGACTGAATATAGGACAGTCAGGACAACTCCGCTTTTATCGACGGACAACTCCGCTTTTATCGACAGACAAAAGTTTGTCTCCATGAGCACTCGTTCAGAAAAATTACTCATATATATATATACAAAACCCCATGTATTTATTTATCTGTCACACTGGAAGTGACCTCACGTTCATTGAAGTGATGTCGCATCCATCACTTAAAAGGGAGCACATGCAATATTAGTGTTAGCGCCATTCGCCATGTTGTTTCCACTCAGAAAAGTTAATTTTATTCCGTCCTAAACGTTCACTACAGAGTGGCCACAAAGCCCCTATGCACGCAGTTAGAATTTAGTTAGAATTTATCTGTATGCTCCCCTCCATTCTCCACACAAATATGAATTTTTCTCCATGTTATTCTGGACATCTTCTTCCATGTTGAGGGTTAGAGGTCATAAAAACAACCCCTGACAGCTGTTTTGAGGTCTTCAACTGTTGTTAGGTGGAGATGAGAAATTTCCTCTTTCACAATGCCCGAAAGCAAGTTGTCACATGTTGTTAAGTCTGGACTTCGAGGAGGCCACGCCATCTCAGATCCACGTCCAATCCATCGGCGACTGAATTTGTCGTCGAGATATTCTCTAACTGTGAGAGCATAATATGCTGGTGCACCATCTTGTTTCAGGATAGCTGGTGCCTAGATACCTATCTCACGCAGTTGTGGAACAAACCACGTCTGAAGCATGTTCAAATAAGCAGTGTGATTGACACTTGTATTGAAAAATATGGCGCTATGAAGTGATATTCTGAAATTGCTGCCCACATCATGACATGAGGAGGATGCTGTTTAATTTCCTCATAAAAATGAGGATTTTCTTTGCACCAAAAATAAGCATTCGTGGATTGACTGCTGAGGTAAATAGCACACTCATCCAAAAAAAATTCACTTTGTCTTGATTTAATGGTGGGAAATCGCTGCAGAAGAGCCTTGCTCTAAATCAAGTCAACTCAAGGACGCTCCCTGTTGAAAAAGCCTTCTTCTCCCATGTCTGCATCGTGTCGTGCGTAGGAGCTGGCTTATCGAACCTCTGTGAAAAATTTGTTCTTATGTCTTCAAAACTTACTCCTTCTCACGCACGCTCGTGAACCCAAACACAAGTAACCAGTATCTCTTCTATCGTGTAATCACTGGTGTCCGTCATGCTGAAGCCGTACCTGGAAAACACATAAAACAAATAAGTAACAAAGGACACACTATTGTGCATAAGGTCTTTGTGGCCACTCTGTACTCACATCTGAATTTGGTTTGATTGCATGGCCATCCTGGTTGTTTTCACAACTCTTAACTCCAGAGATGAGACGTTAGTAATTTATATTTTCAGTAAAAATACATACGGGTGAGTAATTTTACTCAATGATTTAAAATTCCGTTGTCACTTTGATAGTAAATATATTTCTGAAGTAATCATACTTTTCTTTATGAGACAAAACTAAATCCACAAGCCTGTATGTTATATTATTTAACAACTGCGCTCTGATGGTGGTAATGAGGGGAGGGGGGGGGGGGGGAACGCTCTTCTCCCCATAATTTTTGAGGGCCTTTATACTATTCAAAAAGAAGTAGACAACAATTATAGAACCTCATGCTGTGTCAGGATTGTTACGTAAACAATGGAAGGAATTTAATGAAAAGCTGCGCATCACACTTCACATGGGTGGAGTAAAGTGTGCCGAACTTTACCAGCTGATCATGCAATATACACTCTCACATTATAATGTCAAACACGATATGTGGAACACAATTATGTGTCAAAAATGGCCCAGCTTGATGGCCTCTGTATAGGGGCCTAATGATTGGGCAAATCCTGTTTAGGCGATACACGCCGCCGTCTGGAGCGTAAAGGGTGAGCGTCCTCCGGGGCTGTTCTAAACCCACGTGGCAAAAGCGCATTATCCCCATCACCACCTGCTTATGTAGAGGGTCGAGGGGTGGGGAAAGAGGGCCCTATTTCTTGGGTGCCTGTCCCTGCCTGGTCTTCCAGACTTTCGGAACAGAAGTTGCAGTCAGAATGTAGTGTATATTTGGTCTCTTACTAACCGAATACCTTTTCCAATTTGAGGAGTCTAACAGAAAGAGACAACTGCGTGCTTTTGACAAAATTATATGAAGTTTCTCATGTTTTTCCCTACTGTGGAGTGGTGTTAGAGAAAAGGATTATCTCTCAAAAGGCTCTTTATTTTAACGGATTTTAGTATTTCACTGTATTCTATGAATTAAGGGACAACTATTTATTATGTATGCAAATATAGGAGAATTTTTGAGCCCTTTCTTCCTGGCCCCTTCACTTTAGTCCAATATTCCCAAACATCTTTCCAATCTCTCTCCAGTTGTTTGTCATTGGTTATCTCCAAATGCGGGTTTCAGGAAATGGAGCGGAGCCCTCCCAGGTCTCAAAGTATCCAGTGTGTGTGTGTGTGTGCATATGCACATGAGTGTATGTGTGTGTCTTTGTGTGCGTGTTGTTGGTTGTTATCTCCATATTTGAGTTTCAGAAGGTAAAACAGAAACCTACCAGGTGTCAAAGTATCCACCCTCCGTTTAGTGTGTATGTGTGTGTGTTTTCCCTCTCTCTTTTCTTTTTCCATGTGTCTACAGAGAGGCGAACTATTGCGAATTGTTTTTTTAAAGGCTCACTTAGCTGTGCCTGGATGGGTTTGATGGTAGAGGAGTAGCATTTGAAATCAAAATCCAATTCAGGTTGCTCCTGATGACCCCATCTTTGCATATTCAGGTTGCTCCTGATGATTCTATCTTTGCCTATTCAGGTTCCTCCTGATGACTCCATATTTGCCTATTTAGGTTCCTTCTGATGACTCCAATGCTGTATTTGGTCTTTTATTTGAAAACCTTTCTCTTTCCAATAATCTTTCTTTTCTCCCTTTATACAAATTATTTACCCATTTATTCCTTAGTTGCATCACCGCTATTCATGTGGACTATGTGGTCACCGCTGAGGATGAAATGTGTTCCACATATCTTGAACAGCTTGTTATAAATACGCCCTCAAAAATTTCCATAATTCTGGAGTACAGCATGCTGTTTTTGGATCCAAAATGAAACAGCCACCTGCCTTATGTGACTAATTTTGCTAATGGCAAAAAGGGTGACCACTAAATTCAGAGCACAAGGAAATTACAGCTCAGTGTTGTGGAAACGGTCATTTGGCCTTCCACCAACGTATTTCATTTTAATGCCATCCCTGTTGCTAATTGCAGGACAATAAATTCCCAGGACTATAATGAAGCAGCAAAGAAGAGGTGATAATTTCTGACCTCAAATACAGGTCAGTATTCGGTGGAGCATTAGGGAAACCTAGAAAAGCTAATGAGGTCCAACGTGGATCAATCGAGAAGTGCCTCCAATGGCTGGAGTCACACCTGACAAGGGAGTATGATTGCCATTATCAGGGAAAACCTGTCTTCTTTTTTTTCTCGGATTTTCCCATTTTTCCACGTGATCGCCACATCAAGGAAAACTCATCACAACCCCAAAACAGCAATATGAATCCAATATGCATCATGTGCCTCTTTGGTCTTGGTCCAAACATCTTCATTTGCTTCATTCATAATCTTTCCACTATTAAAATGTCAGGAGTGGAGATGGTTGTTGGTGAACCTAAAGCAAAGGCCAAAATAAGATATGAGCTTGATTAAGAAATAGAAAGTTTCACTTGAATGGCAGACAATGAGTTGGCAGACAATTTCACTTGAAAATGGAAAGCAATTCGCACAACCCTTCAGAGATAGACTCCTCGATTGTTGCTCGGAACGATACTTCCATCGGTAGTTTTCTCGCCTATGAGTTTTCTGTTCATGGACTTGTTCTCCCCGTTGTGGCAAATAATAACTGCCGTCCTTGTGCAGTGCCTGAAGGGGGCGCTGTATCTCAGAGCATGTCTCCCTTTGGGTGTTGATGGAAAATTGGCAGCTCCATTTTCATTTCGGTTGTGGACGTTAAATATCCCACGGTATATCTCCAAAAGATTTGGCCATCGTGTGCCACGCCGGCACCTTGCCTGAATTCCCTGCGCAGAGATTAAATGGGATGTCTCAAGTTCAGGAATGCAGATGTCAACTGAAATGAAGTTAATTGAGTTCAGAAAAAGGTAAGTAAATTGGTAAATTAAGTTAATGGTGAGTAATTTTTTCCTCTTGTGGGTTTTCCTTGTATATTCGCCAGGACGGCAGTTAAGTTGAATTCGACCCCACAGAGAAAATTACCATCCATCTGAACTTTCTGCCGCCCCTCAGCCAATATAACACCCGTCCGACCATGGAGATCTTCCATCCAAATACTAACTGGGTTCAACCCCCCTTAGCTTCTAATATCTGATGGGATTGTGGCACATAAGTTTTCTCAGGAGATCTTCCTATTACATGAAGTAGTGCAGGGAACTTCTGAAGTGATGTCTCAAGAGGATGTGATGTCAAGTGTTATGCTGTTTACATACTCTGGTGCTTTCCGGATAAGCTTTTCTCATGAGAGGGGAGAGGATATTTAAAAAAATAGAGGAGATGGAGAGGGGAGGGAGATTATGGAAAAAGATAAGAAAGAATCCATCTGATGCACATCTACAAAATTTCTTCAAAGCACCTTAATCAAATCTATTGAGATTTTGAGAAGGTATCGGCCATGCATCCCTCCATCTTCTCCTCCACATGACGAGTATACGCTCAGTCAGGCTGTACATGCTCCTAAAAGTCAGGCTGTACATGCTCCGAATGATACACGGCAACGAGAAGTCTGCATAACTTGCAGCACACGTGCTTGATGGCTCGGTAAATATTTGAAGGGATGGGAGGTCTTTCAGGAAACGGAGGCCAGAGATGGCAGATCTAAAGGCGGCAAAAGAACGTACCTTTCCGCGAGTTAGTGTGCCTTAACACACCTGCCGAGGGGCTCGGAACGCATTAGCCCAGACTAAAGCGACGCCCTGACAGCTCGTAGCGAAGCTGACAGTGAGAAAAGGAGGCAGAAGGATTGGGGGGGAGGAAGGATCCAAGATCCCGGGGCTTGGGGGAGCTTGCAGGGAAGAATAAAGAAAGACATTCTGTAAATTTACTGGTTCTCCACATTGGATGGATGGTGGTTTCGAGACATTGTTTTGTATCGCTTCGCCCCTTATTCTTCACGTTGTCGCTTTACGTCCATTCCTCTCCAGCATTTTCTACAACATTTGGAGCACTTGCTCTTTTTAAGTAAAGACAATCTTGCTTTCTTCTTTTTTTTTTTTCAACAGAAGTCATTTCTGCAGAAGGTGTCCATCCATCTCGCCTAAAGTCCATGCTCTCTGGACTATGTCTTTCCCTTCCTCTCATCCTCAATTTATGCAATTGCAGCAATTGCACATTGAATAATTCCATGATGTAAAGTGGTTAACTATAGATACTGGAAATGTAAAAATTTATGATAGTTAACCATGTTAAATCTTCAGAAGCTCACTTTTGGTAAAAGACTGCAAGTAGATTGGGCAGTCCACCAGCTCTCCCCCTGCCTCCCATGCCCCCAACCTCAACCGTTCAATCATGATAGTGTCTCTTGCTATACCTGCAGGATGGCAGTTCAAATTGCATGTAAAGTCAGCGTGTGGAATATTCTAGTCATCTTAGAGACCACAGATAACTATCGTCATGTAGTGGAACTGACAGCATGAGCGGAGCATTCACAGCAGTCTCTGGGCCTTTCTTTAGTAGCACTTCAACCACAAGGGAAACTATGTCCTTCTGTACAGATGTTCTTCTGCCTTTATAAACCCTCTCGGACAAGATGGTAGTTGGTAACCAAAAGTTTCAAAAGTCAGGCTCCACTGATTGTCTGTCATAACAACAAAGTTAATTAACTTGGTTTTTCTACTGGTTCAGACTTCAGAACAAACCTCAAGATAGGCCTCCTAGGTATACCGGTCTCCAGAAAGTCATGACGTAGCATAACATGCTGGAACTTTCAAAATCAATGAGGCACTTCTTATGTACATTTCTGTCTCCATGTCTATCTGGTCTTGGACTGAAAAACAGTATTCAGAGCATGCCAAAGGAATTGGCCATGATGACGTTTGAGTGGGCATCGCCATTTGCGGTATACTGCACATCAATCACCACCTCTGGTTCAAATACATTTCGTATGAATCGATCAAATGTGAATTTTTTTCATCATCATTTTATTACAACTTCAACTTATTACTGAACAATTCTTATCTCCGCCACCGAAGGTGGAAGCAGGTTGTGTTTTCACCCCTGTCTATTTGTCTGTTTGTATGGGAACAGGTTATCTCAGAAGGTTGTGGACGAGTTATTACAAAACTTGGTGGATTAGTTGGTTAGGCTACAAGAACAAGCCGATTTGATTTTGGTTTCGGTCCGAATCCAGATCCAGCCTATCAGTGGATACAACGTATAGACGGTTCAGCCTGGCGAAGGTACACGCTCCACCGAGTGCCGTTCCAGTTACAGATGTAATTTCTCTACTTCCACATGTTGGATTTAAAGAGTTTGACGAATGCGGTACAGTAGTGTTAAGACACAACATTAGCTTTTCTTTCCAAACATATAACTATTGTACATGATTATAGTAAGAATAAGTATTCCCTCACCAGTTACAGAGGCTGCACAGGTGTGTGCACTGGTCTGAGCCATCTTGCCTGGGTTCAAATCTTGACCCAGCAATAAACTGTCATCCTGGTGTTTCGCAGGCAGGGCAAAGCATATATGTGCGTGCCGTCCATCAGAAGGACCTTAAGCAGGGCATCTCTTCTGCTGACATTAGTTGATGGACGTTAAATATCCCATGGTGAGTAGGTGCGTTATGGCCGACATCCTGGCCAAATTCCTGCCTGGTCTGCGGGTAGCAAGTGATCTGAATGTTCTTGGAGGTTCATCTACCCCAGGTTACACCGCTTGCTATCTTAGAGTATGGTTTCTGTCTGGGCAGCAGCTTCTACACTGTAAATAAATCGACTCTGTGGTTCACAGGTTCCATGTGACCAACTGTCTTCGGGAATGAAGGGCAACCAACATACTGTACTGTGTACTGTACTTCATTCGTCTTCAATTCAAAGGATGTAGTGCCAGGATCTTCTCCAGATAGGGAATCACATCTGAGGCCTTTAGGTCTGTTGCGTCACCAGCAAAGGGAACTTGTATCATGATCCTTCAATAGGAAGCCTGGTGTTGGCTTAACGGTTGACGTGGCTGGCTTGAGATCTCGGGGTCCTGAGTTTGAGACCTTGTCGAGCCGTTGAATGGCCACTTGGTGGGTTGACTCAGCCTGTCAATCCCTCTGAAGTCAGAAAAATGAGTACCAGCTTACTGGTTATGGAGAGGCATTGCATCAGTGGCAGCCACGCCCCTCGAGAATGATGCAACTAGCAGCCACAGGTAGCACATACATGAACCACCACCATTCTCCATAATGGACATCCATTAGACCAGTTGTCCCAATTTCTCCTGCATTTTATAAAGTTCCAGTTTTCACATTTTATAAAGACCCAGTAGGTGGATTAGAGATTAAATTGTCAAAGCTCATGTGACCATATCGAGTACTTTACTATTTTACAACACACCTTTTCCCTTGGCGATCTACATCTTCAAGTAGTAGCACCTGACCAAGCTCGCATCACCGGGTCTATCAATGTGTATAATCCTCTACGGGAAAGAAGACTTCAGATATCAAAAATCTTTCCTCATTTGCGCACATCTCCAGTTCGTGCCAAGACGTCTTTGAAGCCCCGGCTCGTCTTCCTTTGGCACCGGGGCCAACGAGATAGCGAGCGTGGCCCATTTGCTGCTGTCAAGGAAACCTCCTTTGGAGGCGGTTTCGATTGAAAGCCGCAGGGGTTACCTTATAGGCCGTTCATCCAGACAAGGTCTAATGACTCATGCCGGCTGGTTGATTTCTCAGCTGGAATCTCGAAAAGCGCCGTCAGCCTGGGATGGTGAGGAAACGCTCCGAGTTTGAGATTCTGTCTCGCTCTTATGACGTATTTACACCTCCTCAACGTAAACACAAACAGTTCGCAAACCTTCATTATCCGGCGCGCGACACACGGTACCAACCGCGTGCTGCGACGTCATTTAGAGAAGACGTGACGACAATTGTACACGTGGAAAAGAAATGACATCAAATATAACTTTACCTTCTGCTAAACTCGAGCCCGCCTTCTAAAGCTATCTCTCAAACGCCATAAATTCAAAAAAAAGAAGAAAAAGAAGAAAAAATCTGGTGCATATTAATGTACGTAATTATTAGATAGCTCGCTCCCGGTTAATTGCCGCACAGAAACATACGCCGTCTTCGTGCACATGAGGAATAATATCATTAATGGTGTAAAGGTCGCAATAATTAATGAACAAGGTATGGGCACCGTTAAAAGCTGTGGCGAGGGGTGGTGTACGATCTCGGACAAAGTGTACTGAGATGGCTTTGCACGAACGCATAACATATGATTATGACGTCAAACAAATGCGATTGCGTCATCGGACGAAGAGGACGCGTGCTCACGTTCCATATATATCAAGGGAGGCGCAAAGGACTTTATCGTATATTCTGTATGCAACTTTAACATGGGGACTGAAAATTCGCTTCTCGACTTCCACTGGACGAAATTGGCTGCAAATTTCAGAAGTAAATGCTTTGTACGTCGAGGTAAATATACGATGTTCCAAATTTCAGCAACGTGCGTTTCCGCATTCTGGAGTTTTATTTAGAAAACCCTCAAAATCACGTTGATGTCTGTCAGTCCGTCCGCCCAAAATGCGTTGGCGCTCATATCGCAAAGGCTATACATTGAAACGAGCTGAAACTTCGAATATACGTCGGCCGATACGTCTAATGGAATCATTCAGGAATGTCACACATGTTGTTTTGCCAAACTACATCAAATTCATACAAGGGGTCTGATCATCACTCTGTTGCTGACAGGCACACATTGATGTGCATCTCAACTCTGAATAGCGACATTTGCAGCGTCGAGTCTTGCATTGCTTCTGGGATGCACAACAAATCATCTCGAGGCAACTTTCTGGGATTGGACTCAGTGACATCAGAATAGGCTCTAGTCCTGAATCATCACGTATCCATCCCATTTCCACAGGTGCAGGAAGGTCAGGTATGGCACAATGAGCATTTCTCCATACCATGGCTTGAGAGTGTACTCGCATCAAATGGAAATGAGGAGCATCACTTGTCAGTGACATTGCTTCTGGTTTACCAGTCTTGGGGAACAACGTATGTCGTGCTAAATCAACAGAGGAACCCTCAAAATTCTCAAAAATCGGCTTGAGATCCGCGTTAATCGAATTCAGCATACCCAAATTATGTTAAAAAGTGAGGTTCCCAACTTTTACCCAAAAATGCACCTAGAAGCTTTTACATGGCCTTTTCCCATAAACCCGTCTAGTCTAAAACAAATTCCACCTAAGTGCCATCGTTTTTGCTTTAATTATATATATATATATACGCACACACGAGGGTAAATCAAAAAGTAAAGGCAATTAATTTGGTGTTAGTTTTACACACATATTGCCTTTACTTTTTGATTTACTCTCGCGTGTGCATATATATATATATATATATATATATCTGTGCAGCATCTGTCCTGTGTTGTCCTGTGTTGTGTTGTCTTGTGTTGTGTTGTCACTGAACTACTTTCTCAACCTTTTGTGAAATCGTATCAAATTTCTGGTATGCACATATCTCTCCCGTCGGTGATTTAGTACGTTCTAAGGGTATTTCTTTTGAAAATGTTTCCAATTTTTTTATTATTTTTTTGGGGAATTTTTTTTTTCAACTTCAATTGTTTATAAAATGTGATATCACGTATATTACAAATACATTTTTGCAAAATAATTGTTTGAATTATGATTGGTTTAAACCATGACAAAATGGCAACTCGGGTACAGTCATTTATCTCTATATCGACACATCTGGGCAGTGTCTGTGTTGTCACTTAACGACTCCCTCAAACTTTTGTTTCCGTGGTTGTGAAGTGTTTTTAATAACGTTGTGGTGGTTTTGAATCACTTGGTGGTGAGGTATTTTGAATTATGTGGTGGTGAGGCGTTTTTAAATGACGTGGTGGTGAGCTGTTTTAAAATCACATGGTGGTGAGGTGTTTTTAAATCACATGGTGGTGAGGTGTTTTGATTTACGTGGTGGTGAGGTATTTATAATTACGTGGTGGTGAGGTGTTTTTAATTATGTGGTGGTGAGGTGTTTTTAAATCACATGGTGGTGAGGTGTTTTTAAATCACATGGTGGTGAGGTGTTTTGATTTACGTGGTGGTGAGGTATTTATAATTACGTGGTGGTGAGGTGTTTTTAATTATGTGGTGGTGAGGTGTTTTGAATTAGTTGGTGATGAGATGTTTTGAATTAGGTGGTGGTGAGGTGTTTTGAATTACTTGGTGGTGAGGTGTTTTTAAATGACATGGTGGTGAGGTGTTTTTAATTTCGTGGCTGTGAGGTGTTTTTTTACGTGTTTTATGGCTGTGAGGTGTTTTTAATTTCGTGGCTGTGAGGTGTTTTTATTCCGTGTTTTATGGCTGTGAGGTGTTTTTAATTTTGTGGTGGTGAGGTGTTTTTATTACGTGTTTTATGGCTGAGGTGTTTTTAATTTCGTGGTGATGTGTTTTTATTACGTGTTTATGGCTGTGAGGTGTTTTTATTACGTGTTTTATGGCTGTGAGGTGTTTTTAATTTTGTGGTGGTGTGTTTTTATTACGTGTTTTATGGCTGTGAGGTGTTTTTATTACGTGTTTTATGGCTGTGAGGTGTTTTTAATTTCGTGGTGGTGAGGTATTTTTATTACGTGTTTTATGGCTGTGGGGTGTTTTTATTACGTGTTTGATGGCTGTGAGGTGTTTTCAATTTCGTGGTGGTGAGGTGTTTTTAATTTTGTGGTGGTGAGGTGTTTTTATTACATGTTTTATGGCTGTGAGGCGTTTTAAATTACTTGGTGGTCAGGTGTTTTGAATTACTTGGTGGTGAGGTGTTTTGAATTACGTGGTGGTGAGGTGTTTTGAATTACGTGGCTGTGAGGTGTTGTGAATTACGTGGTGGTGAGGTGTTTTGAATTACGTGGTGGTGAAGTGTTTTGAATTACGTGGTGGTGAGGTGTTGTGAATTACGTGGCTGTGAGGTGTTGTGAATTACGTGGTGGTGAGGTGTTTTGAATTACGTGGTGGTGAAGTGTTTTGAATTACGTGGCTGTGAGGTGTTGTGAATTATGTGGCTGTGAGGTGTTTTGAATTACGTGGTGGTGAGGTGTTTTGAATAACGTGGTGGTGAGGTGTTTTGAATTACGTGGTGGTGAGGTGTTGTGAATTACGTGGTGGTGAGGTGTTTTGAATTACGTGGCTGTGAGGTGTTGTGAATTACGTGGTGGTGAGGTGTTTTGAATTACGTGGCTGTGAGGTGTTGTGAATTACGTGGTGGTGAGGTGTTTTGAATTACGTGGTGGTGAAGTGTTTTGAATTATGTGGCTGTGAGGTGTTGTGAATTACGTGGTGGTGAGGTGTTTTGAATTACGTGGCTATGAGGTGTTGTGAATTACGTGGTGGTGAGGTGTTTTGAATTACGTGGTGGTGTAGTGTTTTGAATTACGTGGCTGTGAGGTGTTTTGAATTACGTGGTGGTGAGGTGTTTTGAATTACGTGGTGGTGAAGTGTTTTGAATTACGTGGTGGTGAAGTGTTTTGAATTACGTGGTGGTGAAGTGTTTCGAATTACGTGGTGGTGAAGTGTTTTGAATTACGTGGTGGTGAGGTGTAATCGTCCCAAACTTCCAGTCTGCACATTTTTTTTTTTTCTTCTTTTTTTTTTGTATACTGAATCGAGGCTCGTGAAAGAGCTAATCCCCTCCCCTATGTGTGTGCTGAGGGGTTCTTTCTTGAAAAAAAAACATTCAACCTAAATCTTCAACCTAAATTGCCTGTAAAAATGTAATATCACAAACACAACAAATACATTTGTGCAAAGTAATTGTTTGTATTATGATTGGTGTAAATCATGACAACACAGCAACTCAGGTACAGTCATTATCCTCAGCTAAAATAAGCCCGTTCCTCAGTAATGCGCTCGCCTCACCAAGCTAGTATATATATATATATATATATATATATATATATATATATATATATATATATATATATATATATATATATATATATATATATATATATATATATATATAATTATATATATATACACATATGTGTGTATACATGTGTATATGTGAGGTGATAACCTGTATATGTGAGGTATACACTACCGGTCAAAAGTTTTAGAACACCTCAATTTTTCCAGTTTTGATTGAAATTTATGCAGTTTAATGTCCAGTGAATAACCTGAAATGGTACAAAGGTAAGCAGTAAACTGCTCGAGGTTAAAAAAAATGTTTAGGTTAGAAAAAACGGGAAAATAATGTAAATTGCACAGTTATATTGAAAAAAAAAAAGGCCTTCTTCAGGGAAAAAGTAATGGGTTAACAACTTCTTTTTTTTTTTTTCTTTTTTTTTGTATACTGAATCGAGGCTCGCGAAAGAGCTAACATTTACTTCACAAACAAATCAACCAGACAAACAAAATATATAAAAAGAGGGAGCGGAAAACAAGATGGGGAGAGAAGGGGAAGCACACAAACACAACATTTGAGAGCAGGGAGTTGTGTGGAAGGGAGAGGGCTTGGGGGGAGGAGGCGTGGGAAGGGGGGGGGGGGGGGGGAGGTGGAGGGAGAAGTATAAAACACAAGGACACCAAGGACTTCCAGGACAGAAGTTAGTATTTCAAAAAAGTGGAATTGGGGTGAAATTAGCGGGGGTAGAAAAGATCAAGGTTTTGGATGGGGGAAGATAAGAGATGGTGGTGAACAGCTGTTTTAAAGACCTGGAGGGTGGAGTGGGATTGAAGAGAGTGAGGGAGTTTGTTCCAGAGGCGGGAGAAAAGAGGAATGAAGGAGTGAAGGTGAGCAGAGAGTCTTGATTTTGGCAGTTTGACCATAAGAGGGTTGCAGGCAGATCTTGTGCGACCTGTAGGAATATTTGTGGGACAGAGCCCAGAGAGAGCTGGGGGGGCAAGGCCAGAAAGGAGTCGGTAGAAGATGGAAAGACCACCAACCTGCCTGTGGTGAGTGAGTGAGAGGCCCTTGGAGTTAGCTTCATCGCGGGAGATTCCAATGATTCTGAATGCTTTGGTTTCAACAGCGTGAAGACGAGCCAGGTGTGAGGCAGGAGCACCAGCCCAGAGGGGAGAGCAGTATTCCATTGAGCTGCGGATGAAAGCCTTGTATGTGGTGAGGAGCTCAGGTGTGCCAAGGAAGGACTTCGCACGACGGAGGATGCCCAGTCGGCGACTGGCTTTGGAGGCCAGATTTGAAATGTGGTTTTCCCAGGAAAGATCATGGCAGATAGTGAGACCCAAAAGCTTGAGTGACAGAACTTCTTGGAGAGGATTATTCAGAAAGTGGATGGGAGGGTTGTCCAGTCGGTCTTTTCGGAGAGACATCGTAAGAGTGTGAGATTTGTCAGGATTGAAAGACATGTTCCACTTGTTTGCCCAGTCTGTGATTTTGTCCAGGTCTGCAGAGAGTGAGGAGGCAGCAGACTGCCGATCTGAGGGATGAAGAATGGAGCGACAGAGAGTAGAGTCATCAGCAAAGAGATACAGAGGATTTTCAAGAGAGTCAGAGAGATCATTGATGAAGACCAGAAAAAGCACAGGGCCCAGAACACTGCCTTGTGGAAGTGCTGTTCTTACAGCTGTTCTGCAGCAATGTAAGTAAATCAAGCATTGAAAGTTGATGCAAACAATTCCTATAGGTGTCCCAACCTCTGCTGATTACTTGATTACAAACCCCCATCTGTATAAAAGCAGTATTGGAACAGACTTTTATTGCACCCTCTGAAGCATTATTTGGACAATATCGCACTGCAGGAAGTAGTATTTTGGAAACTGGAGAAAACTCTCACAGGAAGAGGTCTGGCAGACCCAAAGCCATAACAGAATCAGAACACAAGTTTCTGAGAGTCAACAGCTTGCGTGACAGGTGGCTCACAGGACAACAGCTTCAAGCACAGCTTAACACTGGTCAAAGTAAGCAAGTCTCAGTTTCAACTGTGAAGAGAAGACTTCGAGCTGCAGGTTTGACAAGTCGAGTGGCAGTAAGAAAGCCATTGCTAAGATGGCAAAATAAGAAAAAGAGGCTTGCCTGGGCCATGAAGCACCGCCAGTGGACTACTGAAGACTGGAAGAAGGTCTTATGGACCGATGAATCAAAATTTGAAATATTTGGTTCATCACGCAGGATTTTTGTACGCCGTCGAGTAGGTGAAAGGATGGTTCCTCAGTGTGTGACACCAACTGTCAAACATGGAGGAGGAAGCGTGATGGTCTGGGGCTCTTTTGCTGGATCCAGAGTCGGCGACTTGCTCAGAGTGACTGGCACCCTGAACCAAAAGGGCTACCACAGCATTTTTCAGCGCCATGCAATACCCTCTGGTATACGCCTAGTTGGTCAGGGGTTCATCCTACAGCAAGATAATGACCCTAAACACACCTCCAGGCTATGTCAAAACTACATTCGAGGAAAAGAACAAGACGGTAGGCTTCAAATCATGGAATGGCCAGCACAGTTTCCAGACTTAAACCCCATCGAGCTGGTTTGGGATGAACTGGACAGAAGGGTGAAAGCAAAGCGACCTACAAGTGCAACACATTTGTGGGAACTTCTGCAACAGTGTTGAGAAGAACTCCCCGAACAATATTTGATTTCCATTGTGGAAAGAATGCCACGAGTGTGTTCGGTGGTTATATCTGCAAAAGATGGCTACTTTGCTGAGTCAAAAATTAAATTACATTTTGTTAAACAAAATGATTCTATGATTTATTTATTTTTATCTCCAATTGTTTTGTTCTATGCATAATTTCAGAGTACATTGAGACATTAAACTGCGTAAATTTCAATAAAAACTGGAAAAATTGAGGTGTTCTAAAACTTTTGACCGGAAGTGTATGTGAGGTGTTACATAACCACCCGGTGATATTTATATGTGCGTATCTTCTATATATATAAAGTAGAGTTGGCCTCTGTGTCTGTATCCTGATCTATCTATGATCTCTAAGATCTCGAGAACCCGTGGACGGATTTGCGAGCGGAAAGTACTGTTCGACTCGGGATGGTCCCAGGAATGTCACGGAGACATAAACATTTAAAAAATTTCGGGTTTTAAAATTAGCGTATTATTAGCACTAGCAGAAGAGAGAGGGATTCGAAGGGAGGGAGCGCAGCGCTTCTAGCGCTTCTGACTACAGCACACCTTAAAATTAAAAAATCTTCGGGTCTACAATCTCTAAGATCTCGAGAACCCGTGGACGGATTTGCGAGCGGAAAGTACTGTTCGACTCGGGATGGTCCCAGGAATGTCACGGAGACATAAACATTTATAATCACTTGCTAGCGAATAAATAATAACGCATAAATACCTTTCAGCAGCGCGTAAAATAATCTTTCGTTTCAAGTCACTCTCACAAATAGCTTTCCGGAAATGACGGGTCGAAGTGGTCGAGCTGTTAGCATGACGCCTTATCTTTTCAGAGTCCGGGGTTCGAATCACCCCTCTGACATTTATTTTTCGCTTTTATCACGTCCTTTCCCGCACAATTTTTGGGACAGATCCCGTTGAGTGTTTTATTAAAGTTATTGTTTTGTCATTTTCTTATTGTTTTCATGTTTATTTGGCTTGAAACAAAAAAATTATGCCGCCGTTAGGCGTTATGACATCCGATCATAATGCAGCTAATTAGCTTCTAAAAACCAAGAGTCTGCCGTCTATCTATATATATATAAAGTAGAGTTGGTCCTGATCTATGTATCTATGATCTCTAAGATCTCGAGAACCCGTGGACGGATTTGCGAGCGGAAAGTACTGTTCGACTCGGGATGGTCCCAGGAATGTCACGGAGACATAAACATTTAAAAAATTTCGGGTTTTAAAATTAGCGTATTATTAGCACTAGCAGAAGAGAGAGGGATTCGAAGGGAGGGAGCGCAGCGCTTCTAGCGCTTCTGACTACAGCACACCTTAAAATTAAAAAAACTTCGGGTTTTAAAATTAGTGTGTTACGCGTAATTAGCGCTAGCAGAAGAGGGAGGGAATCTAAGGGAGGGAGCGCAATGCTCCCTCCAGCGCTTCTGTTAGCGTAATTAGCGTATTTCGGAACGTTAATTTTTCAACTTCATTATTCGGAATCAGTACGTCCCAGAGAACCTTCGTAACGTTAATTTTTCAACTTCATCCGATTGACATGGGACCAACGGCATGTGACAAAGAGTGAAACATACAGGCTACATTTATTTGACGACAATGAGTTCCGACTTCCGACCTCGGTGGGATGACAGGCTGAGTCAACCCCCCTGGTGTGAAGGGGGAGGAGGAGGGGAGGGGGAAGAGAAGGGGAGGGGAACGAGGGGGAAGGGGATGGGAGGGGGGAGGGGGAGGGGGAAGGGGGAGGGGGAGGGGGAAGGGGGAGGGGAGGGGGGAGGGGAAAGGGGGGGGAGGGGGAGGGGAGGGGCCCTTCTTCCCCTGGGCACCCCCGCACCCTTCCCTCCCCCCTTCCCCTCCCCCCCTCCCCCCCCTTCCCCCTCCCCCCCCATTCCCCTCCCCTCCTCTTCCCCCTCCCCTCCTCCTCCCCCGCTTCCCCCTCCCCCCTCCCCCCCGTTCCCCTCCCCTCCTCTTCCCCCTCCCCTCCTCCTCCCACTCCCGTGCAAAGCCGGGTACCTCTGCTAGTATATATATAAAGCAGTAAAGTATGTTTGTTTGTCCTCTTATAAGTCGAGAACTACTCATCGCAGAGCAAAACCAAAGCCATATTCGGAATCAGTACGTCTCAGAGAAACTACAGCACACCTGAAATGTTTTTTAAAACTTCGAGTTTTAAAATTATGACGTCATCAGCATATTTCGTAACGTTAATTTTTCAACTTCATCCGATTGACATGGGATCAACGGCATGTGACAGAGAGTGAAAAATACATGCTATATTTATTTGACGACAATGACTTCCGACTTCCACGCAGTTTCTGATCGATTTTTCTGATTCTCGATTCTCTGATTTTACATGCTGCAGTTTCTCAATGAAATTTCACTTCATGATTTTCTATTTTCTTCTTTTTCATGAGGATTTTCGATTTTCTGCTTTTAGATGACCCAGGCATAATTCCACGCAGTTTCTGATCAAAATCTCCGAAATGCTCCGAAAAAGGAAGAGCTGCATTGGTCCGAAGACAGCTTCAGCTAGGCGAAAACAGACTGAGAGACAACAGGATATCGAAGAGGAGCGATCAACCAGGCTCAATGAACAGGCTCATCGGCAACAACAACAGCGAGTAAATGAGACACAAGATGTGCGATCGACCAGGCTCAATGAACAGGCTCATCGGCAACAACAACTGCGAGTAAATGAGACTGAGGAAGAGTGTGATGCAAGACACGAGTCAAACCGTCACCGCACTGCAGAACCACGAGCCCGGGTCTGGACACCAAAGAACAAAAGGGAGGCATTCACGTATGACCCGGCTGACCCAACAACTGACGCAGACATCCGCCGAATGGACCAAGTCTGCACTCACTGCTCTGCTTACAAATTCGAAGGAGAGACCAAAGGTGTGTGTTGCAACAATGGTAAAGTCGTCCTTGAGCCTTTCCCTGCCCTTCCTCCCTTCCTGAAGGAACTTCTCTCTGGCGAAGGTCTCCCCAGCAAGCACTTCCTTGACAACATTCGATCTTTTAATGACAGTTTTGTGATGACGAGCTTTGGGCATAAGGAAGCTGAAGTGCAGGGCTGGAACCCAAGCTTCCGTATCCAAGGTCAAGTGTTCCACTGCATTGGCAGCTTGCTCCCACCTGAAGAAAGTCAGCCAAAGTTCTTGCAGGTCTACTTCCTCGACTCGCACGCCAAAGAGCTGACTGCCAGGAACCACAGTGGCCTCAAACCACACATCATTTAAATGCTCACAAAGTGGTTCCACGAGAATAACCGTCTGGTCCGTGAGCTGAAGACTGCAAGAGATATGCTTGCAGAAAGAGATAACTTGGAAGAGCGAGAGATAATCATCCGCGAAAACAAGCGACCACGTGGTGAGCATGCACGCCGCTACAACGCCCAGTCTGCACCAGAAGTCGCCATCTTAATGGACAATGAGCCAACAGAACCCAGAAATATTGTCCTTAAACTTTGCGATGGGGGCACATAAAAGGATAAGTGAGCTGCATGCATCTTATGATGCACTACAGTACCCCATAGTGTTCCCATATGGAACGGATGGCTACACTATCCACCCGGTGGCCAGGACTGCTACTGGAAAAGATGGACAAAAACTCACACAGCTGCAGTACTACAGCTACCACATCATGGTGAGAGAGGGAAATCACATACTGCAGATGCGACGACTCTTTCAGCAGTTTCTGGTAGATGTATATTCTAAAATCGAGGCAGAGCGACTGGGCTTTATCGGCCGGGAGCAAAAGACCTTACTCGCTGATAACTACGGCAACCTCCGTGACAGTCTCATGGCAAGCGATGGTGACCCTCACAATGTTGGGCAAAGGGTGGTCCTTCCAGCGACGTACACAGGTGGGCCGAGGTGGATGCACGAGAGGCAGAGTGATGCCATGGCCTATGTGCGTTGCATGGGGAGGCCGGACCTCTTTATAACAATGACAACAAATCCCAAATGGGTCGAGGTCCAGCAAAACCTCTTGCCAGGACAAGAAGCTCATGATCGGCCAGACATCATTGCCCGTGTCTTTCGACAAAAGCACAAGAAGCTCATGGAGCTACTAAAGAAGAGAGCTTTTGGGACGATGAGAGCCTTCCTGTACACCATTGAGTACCAGAAGCGTGGTCTTCCTCATGCCCACATCCTCATATGGGTCGCTCCAGAGGACAAAGTCAAGCCCGAAAAAATTGATATGGTCATCAGTGCTGAGATTCCCGACAAGGAGCAAGATCCTGAGCTGCACATGATGGTTATGGCACATATGATCCATGGTCCATGCGGAAACCTCAACCAGAACAACCCTTGCATGAAGGACCGGAAGTGTTCAAAAGATTTCCCAAAGCCATTCCTCCAGAGCACTGAGCAAGGAAATGACAGCTACCCCAAATACCGACATCTGAAGCCAGAAGATGGTGGTTACACTGGGGAGATCAAGATGTGCCAGCAGGGAAAACGGGTGGTGCAGGTAGTCACCAATCAGTGGGTGGTACCCTACAACCCGTTCCTCCTCCGCCAATTCAACTGCCACATCAACGTTGAGATATGCTCCAGCATCAAGAGCATCAAGTATATCACAAATAATGTCACCAAGGGGACCGATCAGGCAGTGTTTAAACTGCAGCGAGCCAATGAGGAGGCCGGAAATCGTCAAGTGGTTGAGGTAGCTAGGTTCCAGAATGCACGTTATGTTGGGAGCAGCGAGGCAGTCTGGAGGATCCTAGAGCACCCAATTTCCGAGCATTTCCCTCCAGTCATTGGCCTAACTGTCCACCTCGAGAATGGCCAGCGAGTCTACTTCAATATGGACAATGCCATACAGAGGGCAGAGCGACCACCACCAGCCACTACGCTGACTGCCTTCTTCGACGTCTGCAATCATGACGATTTTGCCAAGATGCTGAAATACCACGAGGTGCCCGAGTACTACACGTGGGACAAGACGCACAAGAAGTGGACCCGCCGCAAGCGGGGAGAAGTGGTGGTCGAAGGACCACATGCAATACGGAAGACTCCGGAAATTGGCCGCATCTACAGCATCAGTCCGAGACAGGGAGACTGTTACTACGTTCGACTTCTTCTGACTGAAGTATGTGGCCCATCCTCTTTCGCTGCTCTAAGGACAGTGGATGGTTAAGAGTTGTCCTTCCGTGAAGCCTGTCTCGCATTGGGACTCTTGGAAAACGACCAGCACCTCCACCTTGCTATGGATGAGGCAAGCATCAGCCAGTCTGCACCAAACCTCCGGAGTCTCATGGCAGTCATTCTTACCGCATGTTTTCCTAGCAATCCACGCACGCTATGGGATAAGTTCTGTGAAATCCTTTCTGAAGACTACCTATTTCAGCACCGTCGCAATGTTGACAATCCCGCTGCTGACTACAACGAGCACATCCACAACCTTGCACTTTGCTCTCTCGAAGACAAGGTGATCATAATGGGCGGTCGTCATCTCAGTTCGTATGACCTACCTACCCCAGAGAGGGGCACAGAATATAGGCTTGAGAGAGAATACTTCAGGGAAGTCGACTACAACAAAGAGCAGTTGGCTGTCCAAGCTCAACAGCAAATGACAGATGACCAGCGTCAGGTCTACAATGCACTCCTTGAACTGGTGCAGCAAGGTAACATCAACAATGGCAACAAGAGCAGCAACATCATCTTTCTAGATGCACCAGGAGGCACAGGAAAGAGTTTCGTCATCAACACGATTCTGAAGAAAATTCGCTCACGAGGCAAGATTGCTCTTGCTACTGCGTCCAGTGGAATTGCCGCAACACTGCTCCAGGGAGGACGAACGCTGCACAGCACCTTCAAGATCCCACTCGACACGCACTTCAAAGAGCAGCCAACATGCAGCATCAAGCGTGGAACAACATTGGCCAAGGTCATTAAGGATGCTGCTGTCATCATTGTGGATGAGGCCCCGATGACTCACAAGTCAGCCTATGAAGCTGCAGAACGCACACTACAGGACATCACAGGAGTAAAGAAACCTATGGGAGGAATTCCCACACTGCTCTGCGGAGACTTCCGGCAGATCCTCCCAGTGGTCAAGAGTGGTACCAGATCCAACATTGTCAACGCCAGCCTGAGGACGTCCCACCTGTGGCGCCATGTGACTGACAAGCACCTGACCACCAACATGCGAGCTCACCTGTCTGGCAATGAAGGGGCCACTGACTTTTCTAAGCTGCTCCTGGAAATTGGCAATGGACTGATACCATTTTCGGCCGAAACAGACACGATCGAGATTCCTCCTGAAATAGGCAAGGTCGTCTCCACAATGGAGGAGCTGAAGGCTGAAGTCCACCCTTGCTTGACCACAAATGGAGTCCGGTCCGAATGGCTGGCTGAGCGTGCAATTCTTTCTCCGCTGAACACCAATGTCAACCAGCTCAACAACTGGCTCATGGGAGAGTTTCCCGGTGATGAGAGGATCTATAAGTCTGTGGATAGTGCCATCTGTGACGAGGAGGCAGTCACTTACCCTGTTGAGCTTCTCAATTATCTCGAGCTGTCAGGAATGCCACCACACCTCCTCCAGTTGAAAATCGGTGTGCCAATCATGATCATGCTTTGCGATGACCATCAACAAGGCTCAAGGTCAGACATACAAGACAATATGGGTCGACCTCTCTGTCCCCTGCTTCTCACATGGTCAGCTGTATGTGGCTGCCTCTCGGACCGACAGTGCAGTAAAACTCACCATCCTGGCACCCAACAATCAGACACGCAATGTGGTTTACCCCGAGGCACTCGAGGGCACATATGACGAACGCTTTAAGTTGTGACTATATTTTTTGTATAAGGCACATATTGGACTAGATGCTCTTTCATAGTTTGTAAAAAAACGTTATTTTGGAAAAACTTTTTAATCAAAACAGGCGAATCTCCAGAATCGGTGCTTCTAGGCCGACTATCTTCCCATCCAGTCGAAAGAGAATAATGCTGTTTAGTGTTTATATTTTATATAAATTATAGAATATATTTTATACAAAATGTATGTACAAAAGTTTTTTTTAATGTTTTAGGTCTGTTTGGCTGAAAATTTTCTGATATCAATACCCCCAATCTTAGGCATTGTCGGATATAGTCAGAGCGTTCACCTTTGATTAATGAATTTTAAGAATCCTTTCAATTTGCACCCGTCGTAGACGGGTATCCTTGCTAGTGTGTGTGTAGTGTATGCGGTTATGCAGCAATTCATACAATGGTCAATTTTTCATATAGAATCTGGAAACGTGTGTTAATTCACTACCTTAGAACACATTGCACTGAAAATAAGCTGTTTCCAATTTTTCCAAGCAGCGCTTATGACAAAAATCCAAGATGGCCGCCACCGAGTGACGAAAATGGAATAATCGTCATATCTTCGGTAATATTTATCATAGAGACCTGCACAATATATCGTTTTGTATGTTTTAAGGTACAACAAATCCATTGAAATAATGTATGATGTGAAAAAGTGAAAAGAAAAACAGATATTTGTCATATTGTACAAAATATAGGCGCCATAAATGACAATTTTGTGAGCATTTATAATTTTTTCCAAACTTCAATAAATAATGACAATTTCATATTTTAAGGCACAGTGTATGCAGTCGAAGACACTATAATAGAGAACTAACATCTTGACAAACATGATGTATCCACATTGATACGGTCACTCGTGTGCCTGATCCTACATATGTAGACCGGCAATATACGTATATGTTGTGTCTTTCACATGAAAGTTGTTGATTATAAATATGCGTTTCTTCTCTACTTGCAGATAAATCATGGCACAGATTGAAGAACCTGATGAGAAAAAGGCACGCACAGAAATAAACTATACACTATGCATAAAGTGTCAGACCTCCAAACAAGAGCAAGTGAAGGAACCACCACAATCTGAGGAACATTCGACGTACGACAAATTCAACGTACGTAAAGCTGTTGGAAGAGTTCGATCAGAAGAATGACAAGTATCCCATGTACAAATGGGCCTGCATTTACATGAAGCAAGTGAGCAACCTGCTCCAGTTCATGAGAGGCACACGGGATCGTAACTGGCTCTTGCATCTCGCTTCTCTAGAAAAGATGTGTGTCTACTTTTTCGCATTCAACAGGCATGACTATGCTCAGAACATTCCAGATCACATAGCGCACATGTACCAACTTGAAACCAGCCATCCACGTATATGGAATGACCTGCAAAGTGGAGACTTTGTCGTCAACACCAATCCCATTGCGTTCACATCCATCGGCCCTGATCAAGCTCAGGAGCATCTGAACAAAGTACATAAAGGTGATGGCGCCATTTCTGGTATAACAACTGATCCTCAAGGTTTGCTGAAGTACTGCCTGAGTTCGCCAGAACTCGCAAGGCTTGCTGGAGAGACAGAACGCATGCTGGGCATGTCGGAAACCAGAGCAAAGAAGCACCATCAGCATTCTTCAGCTAAAACCAAACGACAAGAACAAGCAGTAAGGCAACTGAAGAGTGTATTGTCAACATCAAACCCATTCACCACAGCAAAGAATGAAGATGGTTCCGAGTTGAAGCTGGTCAATCTCGTGACGAAGAGGATAATGCCTGCATCAGTACAGCACGACGTTCTGGACGTGGAGACGCGCGGGAACAAGGCATTTGCCACACACGTAGAAGAAAGAGTCAACGGTGAGAAAAACATGTGGGACAAAATGTCAAAACTGAAGTATCTGACTTGGAATGATGGATGCAAAGCTGTTAATCTCAAGACATCATCAGAGGTGGTCAGCTTGAAAGCGACGAACTCCCTGTTTGTTCGCTTGCTCCTTATCGCAAAATCTTCACGAGAACTCGATCTTCAAGATATCGTAGGAAAGCATGAATTTGCTAGTTTCAACGCTACACTAATGAAGCCAGATGGTTCTCTACTGCCAACTACCAACAAGTCTAGCCTCATTCACGAACTTGAGAGCATGGTTCCAGAGTCAGCAATGTCTGCCCGTCTCAAACATCCACTGGAGAGTTCACCACCCAACATTGCCCGACCAGCATCATAATAGATGGCATGGCTCTCTTGCAGGAGACGGTTGTCTACAAAGGCCAAATTAAAACCTGTAAAGATCTGCTGGACTGCTTTGTTCGAAGTGTTGACAGTAAATCGGTCGGTTACGTGGACACATACCTAATATTTGACAACTACAGCATCAACAATTCACTGAAGGAGAGGACCAGACATCTTCGTACGGCAGGGAGAACGCAGGACAAGGGGTATAAAGTAGACAATACCACATGCATAAAAGACTTCAAGCCCTTTTTGAGCACCAAGGAAACCAAAGCCAATGTTGTGTTGTATCTTGCACAAAATGCTGTTCGATTGTGCAAAGTGCCAATCACCACGCACACCCAGAAAGACGTCCTTTCTTCCCAGCCAAATATGGAGAGCATTCCGAGTACACAAGAGGAAGCCGATACACTGTTAATCTTGTATGCAGTGGCAGCGAGTCGTCTGGGCAATACTGTGCACATATATTACTGTGATACCGATGTGTTAGTGCTTGCTCTACGAAGAGTACCTGATCTGTAGCCGGATAGCGTTATCATCATGGGAACCGGAGATCAACGATGGAAAATCAAACTCAAGCCCATCTATGTTGCTTTGGGTGCAGACAGAGCAGCGGCTTTACCGGGATTGCATGCACTGACTGGTAGTGATACCACTGGCCACTTCCAAGGAAAGGGAAAGTCATCGTGCTTCAAAATCTTCATGGAGGCAGACGAAGATGTTATCAGCGCTCTTGCTGGGCTTGGCATTGGAGTGTACCCAAGCCCAGAGGTGTTGTCTGGATGTGAGAAGTTTGTGTGTCAGCTGTTCAACTCTGGGTTTGCATCCGCCAAGGCACTGAGGTGGCACATGTTCAAGTAGCTGAAGGGTAACCAAGGTGTGGAGAAGCTACTTCCGACTCAAGGATGTATCACTGAGCATATATTGCGTGCACACCTACAGGCTAACATATGGTTGCAAGACTTGGTAGCTGTACCGATCCTAATGGATCCAGTTACTATGGGATGGCGACAACTGGAAGACGGCCACTATATCCCAGTAGTCTCAAAAGTTGCCGCGGCGCCGGAGGCCGTGGTGGAACTTGTGAAGTGTTCCTGTGTCGCCAGTAAGTGCATTGGACGGTGTTCTTGTAAGGCCCATAACCTAGCCTGCACAGAGCTCTGCAAATGTCAAGAAGCCGAGGACACATGCAACAATGTCGCAATTGATGAGATTTCCAGCGATGACGAGGAAACCGACGACTTGGATGACTAATCTCAAAACACTCACAAAGCTGGCACTCTCGTTGTTTGAAAACTGCCCACTTTGTATTTGTTGCGTTTATTTGCCAGCATATTACGTTATGTTACGTCCCTGAGAACGTTCATTTTGTGGATATCTGACTGTTATCGTGTTTTTGTTTTATTCACAAAAGTTAATAATGCTTATTGGAGTTAACTTTAGCTACACTTGTCCAAGCAGATTGTTTTTATTATCTCTGAATGTGCTATAATGGGAAAATTATAGCGATTTCTTTATTTTAACAAATTTATGGCGGCCATCTTGGATTATGTTGACTGCATATGCATAAAAAATTGGAAACAGCTGTTTTTGTGTTCACTGTGAAAATAGGAAGTAAAAAAGTACAAGTTTCCAGATTCTATATGAAAAATTGACCAAATTACACAATAACATACACTAGTATATGTGTGTATACATGTGTACGACATGACAAAAAGTATGTGGACACCCGAACATCACACATCTCATTCCAAAATCATTGGCATGAGGATGAATAATGGTCTGGAATAATGTCATTATTCTAGACCTAATCTAATCTCATTCCAAAATCATGGGCATTAATACGGAGTTGGTCCCCCCCTTTGCTGCTATAACCACCACTACTCTTCTGGGAAGGCTTTCCACGAGATGTTGGAACAATGCTGCGGAGATTTGCTTTCATTCAGCCACAAGAACATTAGTGAGGTCGGGCACTCATGTTGGGCGATTAGGCTTGGCTCGCAGTCGGCGTTCTAATTCATCCCAAAGGTATTTGATGGGTTGAGGTCAGGGCTCTGTGAAGACCAGTCAAGTTTTTCCACACCGATCTCGACAAACCATTGCTGTAAGGACCACACTTTGTGCACAGGGGAATTATCATGCTGAAACAGGAAAGGGCCTTCCCCAAACTGTTGCCAGAAAGTTGGAAGCTCACAATCGTCTATAATGTCATTGTATGCTGTAGCGTTAAGATTTCCCTTTACTCGAACTAAGGGGTCTAGCCCAAACCATGAAACCCAGACCATTATTCATCCTCCCCCAAACTTTACAGTTGGCACTAGGCAATCGGGCAGGTAGCGCTCTCCTGGCATCCAACAAACCCAGATTAGTCCGTTGGACTGCCAGATGGTGAAGTGCGATTCATCACCCCAGAGAACGCATTTCAACGGAGTCCAATGGCGGCAAGCTTTACACCCCTCCAGCCGACGCTTGGCATTGCGCATGGTGATCTTAGGCTTGTGTGTGGCTGCTCGGCCATGGAAACCCATTTCATGAAGCTCCTGACGAACAGTTGTTGTGCTGACGTTGCTTCCAGAGGCAGTTTGTAACTCGGTCCTGAGTGATGCAACCGAGTACAGACGATTTTTATGCGCTACGTGCTTCAGCACTCGGTGGTCCCGTTCTGTGATCTTGTGTGGCCTAACACTTCGCGGCTGAGCTGTTGTTGCTCCTGGACGTTTCCACTTCACAATAACAACACTTATAGTTGATCGGGCAGCTCTGGCAGGGCAGAAATTTGACGAACTGACTTGTTGGAAAGGTGGCATCCTATGACGGTGCCACGTTGAAAGTCACTGAGCTCTTCAGTACGGCCCATTCTACTGCCAATATTTGTCTATGGAGATTGCATGGCTGTGTTCTTGATTATATATACCTGTCAGCAATGGGTGTGCCTGAAATAGCCGAAATAGCTGAATCCATTAATTAGAAAGGTGTCCGCATACTTTTGTTCCTATCAACCAACTAAGGAAAAAGGCCCCGCCCAGTCGAGGCAGAGAATCGGTAGTCGGTCAAGAGTGCTATGAGGCCCAGCTCCCGAAATGCGTGATTGGTCAGGGTGACGTCATCGAGAGATTTCAAGAATGAAGGAGGAATAATCAGTCTCTCTCTCTGGTGCTGGCTTAATTGTGGGCAGTCGCTTTTCATTGTGTGCGCTTGTGGGGAGAACTGTTTGAAGCCCAGACAACCTTGAAGCATTGGAGCCAGGGGTGTTGTTAGACTCGGTGCTCTTCAGGGGAGCTGGGGACCATGTTGTGCTGGCTGGCCCGGGATCTAGCGGGAGACATTTGGCTGCCTGCTGCATGGCTCGGTGCGCTGGCACGATTGACCGGCGCCATTGTTTGGGTGCTTCGACACGCGGCCCTCTCGTCGACCGACCCCACCAAAGTGCTCGTCGAGACCAGAGCTGAGTGCCAGCAGAAAGGGGGGATTTTCTTTTATTTTCTTTAATCATTCCCATGTCTGTTTTCCTGTCTGAGTGGAGGTGTCTCAAAATTAGGATCTCAAAATTTACCTTAAAAAGTAAAATCCAGTTAACATCCTGCAAAATTTGCTCGTTTTTCTGGCCGAGTCGAAATTGCGTTGAGTTCCTATGGCATGCGCCATTAAAAGCGCTGTGTAATGGTTGAGCTCCCTTTATTTCGTTTTGGTCATGCGGATGAGCAGACAAAGTGACGAATGCTGTGGCTGGAGCAGTAGAAGCGATGTTTTTAATTGAAACGATGTAATTTAATTAAAAGTGGGAGGGGGCAACACCACGCATACCTCTTTTAAGGTGTGTATAAACCCTGGAATAAACGTGGGAGGGGGCAACACCACGCATACCTCTTTTAAGGTGTGTATAAACCATGGAATATTTCAGCAATCGATACAATGCTGAAACTATGTAAGTTAATTTAATGAGTAATTTAATGAGTAACTTAATGAGTAATTTAATGAGTAATTTAATGAGTAATTTAATGAGTAATTTAATGAGTAATTTAATGAGTAATTTAATGAGTAATTTAATGAGGAATTAAAAGTGGGAGGGGGCAACACCACGCATACCTCTTTTAAGGTGTGTATAAACCCTGGAATAAACGTGGGAGGGGGCAACACCACGCATACCTCTTTTAAGGTGTGTATAAACCCTGGAATATTTCAGCAATCAATACGATGCTGAAATGATGTAATTTACTGTGTAAGATGGTCGACCTTGGGTTTGTTTGGGTTTTGTTGTTTATTTTTGTGGGTGGGTATTTTTGTGTATTTTGGATATATTTTCACGACTAATTCCAGTTAACATCCTGCAAAATTTGCTCGTTTTCTGGCCGAGTCGAAATTGCGTTGAGTTCCTATGGCATGCGCCATTAAAAGCGCTGTGTAATGGTTGAGCTCCCTTTATTTCGTTTTGGTCACGCGGATGAGCAGACAAAATGACGAATGCTGCGGCTGGAGCAGTGGAAGCGATTTTATAATTGTTCAATGATTATTCGATATTGTTATGACTTATTGTCAATAGGTATACTAAGTGGCCATGAGGTAGCCTGTTGCTATGTACAGTTTTATTCTATTGTTGATTATACCACATAGCTGTGGTGATAAAGGAAATGTTCGTTTTAAATAGATGATGGTGATAGGACCATGACTATAAAATCATGATGATTATTATGAATGATATCATAGGGTACAAATGCAGAATGATTGCATGAACTTGGGAAAGAACTTTCAAGCCCTATGGGATAAATTGGGTGTTACAAGCGATGGAGTTTCAAAATTTAGCATGATTGAAGGAATTTTACAGTCTTATTTCAGGAGTTTTACGAAATTTATATTGCCAAGAGATTTGGGTACTATTAAAAGAAAAAATGATGAGATATTTTTCCCAAAGAACTTTAATATCTGCCATCCATTTTGGCGGTCTCACGAATGAAGGATGAGTTGCCTTTAGTGGTTGCAAAGAAAATTTGTGAAGACCAGGCAAAATGGAAAAATAGGTCAGATATGACCCTAGGACAGAACAGTGATTCGTCAATTGACATGAGATATGAACCAGAGGTGACGACCGATGAGCTTCGATCTCAGTCAATAGATGGACCTGTCCTGACATCATTGGGGAAAGGGCTTATGCAAGGAGTCATCCAAAATGATTAATTTGATTTATTGATGAATATTGATAAATTAATTGAAATTGAATAATTGAATTGAACTGAATAAATTTAATTGAATAAATTTAACTGAATAAATTGAACTGGATAAATTGAATTGAATATATTGATTGTTTGATTGATGAAAATGCGGTCTCAAGAAAGAAGCTTTGATATCTTTGTGAGATATTGTCAACAGAAGACAACCTTGGAAAATTGAGCAAGGTGGTGAGTTTATATATAGATATATGTGTGGTTACCATTGTGTGATTTCCCCTTCAACAGAGCGGACACCTGAGGATTCACCCATTTCATACTGACCCTCTGGCTCATCTGCAAATACTGATCTGTGAGATTGGATTGTGCAAAAGCCACAGGTGAGAGAGATTCTCTGGAAATCACCGTTTGAACAGGTGGAGAGATCCTTCCTGGAGGTACGAGTGAAGCTTTAGAGGAACAAACTACAACACATCCAACGCTACTTTGATAAAAGGCAAAATGGGAAATGGAGCCTGCAAGAATACACAAGGACAACCAGAGATTCCACAAAAAGGTACTTGTACACATCATATGTACGACCGTTATGGTGCCGAAGCTATAAGGCAGGTCGAGAATTGGTATTTGTGGACAAAGGGAGATGATGAGGAGTTTCCAAGAGATGGTACATTTGAGCGAAGTCGATTGGAAAGATTGGAACAAAGATTGAAAGCCAGGAAGAGACAGAATCTAACGGTAGACTGGCTTGCATTCCATCTTTGGGATGGTGAATCCAGACAACGGGAACAGCAAGAACGGATAACGGATCTAGAACTTAAAATAAAAAGGATACAGGATACAGTGGAGGAGACAAATGCACAACTGCCCTCGAAATTAGGAATGAAAGTGACAGTTGTCCCATCTGATTTCCAGTTGTCTCCCCAAAAAGGACGGTACAGATAATTTTTTCGTGTTTCAGGAGATAACGAGAGATTGCAGTGGCAACTCAGGGATGTAGAGATGCAGCCCAGCAATACAAGTGCACAGGTGCACAGACCAGGCAACGACAGAAACCGGTGTTTCAAGTGTGGACGGATGGGACATTGGAAAAGAGGATGTCCGTATACCAAAAGGAAGACAAGTTCGTAGGGTAAACCAAGATCAAGGGTACCAGGGCTGACCGATACCTCAGACAATGATTAGGCCTTCATTGCGACAAATCCCAAATGACGATTGGCCTCAACAAATTAGATTACTGGACAAACATGAATAACTGTCGATGATTCTTGGGTCTGAAAAGTTTTCGGAGCAAGAATTATTCATTTTTCTTTTGCTTGTAAGCAAATTGATAATTAATTGATCAAATGCCGAAATTGGATCTTTTATGTTGGGCACAAAATTTAAAATTTACAAAGTTTGGAACAATTGCTTTGCAATTTTTTTGGCAAACCAAGTGACAAGAGTCACATCATGATCAGGTGGGAATTTCGGACTATTGTTCCACACGATTGATAGGTCAGTGGTCGACTGACATACAAATGGGTGGGTAGTCAAATTTGGATAAATTATTGTGGGAACTGAAAGGGTAATGTCAATGTGACGTCATAGGGGTTTTCTAAGAATAAACTTTTTGGTCCATTTGTGTATTAGCGCTTATAAAATTGAAGGACAAATTTTGAGAAATTGAAATAAAGTTGACACCCATCCGGATCTGTAAATAAGGGTTCCAACGCAAACAAATACGCATAATGCATGTGTGTGTGGGTATTTTGTGTGTCAGTGTTTTTGTTTTTGTGTATCAATCTTACAAGATTGTTGACACCGACAGTGTGCCTTGTCTGAAAAATAGATAGTTCCATGGGGATGGGATCGCATATCGAGAGAATTCATAAAAAAAAAAAATAGAAATATAATTTGATTATGAAAATTATCACTTTTGTCAAGGGAGATGGAGAATAAAGATTTGATTTGCTGAGTTATGAGCAGCTATTCATTAATAGTAAAAAATTGGAAGTAATCTTGGGATTCCATTGTGATCGAATTTATATGAGAATCAAAGCTATTTATGGATATGAGCTTCATAAAAAATGTGGGAGTACAAAATTAGCCAAATTTTGGAGAGGTCTTACACTGACTTCCCAGAGTACTCTGCTCACGGATTTTATATATATATAAACTTGAATTTTATCAGAATATAAATTGGGCTGTATGTATGGATGGGTATAAGGCATAGATGATATGGGAAAATAGTAAAGAAAATTTTGCTGGTTTGAACTATTGTGAGTTTTCAGTTCTGGAGTTCAAACAAAGTCACTGGTTAACAGATGAGAAAGGATAGTAAATAAATTATTCGATGCTGGGTAAATTAAGTACGATATTACTAAGACTTATGAGAGCTATTGTTCTTCCTTACAGCAGTGGAAAATTATTGGGAAAAAAAATTAGATCCAACATAATGAATCTATAAAAGATTGTGATAGGGATAATATCCTCAATTTGTACTAATTATTTGATTATGGGTAAAGGAATTAATTTATCGTAGTGGATTGTTAACAGCAGCCGGAAAATGTCCTGAGAGTGTGCATCCATGTAATCAGAAATCCCAGATTTGTTTTTACAAACAACATTTTGGTAGAGGTCTTGTGTGGACGAGCACTTCCTTGGTAGATAAAAAACGGTACTGCTTGCTGGCAGCCACTTTTGCGGCCAGTTAGGCCAAACAAATTGAGAGGAAATTGTAGTTAAATACGTAAGTTACACATGGCTATTTGTAAAAAAGGAAATTTGTTGAGATGGGAAACATTTTTCGAAGGTTTATTAAAGTGTTATAATATGACATGTGGCAAGGCAAACTATTGGATGGGAAAATTAGATCTGGTTATAGAATAAATTTATTGACCCCTTGAAGGTAATTCCTCGAATCATTGTTTCACTGGCATTTTTTTGTTCACATTGAAAATAGTTTGGTAGAGCCTTGGTTAAAACCTTTGGTTGCGGTATCTTGGAACGAATTGATAAACCATAGGAGATTGATAAGAATAGAAACAAATATGGACCCAAAATAGAAAGTTGGATTCATGCCTCTCATTGCAAGCAAGCACATGGGGCTAAGGTGGACGATCCCACAGAAAATGAGGCTGCACCTAGCAGCCCAGCAGAACATTCAGTGGCGGATAAATGATAGTCGTGATATACATTCATTTGAATTACATTTTAACACTCCTTGCATTGATAAACATTACAATTTCAACATTTAATATTCCTACTTGAATTAGGGAAGATAGTGACATTTATTTGCCTACATGACATACCATTATCTACTGATATTAGCGCAACATGAGGGATAATGTATCACAACTACACTCATGATTAGGGGATTTAGTTTGACCCCGGGAGATAGGGGGATCAGGGTAAGACAAATAATCTGATTTATGTTACATATTAAGGGATTTTCTTTATTTACCTTTTAGGAAGCTTGCTAGTTTGGTATACAATGTTGAATGTCATTGACATATAATTATGTTATAGGTATGAACATATACAAGGGGTAGCTCACATGTTTTACAGATGGCTACAGGTGGGACAAGAGGGAGCAAGATACCACGATTATATAAAAGGGGGTGCCTTTGCATGGTTGGGAAACACATTTGGAGGGGTGGTAGCTAAGATACTCCAATATTTGTTTGTTGGTTTAGTAGTTATATTGGCAATTGTTTTAGTGGTGGCTTGCTTGAAAGCCTTCGTGACGGTGTGTTTGAATAAGGTAACCAACAACACGATGATAACGCATGAAGTGACAAATGAGGAAAGAAATGTGGAACCAGAAAAGGAAGACTTTTATGGCGACATAAATACTGAGATTAAAAGATTAAATCAAGTGATGTTGCAAATGAATACAGTAGAATTAAGATAATGGCATAACGACAATGTTATGAGTTGTGTCAATTACAATATCAGTGAACTCATATCACCACGAGTGACACACTGTTGGAAAAAAAAAAAAAAAAAAAAAAAGGGGAAAGAAAAAGTGGAGAGGAATTATGGTAATAATACATTATGCTTAATTTGTTGGTTTGGAAAAATTGTTGTTGGGAATTAGATATTCCCGTTTGTGATTGTAATCATATACAATTTATTTTCTTAGAGTAGTGCTAAAATACCTGCATGAGTTAATTTTTGAACTATATTAACCTGAAAGCAATTGTGGATGCTATTCTTAGTTTAGTAGTGAAATACATACCTGATTGAATATTACTTGTGTGACGCATATAAATGAATATAACTTTCTGAATGTTGTAAGGGAAAACAACAAATTGTGAATGTGAAACTGTCGGAAGATATACATAATTATGCTGATTTCATGGTAAGATGTACCCTATCTGATTCAGTGTGTGTGGAAAGCAGATTCAGATGTGACTGAGCATAAGGATAAGACGAGATCACATTTGAAGGGGGTGCTAACGGAATTGGGAAGAAGTTCGAGAAAGAAAATTTGTGGCTAAAAAATGAAGTTAAACGTGGCATACACCCTCTTTCTCAAAGAATGATGAAGACATTCTCCCATGTAACTTGGAGATGGATGCTTACCTTCACCAAGGAAATTTATGTGACCATTTGCCTGGATCACACTGCAACATATGAAAGAAAGGAGATCACTTACTCTTGTTCGAAGGCTTGGAACATTCAACACATCAGAAGTTGCAGGACAACGACACCTTACCTGCAACCTCTGTGAAATGCGGGGACATATGTTATTACTTCACCAACTTCCGGGGAGCCCAGCATGGAGCTGCAAAGCAATGGCTGTGCCTTTTCACAACAGCTGTGCACGATTCTGTGGGCCACTCCTGGTATGGACCATGGATGACCTGAACACCATGGTCCCAACATCATTGTGGATGCATCCGGCATCCCTGTTCCACATCTTGCTGGCCAATCAATGTCACACCAATACTTGCTGCCCACTCACAATGAGGGAGGAGGCAAGTCGACTACAACTGGGTGAAGGCCTTGTTTAGGAATTACTATGGTTTACAGCAAAAAGTGGCAAGAATGCTACATGGAGAGCAGGGTCAGTCTATGACTCCGCAATGTTACCACAACAGCGAAATCCTACACGAAGTAGTGCAGGTGCTATGAAGACATTAGGAGAAAATGTTTCATACCTGGATTCAAACACAAGTGATCAGCCCTTCCTTTCAAACAAAGAATCAACATTTGTTTGGAGGGAAACGTTTTTGCCAGATGTTGCAGATGCTTTAAAAACTTGAAAATGGTGAAGCAAAATTGTTGTATCTTGGTGATGGTGAAGTGTTGTTTTACAAAGATATTTGTGATGCAAATGAAATAGATTGAATTAACAATATGGAAGGAGTCAATAACCAACGAAATGTTTTGTGATCAGATTCTTGCAGGATGACGGTGTATGCCTAAGGAAATTGTATTGATGTTTACTTGTAGTGATTGATTGTTTACTTATATTGATGTTTAGATTAATGGTTAATATAAACAAAAACAAAAAGATGAGGGAATTGTGGAAGTGTAACTCAGTGTAACTCATTGGTTGGAACTGGTAACGAACCAAGGTACGAGCAGGTGGTCGTAAGAATGTCAGGAATGCATCTCGCCCTGTCGAAGCTGGGAGTCCTGTTGTGTAGCTTTAGCACGACCCCGGGCTAACACACATTCCCAAGCCCGTACTATTGTCTTTCATCGGGATGCAAAGAGGATGAAGCAAATTCCCAGCAGGGAGGGGAGCGAGCTGGTGCCAGTGAGGCGACCGAGTAACGTTTGCGGAGAACAGATTAGAAGCAGTGGAGAAGGGATTACGATTTCAGCGCACAGAGGATTAACTGAAGTTTGCCGATATAAACAGAAGAGACTTTGAGTCAAGGCAGCACTTGCCATCAGAAGTCCTGCCCGATGGGATGAACGAGTATGGCGTTGCGGAGGAATATCGGCTGAGAAAAAGGGACTATGCGGATAAGAGTTATCTGGTCCATTGAGTTAACGGTAGTCATTAGTATTGGAATGAAGTGAAGAACCAGTTAATAAAGTTGTGATCTTTTGTAAACCTGTGACATCATTGGAGTCTTGAGTCTCACACCACTTCCCCGACACCGCACACTTCAACAACAAAAAGCAAACCAAACGAAATGTCTGAGGTTTAAATAAGACAGGTTCCTCCAAGATCCTCTCTAACGATGTTCTAATAATTTGCACCTGAGCTGGTGTACCTGATTCTAATTTTAGGTATTGGAAGTTGTGATAAATGTAGGGGTGTACTTACTTTTTCCACATGTGAAATTTGCATTTATGTTTCTTTAAATTATGCAATGGACTACAAAATGTAAATGTTTCATGATATTTGTTATATTATATCACCTTTATCTATCAATATTGTTTAAATGAAGATCAAATAGCTGTATGTTGAAATATGTTGAAAAAGTGAAAACTTTACATGGGGTGTGCTTACTTTTTCACGTGACTGTATATATACTATTACGTTTGTGGGGGTAGGGATACTTTAGGCCAGGTTGAGTGAATAGCTTAGTGTACACCGACTGTCGCAACAAAGAAGAACCACCTCGATGTACTATAAGTAGGGATCCGGGAAACCGTGTGTTCGGATTAAGTGTATCTTCGTCCCCATTACGAGGAGTGAGATATGTTAATTAGCTCAGGAATTATAGGTAATTATCCCTTGTACGTCGTTACCTCTGTAATTCATTTCCTATGTCCCTTTTGTCACCACACCATAGAAACAAAGCCAAGCCATGCAATCGCCCACATTTAAACTCACTAATTAAAAAGCTAACCGGAAGTCATGCATCAAGCCCTATCACTGACAACCACGACTTGGGAAGCGCACAGGTCGGGCTGGCCGAGGCCATGCCCCGAGGAGCTGTGATTGGGTGAGGTTTTGATTGCAGGGGAGGACTGGTGGGGAGCGACTCGCTGATTGGTGAAACACCCCAGATGACGTCAGAGCCTGGACGATAGAGAAACGAGCCAGCAGACATTTTCCCTTCTCTTCTTCGCTCTGGTCTTCTCCTTGGCTTCTCACTCTGACCATCCTTTATCACTCTCATGTGCCTTGTCCTACCAAAGGCAAGAGCGAACGGTCACGAATCCCTCTTGCGCATTCTCGCCCTGAAATGGTGGCATTGTGCTCTCGGGCTCAAGGAAGCAATCGGACCGGCCGTGTTCCGAGATCTTGCTGGTGGTCGCACGAAGAGGCACAACCGCAGCCTGGGAACTGCGGTTTTCCATGTGGAGGACGGGTGGACGAGCACGATGTGGAAGATCGGGCTGCGCGCCTGCTGTTCGCTTCGCGCGGGAGACCTACTTCGCACCAACGGGTGTGGCCTAGTGAAAAGAGGGTGGACTGAGGCCTCTCATGCCAATGAACGAGCGCACTTTCCCACCAATAATGGAGCCGCATCTAGACTGCACGCCCGGGGCCTGGAAGAGTCCTAACAAGACACACCGGTCGAGTCGGACTAAGTGCAATTAAATAACCAGACACATTTTATTTGCAGTTATTTTATTCTTTATCTGTGTTCGGGTCTGTTTGCGAGCATTCCAATTTCGGAATTCATTATTATTTGACGGTGTTTCATTTTGTACCAGAATTTCTTCATTAAGCCGGCATTTTCTTGTACATCTTAAAGTCGTCTCAGTTTGAGTTGATTTATTCCCAGTTTTGAGGACTGCCGGTGGGCAAGTGCTCCGGTCCATGAAGGCAAGTGCTCCGGTTTCTCCCCCTCCCTCTTGTTTCCCCATGCGTATTCTCTGGCATTTGAACTGACCGTCTTGGAGTAACAGCTCGTTTCGTCATTCGTTTGGTCATCCGTGCTACCCTATGGTGTTACCACATGTTACCACATGCACATCCGTGCTACCCTACCAAAAAAAGGGTAGTCACACGACAACTGGTGTCAGGAGTGTGGGATTCGGATTCGACGGACACTCTGTGTTCGAGGGTTGCGAGATCGACACCACTGGGTGAAAATTGCACCCAGCATTTGAAATTCCAAAATTATCATAGTACCGGGGTGTCAAATTTTGTTGTAGTAAATTGGTGTATGAGGCACGACATCACGTTTTCGAAAAATTTAAAATACTTTTTTTCTCTTTCTGAGATAAAAATACGCGGGTGGAAGAACTGCTTTCTCACCGCAGAAGTGAGTGAGATAGCCGAGCGGGTTGGGGAGCTCGAAGAATATGGAAGTGAACCGGAGATATGGGGATTAGAGGTGAGGAGTGAAACCTCCACCGTCCCGAGCATTAGTCCACTCCCCTCCCCTACCAGAAAGCCGGGGACAATGGGAATGGACCCGACAGCTTTCCAGGCCATAGTAAATCTTATGAAGGGAATGGGAGACGATTTGAGCGGAGAAATGAGGGAAATAAATGGGGATTTTAATAAAAATGGGGAACAGATGGGAGAAATGAATGACAAAATGGATGCTCAAAGGAATGAAATGAGGGGAATGGAAGAGCGATTGGAGAACAAAATTAATGCTCAAACTGACAAAATTGATGGGTTAAAGGGAGAATTGAAGGGGCAAATTGAGGGATTGAAGGAGGAATTGGAGGGACAAATTGATGGACTGAAAGGAGAAATGGGTGGAGTGAATGAACAAATGGGTGAACAAAGGAATGAAATGAAGGAAAGGAATAACCAATTGGAAGGCAAAATTGGGGAAATAACACAACAATTGGGGGAACGAATTTATAAAATAGAGGGCAAAATGGATAGTCAAATTACGGACAGACTGGGTGAATTTGAGGTCAAATTAGAGACAAAAGTCGGGGAGATGGAGCAGGTAATAGCAGTTCTTGAAACAAAAAGGGAGGAATTGACATTAAAAATAGAAGAGGGCACGACCCAGGCTGTCCGAATGGGGGAAAGGTTGGAAGAGAGAATAGGGGCCACTAATAACAGAATTGATAAAGCAAATGAGGACCTGGAAGGCTATCGTGGCCGGGTGGATTCCAGAATGCGGCAAGAGGTAGAGGAATGGGGGCTTTTCAAACAACAGGGGGGTGAATTGGCTGAGGAGGTGAATGGGTTGGAAGCCCGCATAATGGAGCAGGAGCGGGTGTTTATTAATAAAGGCCTGTGGGGGCCGCAAATGACTGATGAAAGGGTGAGTGATTTGATGCAGGAGCGACTGGAGACCTGGGACAATACCATCAAAGGAGAGGTTGCTCGGGTCCAACAGAGTCTGAGGAAAGAGGTGAGTCGGTCCGTTAAGCATCTCCAAGATGAGATTAAGGTGACCCAGGGGACCCTCACCACGAGCCACATTTGGGCACCAGAGACTCTGAAACTGAATACCCAGTTGGGGGGTGTTTTGGCCCCGGGCTGGATTCGGACAGAGAGGAGTCAGGGAATAGAGTCTCTGGAAAAGCAATTCCCCTTGTACATTTTCATGGGTCAGGGAGTTTAGAAGGGTAGTCACGCGACTCTATTCCCTGACATTTCCTGACACAATTTTAGTGCGTATCTCAGTTTAATGGTTCGGGAGAGCGGGAGCGCATGGGGAATCTGGTGGTTACACTGTGGGGGCCAGCTGCAGATGTGTTAAACGTAGTCTCAGAGGGAATATTGAACAGCAGGGCCATCTGCGATGCCTTGAACCACAGGTTTGGGATGGGTGGAAGGTGCGACTTGGTCAGGGTGCAGCTGCTGCATCGAAAACAAAAGCCCAATGAAACGATGCAGAGGCTGGCCCAGGATATTTACCAATCTGTGAGGATAGCAGACAGGGACCTACCAGCACAGGCATGGGACAAGCTGGCAATAGAGACATTTATGGCGGCTCTTCCTGACCCTGAGGTCCGGAGTCTGGTGGAGTTGCAGGACCCGGACATGGTGCAACGAGCGGTGGAATGTGCGGTGAGACTGACCTTTTTGAGGAGGTCGAACCGTGCATCAGAGAGGGCACCTGTGACGGTACGACAAGCAGAAGTACGGGATCAGGTTGAGAAGCCGGAGGAAACGGCCATTGCCCGAATGTTGAGGGGGATCATCCGCCAGCTGTCAAGTTTGACCGGGGGTAAATTTGCAGGGGGTGAGTTACGGCAGTTTGGTCCAGGTTTGCCATCAGGACGGCCTGATCTCCGTCGGGTTGGACCGGGAGTAAGGGGTGCTCCGCCTGGATATCAGAGGGGTCTGTTCATGGGCACTTGTTGTAGATGTGGGAGAAGAGGACACATGCAGTGGGATTGTCGGCAACCGCCTGGACTGCCACCTCCTAACAGGCTTCACAGCCCAGAAAGGAGGGGACCCCAGTTAGACCACAGGCACCAGAAAGAGGGTCACCACCTAAGCCTGGGCCTGTCACCATAGAGTGTTTGGGAAACTAGAACGAGCCGGGCATACGGGGCCATGCTCGGCTGGCAGGTGTGTGGAAAAGCACCCTCCTTTGGTGGAAGTAGTGAATTGCGGAAAAATTGGCACAGGTAATCTAAGGGTTAGATGCAAAATTGAGGGAGAATTTTGAGGCTCTGGTGGACACTGGGGCCAGTGACACCATTATCAATCCGAGTGTGTTAGACCAGAGTGTTGGAGGCTGGGATAAAATTGATATGGGAGGACACAGCCTTCAACTGGCTACAGGGGTGACGGCGCCAATATTGGGACGCAGCGGGTGAGGATGGAGTTGGATAGTCTGGAGGTCAACGTCGTGGCATGGGTGGCTGAGGTGTGCGATCAATATCTTCTGGGATTGAGTTTCTTGGTTGAACACGACTGCCAACTAGACCTCGGGCGTGGTCATATGTGGTTGGGCACTGAGAGGCTGCAGTTGGTGGGACTGGGGGATGATGAGGAGATGCAGTGGGCGTGGCTGGAGGTGCCACGCACTGTGACCGTGCCCTCCAGGTCCGAGGCCTTGGGAATGGCAGAGTTGGCAGCAAGTGCTCACCACATTGGCCAGCTTGGGGCTGGTGGAGCCATGTTCCTTGCAGGGGGCGAAGGATGGATGGTGGGTCGCACCCTTATGGACACTGATGGGCCATGTTGGCATTTCGGCTGCTCAACTTACCCGATGGCCCTTGCACGGTAGAGGGGCGGAGCTGTCATAGCCAAATGTAGTGTGGTAAAGGTCACTGGAGGAGGTGGATCCACATACTTTTCAGGATAAAAGGAGAAATTTGGAGAAATTAATTGGCTCCATGGGAATTTGGGAATTCAGCCGGGTGGATGACACTCTTGAACCCGACCAACCTGCAACTACCTGCACTTAAGGTGAGTCCTTGATGTCTACTGTCCCAGGTTTCTGTACTTTACTTACGTTGAAATTGGGACATGATGAATTTGCATTGGGGACAGGTGAGAGTGATGGCATGGTCAGTGAGGGGATTGGAATGTGTGCCACAAAGTGTCGTGTGGGTGGCCTTTGTTTATGTGCAGAGGTTTTGTGTTTTTGTGTGGTCGTGAGGATGGAGACTGAGTTATGATGGAGTGATGTGATTGAAATGTGAATGGGGAATTCACATGTAAGCAGGCCATGGCAGCATATTTTTATGACATTTTTATTGGAATATGTGTTGGAGAATTGAATGACAGCGGGGGAGGAAATGTTATTGTGGATTTTGTGGGTGGGGAAGTTGTGTGTGTCCGCAGGTACAGATCAAGCTCTGGAGGAGTGGTGACTGGGGCCCCCTCTGAGGTAATTGCCCCTGTCAGCCATTGGTGTCTGGAAATTGGGAGCCCGGCGGCGCTGCGGTCTGGTTGGGCGCCCTACGGTATGGAGACCCCTGGTGAACCGTGAGGCTATGTGAGAGCCTGGGGCAAAGGAGCCTGGTGTGGAGACCTCCCCAGTGGGACAACAGCTAAGGAGCTGCTTGGCTGTCATGGGGCCAAGAGTTAAAGAGGGGGAGCGGGGGGGGGGGGGGGGGTGAAGAAGTCGTAAGTTGGGCGACTTGATTTTGGACTGCGTGCACCACAGCCTGAAGCAACCCCACCATCTTGCTTATACGGTGCCTGCCCGCTGCCTAGTTGAGGATCACACACACATTTTTAATGACATCTAAGCCATGGTCTTGCTTGGGCATAACATAAGTATTTTTGATGATTATTGCAATGTGTATGGCTGATTATGGGATTTGTTTGAATGAATGTGGGCGAAATCCACCGAGCCATGTCACTCACCTGTAACACCAGACCAGGGCCCGCGGAAATTTGGGTACAATGGGATGGCTCCACAGGTAACGGTGGGTATTGTCTTGTGGCATCCAGCGGGGGACGTGGTCTTTAGAGGGATCCAGGGTTTGTACAAATGTTTTTTTGCACTTTTGATTAGGTTTTGTGGTTAAGGTAGGTTTGCGTGTTGTTTTTTCTTCATTTTTCTTCCCGTACCAGGAGTTTGGAGCGAGGATTCCAATGGTTGTACATATTTGAATTGCTGCTGAAGGGGGTAGAACGGTAAGGACACTAGGTAAGTTAGCTACAGCTTGCTTCCCACAGCCCCTCCTAATTTATTTCATAGGCTAATTAAGTATCAGTCGGTAAGTGATAAGGCTGGAACGGTAACGCTTGCAGTGAAACTTGCGGGAGCTACGGTTCTAGGGGTGGGGGGTTGTGTTACGTTTGTGGGGGGTAGGTAATGATTACCTTAGAGCCAGGTAGAAGTGTATAGATTACCAAGCTCTGTATGTCGCGATGAAGAAGAAGAAGAAGAATAACCCTCTTAAATTATAAGTAGGGAACTGTTCGACCATATGTCATGTAAGAGCGTATCTTTGTTCCAATGACAAGGGGTGGGGTTATGTTAAATAGTTTGAAATTATGGGTAATTAATGCCCTGTAGGTAATTGCCTCTGTTATTTACCGTAACTAACCTAAGTAACTAATCCTAACTAGGCTAACCCCCTGCTCTTGCAGGGAAAATGGCCTTAAAATGCCTGTTGTTGTTGTTGTTGTTGCTGTATTTACCGTCTGTTCTTTATGACAATGCAGCACACACACAAGCCAAGCAATCGTGCATTAATAACATCAAATAAAGCAACCGGAACAAGAAGTTGAACAATACCGCTGGCACTGCCAGCCGCCACATCACCACATCAAGCAGGCAGGGCCGTAAGGCCATGCCCTGGAGAGCAGTGATTGATTAGTTTTGTCGAGCAACGAAGAGAGGGACGCGCTGGTTGGAGCAGGCAGAGGCGGCATCGGATGACGTCAGAGCCTTGAGTACAAAGAAGTTGGTGGGCCGACATTTTCTCTCTCAGCTTCTAGATCTGAAAGTGAACGCGCACCGATAAGCTCTTGCAGTCTCTTGCGTCAGACATAGATAGCGTGCAGTTGTGCATCCTTTTGTCTCTGGGGTCCTGGTGTTTGTGGAAGGCGGATATCTCTTGCGCTGGACTTTCAATACGAACGGTCGACATCTGTCTGGAGTTGGGACTTTGATAGCGAACAGTTGTCACCAGTGGTGTGCCGAGTTCCTGCAGACGGTCGCGGCTTGTGCATTCTTTCTTCTTGATCCGGGTGATCGGCTGAGCGGCCACATTGTCCTTTCAATGGCTCGTTAGTGTTGGCTGGGTGTCATCTGGGTGCGCTGAGACACGTGTGTGCTAGTTAAGCGGATGACGAAGACAAGGGCGGCTGAGTGAACAAGGGCGTGCTGAGGCCTACTTCCGGCCAGGGCCTGTGCCGCGCATGGACGATTTCCGACAGGGTTCAGAAGCTGCTTGCAGCTGAGTACAGAAACATTATACGTATTATTTTCACCAGTTATTTTCCCCCTTGTGTGTATACGAGTCGGTAGGGGGCGCTCCATTTAGAAATGTTAGTTTTGTCGTGCATTACTTGGTTACCGGCATTTCTTAAATAAAGCTGGTATTTTTGTACATTGAATTCTGTGTCGGCTTGAATTGATAATTATCCCAGGTTCCAGATCGTCCGGTGGGACCTGTGACGGTAAGTTCGTCATTCTCCTTTCCCTCACGTGTGAAGAACACCGCCATTGTTGACTGAATGCCTCAGAGTGTAAGCTCGATCGGGAATCCTTCCGAGACCGGTCTTTATCGGCTACGGACAGGACAACACATACAGTGCATTCAGAAAGTATTGTTGCGGATATGGGATTTGGATCCATCCATATCCGCTTGTAAATATTCCCCTATTTCCTCAATACTTCCCAACTATCCCCAATCCCCCATTCCCTAGTCCCATTGCCTGTAAACAACACTCTGTAGACCCGACCTTCCCCTATTTCCCCCATTAAATGTCGCATCCAGGTCCACCGCATCTCACGTAGACAACTATAGGACATCTTGCTAGTTATTCTTAGTCTATGTCAGTTAAGGACTCGTTTCCATTAATTCTGACTCTTCGTTGCACCAGAATGTGATTGGATGGCACCGTTAGGAAGTTTAGGACCTCCCAATACCTCCCCGCAGCTCTTCCTCACGGTTCAACAACAACAACAACAACAACGGCGGCGGCGCGGGGAGTGTGCGTCCTCACTCCGGCTTGGTTGGTAGGGGGTGTTGGGAGTGCACCATGCCTGTCCAACGAGCCGCCATCGAGCATGTGCTCGACGGGGTTACCAGGTAGGGGCTCGCTGTCAGCTCCTCGTTAAGGGTGGAGCCCGGTAACCCCCGCACCCAATAGAAGCGGCGGACCGATTCCATCTGGGGCGGAGCCAACGAGCCGAGGGCATGTCACTCCCCGCTGAGCATGCGCAGGAAGAGGGAGGTGACGTCAGAGGCGCGCTGAGCTTGAAGCAAGAAGGACGCCACCTCCGAGCGCTGTGACACCTCCGTGCATCTTTTGGACCGTGCTTTATCCTGTCCCTGAGCCAAGGTGCACCTTGTGCTATCGACTGCCTGTCCTTCCCTGCCATCAATCCCTGTGTAAGTCAGTCTTGTTCCGTTTGTCTGTGGTCTGTCGGGGATAAGATAAGACTGTGTCTAAGTGCCTATCTCTTCTGTGTCTTTGCCTCATTACCTTGTAATCTACCCCTTTTCTTCACCACCAGTTATATCCTCCTCCGGAGGTGAGAACTGTACCCCTTGCGTCGTTTCATTTATCCCAGTCGTTGTGTCTTTTCCATCATTGATTTAGCATAGCGCGATTTGGCCAACGTTCGAGTGGAATCGGGATCTAGTCGGGGAATAACTGTTAGGTCGCGGTAATACACCACCGCTCGGTCGAAGTAACATCTAACCGCAATCCGTAACAACTGGTGTCGAGGAGTGAGATCGGACCCGAAGCGCGCTTAACGCGCTCAAAATTACAAGCAGTTGGAAATTGTTTTGTTTTACAAAAAAAAAAAACCCGAATTTTGAAGGTCGCGCTATGGCAGATCAAGACGGCTGGGTTCCGGTAGAGGAGAGTGAGGCAGGGTCGATCCAGGACCAAATTGAGGGACAAGAGGAGAGCGAAGCAGTGAGGGCGGCAGGTTCGCAAAATGGCATCCTCGCGCACGAGGCTTCAGGCGCGCAAAGTGGCATCCTCGCGCACGTGGGTGTAGCGGCACCAAATTTTGCCACGCCCGTGACCGTAGCAGCGGCCGCAGCACCAATGAACTGGGGCCTATTCATGCAGCAGATGCAGGCCTTCATGGTCAAGGCGGATGAGGAGAGGGAAGAGCGGTATGGACCTCAAACATCCGGGGCCTTCGTTCAAACTTAACTGATCTCTCCATACAGGTTGCTTCTGTCAAACCAGACGTGATCTGCTTAACAGTGTTGGAGAATTTGTAGCTGAGAGACTCACAGGACTCCAATGACCGGACACAGGTTTACAAAAGGTCTAGTTTATTAACTGGTTATTCACTTCATTCCATTTACCAAATAATACCGCATAATATAATGGATCAGGTTAACTCTTTTCGCATGGTCCTTCTCGTTCGGCTGATGTTCCTCCGACACTCCCGTTGGTCAGAGCTCCTCGCAGCAGCTTCTCTCGATTCCACGTTTGCTCCCGTTTATATGGACAAACTGGATTTTAATCCCCTCTCCGCTGGTGCCCCGAGGTCATGCATGTACCAAGTCTTGGTATCAGCTCGCTCCCCTCCTGTTGTGAGTTCCGTTTACCAACCGATAGGGGGGTGCTTCAGCCAGGGGCTGTGACCAGGTGGACAAAAGATTATCATGTTCGGGCGCATTCCTGACTCATTTACAAACTCATCTTTCACAGAGTTTGCATGTAAAATATATCTGCTTTGTTACCAGGTTAATTAATAAGTTACCAGTGCCAATTAATAAGTTACGCTGAGTTACACTTCCACAATTCCCTCATCTTTTTGTTTTTTGTTTATATTAACCTTTAATCTAAACATCAATATAAGTAAACAATCAATCACTACAAGTAAACATCATTACAAGTATAAGTAAATAATCAATCACTACAAGTAATCAAATTCCCTTGGGCATACACCGTCATCCTGCAAGAATCACAAAACATTTCGTTGGTCATTGACTCCTTCCATATCGTTCAATCTATTGCATTTGCATCACAAATATATTTTCAAAACAACACTTCACCATCACCAAGATACAACAATTTCACTTCATTTTCAAGTTTTGTAAAGCATCTGCACCATCTGGTAAAAAACGTTTGCCTCCACACAAATGTTGACTTTGTTTGAAAGGAAGGGCTGATCACTTGTGTTTGAATCCTGGTATGAAACATTTTCTCCTAATGTCTTCATAGCTCCTGCACTACTTCGTGTAGGATTTCGCTGTTGTGGTAACATTGCGGAGTCATAGACTGACCCTGCTCTCCTTGTAGCATTCTTGCCACTTTTTGCTGTAAACCATAGTAATTCCTGAACACGGCCTTCACCCAGTTGTAGTCGACTTGCCTCCTCCCTCATTGTGAGTGGGCAGCAAGTATTGGTGTGACGTTGATTGGCCAGCAAGATGTGGAACAGGGATGCCGGATGCATCCACAATGATGTTGGGACCATGGTGTTCAGGTCATTCATGGTCCTTACCAGGAGCAACCAGCAGAATCGTGCACAGCTGTTGTGACAAGGGCACAGCCGTTTTTTGCAGCTCCATGCTGGTTCCCCGGACGTTGGTGAAGTAATAACATATGTCCCCGCATTTCACAGAGGTTGCAGGTAAAATGTCGTTGTCCTGCAACTTCTGATGTGGTGAATGTTCGAAGCCTTCAAACAAGAGTAAGTGATCGCCTTTCTTTCATATGTTGCAGTGTGATCCAGGCAAATGGTCACATAAATTTCCTTGGTGAAGGTAAGCATTCATCTCCAAGTTACACGGGAGAATGTCTTCATCATTCTTTGAGAAAGAGGGTGTATGCCACGATTAACTTCATTTTTTAGCCACAAATTTTCTTTCTCGAACTTCTTCCCAATTCCGTTAGCAATCCCTCCAAAATGTGATCTCGTCTTATCCTTATGCTCAGTCACATCTGAATCTGCTTTCCGCACACACTGAATCAGATAGGGTACATCTTACCATGAAATCAGCATAATCATGTATATCTTCCGACAGTTTCACATTCAACAATTTGTTGTTTTTCCCTTAACACATTCAAAAAGTTATATTCATTTATATGCGTCATACAAATAATATTCAATCTGGTATGTATTTCACTACTAAACTAAGAATAGCATTCACCATTGCTTTCAGGTTAATATAGTTCAAAAATTAACTCATGCAGGTATTTTAGCACTACTCTAAGAAAATAAATTGTATATGATTACAATCACAAACGGGAATATCTAATTCCCAACAACAATTTTCCCAAACCAACAAATTAAGCATAATGTATTATTACCATAATTCCTCTCCACTTTTTCTTTTCCCTCTTTTTTCCTAACAGTGTGTCACTCGTGGTGATATGAGTTCACTGATATTGTAATTGACACAACTCATAACATTGTCGTTATGCCATTATCTTAATTCTACTGTTTATGTCGCCATAAAAGTCTTCCTTTTCTGGTTCCACATTTCTTTCCTCATTTGTCACTTCATGCGTTATCATCGTGTTGTTGGTTACCTTATTCAAACACACCGTCACTAAGGCTTTCAAGCAAGCCACCACTAAAACAATTGCCAATATAACTACTAAACCAACAAACAAGTCTGCTACTCCTTGTATATATTCATACCTATGACATAGTTATATGTCGATGACATTTAAAATTATATACCAAACTAACAAGCTTCCTAAAAGGTAAATAAAGAAAATCCCTTAATATGTAACATAATCAGATTATTTGTCTTGCCCTGATCCCCCTATCTCCCGGGGTTGAACTCAATCCCCTAATCATGAGTGTAGTTGTGATACATTTTTCACTCATGTTGTATTAATATCAGCAGGTAATTGTATGTCATGTAGGCAAATAAATGTCACTATCCCAAGTAGGAATATCACATGTTGAAAATGTAATGTTTATCAATGCAAGGGGTGTTAAAATGTAATTTAAATGACTGTAAATCACGACTATCATTTATCTACCACTGAATGTTCTGCTGGGCTGCTAGGTGCAGCCTCATTTTCTGTGGGATCGTCCACCTTAGCCCCATGTGCTTGTTTGCAATGAGGGGCATGAATCCAACTTTCTATTTTGGGTCCATATTTTTTCTATTCTTATCAATCTCCTATGGTTTATCATTTCGTTCCAAGATACCGCCACCAAAGGTTTTAACCAAAGCTCTACCAAACTATTTCCAATTTGAACAAAAAATGCCAGTGAAACAATGATTCGAAGAATTAACTTCAAGGGGTCAATGAATTTATTCTATAGCCAGATCTAATTTTCCCATCCAATAGTTTGCCTTGCCACATGTCATATTATAACACCTTAATAAACCTTCGAAAAATGTTTCCCATCTCAACAAATTTCCTTTTTTTTTTTTTTTTTTTCAAATAGCCATGTGTAACTTACGTATTTAACTACAATTTCCTCTCAATTTGTTTGGCCTAACTGGCCGCAAAAGTGGCTGCCAGCATGCAGTACCGTTTTTTATCTACCAAGGAAGTGTTCCACACAAGACCTCTACCAAAATGTTGTTTGTAAAAAACAAATCTGGGATTTCTGATTACATGGATGCACACTCTCAGGACATTTTCAGGCTGCTGTTAACAATCCACTACGATAACTTAATTCCTTTACCCACAATCAAATAATTAGTACAAATTGAGGATATTATCCCTATCACATTCTTTTATAGATTCATTATGTTGGATCTAATTTTTTCCCAATAATTTTCCACTGCTGTAAGGCGGAACAATAGCTCTCATAAGTCTTAGTAATATCGTACTTAATTTGCCCAGCAGCGAATAATTTATTTACTATCCTTTCTCATCTGTTAACCAGTGACTTTGTTTAAACTCCAGAACTGAAAACCCACAATAGTTCAAACCAGCAAAATTTTCTTTACTATTTTCCCATATCATCTATGCCTAAAACACATCCATACATACAGCACAATTTATATGCTGATAAAATTCAAGTTTATATATACACAAAGAATTAAGTTAAGCACCCCCCCCCCCCCCCGTTTTTTTACAACCTCGCACATTACAAGTTTGTTGTCGTCAAAACAGTGTAATATACCCATGATATTGCTATATTTTCTGGAGAAGTGATATTATGGTCACATAAAAACATAACAATCATGCCGTTTTCAATATTATATTCTGAATAATTTAAGGTGAAATTTTTTGGGAATTTTAGGCATATTTTCACCTCAATTTAAGTATGGAGCTATAGGTCCATCACGGACAGTGTGGATGACGTTTATGTTTTCTAACGTACAGTCATTGTTCTGAGAAGACCTCTAGCGATCTTTGCGTCAATAACGTGTGTAGGACCCACGTGATCGGATCACTGACTCAACCAATCACTTTTTTTCACTTTGATCACTCAATTTCATCAATGGATAATTGCTAATGTCATACCAATCATTATTTGATCTCACATACCTTAGAATATATGCCAATGTATACATATACACAAAGAATATATGTTAGGGGGTGCTTACCTTAATTCGTTGTGTAGGGGTGCTTAACTTAATTCTTTGTGTATATATAAAAATCCGTGAGCAGAGTACTCTGGGAAGTCAGTGTAAGTCCTCTCCCAAATTTGGCTAATTTTGTACTCCCACATTTTTTACTCCCACATTGGAACTATCTATTTTCAGACAAGGCACACTGTCGGTGTCAACAATCTTGTAAGATTGATACACAAAAACACACACACACATGCATTATGCATATTTGTTTGCGTTGGAACCATTATTTACAGATCAGATGGGTGTCAATTTTATTTCAATTTCATAAAATTTGTCAATCAAATTAAAATGCTTATACACAAATAAACTAAAAGTCTATTCTTAGAAAACCCCTATGATGTCACATTGAAATTACCCTTTCAGTTCCCACCATAATTTATCCAAATTTGACTACACACCCATTTGCATGTCAGTCGACCACTGACCTATCAATCATGCGGAACACTAGTCCGACATTCCCACCTGATCATCATGTGACCCTTGTCCACAAATACCAATTTTCGACCTGCCTTATAGCTTCTGCACCATAACGGTCGTACATATGATGTGTACAAGTACCTTTTTGTGGAATCTCTGGTTGTCCTTGTGTATTCTTGCAGGCTCCATTTCCCATTCTGCCTTTTATCAAAGTAGCGTTGGATGTGTTGTAGTTTGTTCCTCTAAAGCTTCACTCGTACCTCCAGGAAGGGTCTCTCCACCTGTTCACACGGTGATTTCCAGAGAATCTCCCTCAGCTGTGGCTTTTGCACAATCCAATCTCACAGATCAGTATTTGCAGATGAGCCAAAGGGTCAGTATGAAATGGGTGAATCCTCAGGTGTCCGCTCTGTTGACGGGGAAATCACACAATGGTAACCGCACATATATATCTGTATATAAACTCACCACCTTGCTCAATTTTCCCAGGTTGTCTCCACATTGATAATATCTCGCAAAGATATCAAAGCTTCTTTCTTGAGACCGCATTTTCATCAATCAAACAATCAATATATTCAATTCAATTTATTCAGTTCAATTTATTCAGTTAATTTTATTCAATTAAATTCAATCAATTAGATTCAATCAATCAACAATTCAATCAATTATTCAATTTCAATTAATTCATCAATATTCATCAATAAATCAAATTAATCATTTTGGATGACTCCTTGCATAAGCCCTTTCCCCAATGATATCAGGACAGGTCCATCCATTGACTGAGATCGAATGTTATCGGTCGTCACCTCTGGTTCGTACCTCATGTCAATTGATGAATCACCGTCCTGTCCTAGGGTCATATCTGACATATTTCCCCATTTTGCCTGGTCTCCACAAATTTTCTTTGCAACCACTAAAGGCAACTCATCCTTCATTCGTGAGACAGCCAAAATGGATGGCAGATATTAAAGTTCATTGGAAAAAATATCTCATCATTTTTCCCTTTAATAGTACCCAAAATCTCTTGGCAATTTAAATTTCGTAAAACTCCTGAAATAAGACTGTAAAATTCCTTCAATCATGCTAAATTTTGAAACTCCATCGCTTGTAACACCCAATTTATCCCATAGGGCTTGAAAGTTCTTTCCCAAGTTCATGCAATCATTCTGCATTTGAACCCTATGATATCATTCATAATAATTCTGGACCGGCATTAGGTGGGATTGTCTGTCATGAATTTATTTGTTTGACTATCATCTTTATCTCTGTTTGTCTCTATGTCTCTCTCTCTTTCTTTTCTGTCTCTCTCTCTCTGTCTGTCTGTCTGTCTCTCTCTATGTGTCTGACTATCATCTTTATCTCTGTTTGTTTGTCTCTATGTCTCTCTCTCTTTCTTTTCTGTCTCTCTCTCTCTGTCTGTCTCTCTTTCTCACTTTGTCTCACTCTGTCTATCTCTCTCTGTCTGTCTGTCTGCACAACCCAACATTTGAATGTTCCCAATTTATCCCATTAAAATCCCATTAAAATCTTATTAAAATCCCATTAAAATCTTATTAAAATCCCATTAAAATCTTATTAAAATCCCATTAAATCTCATATCTTGTCACCCTTTGCATTGTTGAAAGTAATTAATTCCGTAACTCCATATTACCTCTATTTATATATACTAGGGCGTGCCCGCACGTACGCGCTTGCCCGTACGTGCTTGCAAAAAAAAACACATGCGTGCAAACAACAACAAAAACTTTGTGGCAGTAACGACCACAGAACCCCCCTCCTATTTACATCAAATGGTTTGGTTCATTCGCAGAGCCAAAGCGAACGGCTTGCGAGTACGGTGACCATACCTTGGGACCCACTTGTCCGATTAATTTCAAACCTTGACAAATTTTCCATTCCTTCCCTTCCTGATCTTTCGATGTAGGGCTGGGTTCTTTTTTTAGGATCATGTTGCATCGAGCATTATTTTCCAAAACAGTGTGAACATTAACCCACACCAAAACCTCTGACATTCCACCATTAACACCTATTGTAAGCGTGCCGAATCAGTAAGCATCACCCCTTCTATGAGCCTCGACCAGAGGGTGGTTGTTACTCACAAACACCATTTCCTGTAATTATCTCTCATAATCAGGATAAATTTGGAACAGCCCTTAAACTAACACCAAGCAGATCAATTTTTATATTTAGGTTGGGGTTTCACACAAACTGGTTAACTAAATAATACAGAATTATTTTTCGTTAAAAAACAACAGCACTGGTTTCGTGTCACCCATGCTATTTATCTGGCAAATTTCGTCAAAAAAACAACAGCACTGGTTTTGTTTCACCCATGCTATTTATCTGGCAAATTTCGTCAAAAAAAACAACAGCACTGGTTTTGTTTCACCCATGCTATTTATCTGGCAAATTTCGTCAAAAAAAACAACAGCACTGGTTTTGTTTCACCCATGCTATTTATCTGGCAAATTTCGTCAAAAAAAACAACAGCACTGGTTTTGTTTCACCCATGCTATTTATCTGGCAAATTTCGTCAAAAAAAACAACAGCACTGGTTTTGTTTCACCCATGCTATTTATCTGGCAAATTTCGTCAAAAAAAACAACAGCACTGGTTTTGTTTCACCCATGCTATTTATCTGGCAAATTTCGTCAAAAAAAACAACAGCACTGGTTTTGTTTCACCCATGCTATTTATCTGGCAAATTTCGTCAAAAAAAAACAACAGCACTGGTTTTGTTTCACCCATGCTATTTATCTGGCAAATTTCATCAAAAAAAACAACAGCACTGGTTTTGTTTCACCCATGCTATTTATCTGGCAAATTTCGTCAAAAAAAAAACAACAGCACTGGTTTTGTTTCACCCATGCTATTTATCTGGCAAATTTCGTCAAAAAAAACAACAGCACTGGTTTCGTTTCATGGAAGCGTCCTGCAAAACGCTTTGCTTCTCGCAAAACGTCCGCCAATGGGAAGTAAAGGGAGGGAAAAAAAACGGGAGCAAGAGACAGGGTGCCGGAATGGACATGAGGGACAATGAGGGACAGTGAGGGAGTGTTGGTATGCAATTTTTTATCCAATCGCCATCTTTCATATTTATCTCTGTTTGTCTCTATGTCTCTCTTTCTTTCTTTTCTCTCTCTCTATCTGTCTCTCTTTCTCACTTTCTCACTTTGTCTGTCTCTCAATCATATACAATTTATTTGTTGATCGAACGAGTTTTAATTTGTCTAAATCCGACCAGTCGTTTCCAAAGATATAAGCCTTTTTGTCGCAATACCATATTGGAAATATATATATATATAAATATAATTCCCTTTCCCGGTTCCCTGTCGCTCGCCGAGCGCCGAGCAAGTCGAGTGCTTTGAACAAGTCCAAAAAAAAAGAAGTACTTTATACGTGTACGGGTGGGTAAACGAGTGTACCGGCCTTACACGTCCTGGAAGCAAACGGTCGCAAGGTGCACGCTTGCTCCGTTTGCTCGCAGGTCACAGTAAGACCCTTAATGACCAGCGCAAAATTACGTATTTACAGAAATCATTTAGAGAAAAAAAACACGAATAAATTGCTACAGTCGTTTAACACATTTCATCCTTGTATTTCCTATGGACAATCGCCAGTCCCACACACCAAATCCTCCATCTTCAGAATTCATATTTCATAATGGACAGATCCCCAAAAGGTCATGCTCACCTTGACCCTTGACGACGTCCACTCGAAATCCCAGCGGTGCCTCCAGATTGTTGGAGAATTTGTAGCTGAGAGACTCACAGGACTCCAATGACCGGACACAGGTTTACAAAAGGTCTAGTTTATTAACTGGTTATTCACTTCATTCCATTTACCAAATAATACCGCATAATATAATGGATCAGGTTAACTCTTTTCGCATGGTCCTTCTCGTTCGGCTGATGTTCCTCCGACACTCCCGTTGGTCAGAGCTCCTCGCAGCAGCTTCTCTCGATTCCACGTTTGCTCCCGTTTATATGGACAAACTGGATTTTAATCCCCTCTCCGCTGGTGCCCCGAGGTCATGCATGTACCAAGTCCTGGTATCAGCTCGCTCCCCTCCTGTTGTGAGTTCCGTTTACCAACCGATAGGGGGGTGCTTCAGCCAGGGGCTGTGACCAGGTGGACAAAAGATTATCATGTTCGGGCGCATACCTGACTCATTTACAAACTCGTCTTTCACAGAGTTTGCATGTAAAATATATCTGCTTTGTTACCAGGTTAATTAATAAGTTACCAGTGCCAATTAATAAGTTACGCTGAGTTACACTTCCACAACAGAAACTTTCCTCCTTTATGATGTCTCTGATTCCATAGTATCTCTCCCGGGCTACTCCCTCCTCCGGTATGATAGACCTGAGCCTCGTCCTGGAGGCGGGGTTGCTATCTTTATCAAAAACTCTCTTCCTCACTCGCCCTGCACTGCACTCTCTCCACCTCACCCCCAGGAATACCTCTGGCTACGGCTTCCCCTTCGCTCCCACCTCTTGTTCATATGTGTGTTGTACCGTCCACCAAACAGTGATGACTCCATCTACATCTCGCTGTCTGATGATATGGACCAACTTCTATCTACTCATCCCAACTCTCTCTTCCTCATATGTGGTGATTTCAACTGTCATCATGCCAGTTGGCTGGGTGTGGGTACCTCTCTCACCAGCCATGGCTCCTCAGCAAAGGACTTCTGCGACTCACTGGGACTGACACAATCTGTCAATTTCCCGACCCGGATCTCAGTCAACGGAACATCTTCTCTTCTGGACTTGGTTATGACTAACTTCCCTGAAAATGTCTGCTGCTCTTCTTCTGCTCCGATCGGATCATCTGATCATGTCCTTGTTAAAGTGGACATCTCTCTGACCATCCTCAGGGAGCCTGCTCAGCGTCGACGAGTGTGGCATTTCACTCAGGCCAACTGGCACGGTCTTCAAGCAGCCATCAATCATCTGGATTGGTCTCCCATCTCTACCACCTCTGACATCAACTCATCCTGGGAATTCTTCCAAAGTAAATTGCTCTCTCTCATGCACAGATTTATCCCATCTCGTCTTCAGTTGTCATACCCTTCCTCCCGTCCATGGTACACGGAATCTTGTGGTGAGGCTGTTGCCCAGAAACAACTTGCCTTCGTCTCCTGGAAAGCAAATCCAACGGAAGGAAATCTCATTTCCTTTCACAAAGCCCGAAACAAGTGTGTGTCCACCCTCAGGAGAGCCAGGAAACAATATCTCTCCGTTCTCAAGACCGAACTCTCTTATCTGTCTCCCTCTTCCAAATCCTGGTGGCGTCTGGTCAAATCCGTTTCTGGTGTTTGTTCCCCCTCCATCCCCTCCCTTACCTCAAACGGCTACACAGCTGACTCCGCACATGAAAAAGCTGAATGCCTCAACTCTGTGTTTGCCTCTAAATCTTGTGTCCCAAACCCATCCCTCTCTGTACCCACCATACCCAGTCGTACCCTGCTGCTCCTGGACTCTGTGTCCTTTCCTCCTGACAAGGTGGAAAAGTTTCTGTCAACCCTCGACTCTGATTCTGCAACTGGACCCGACGGCATCAGCCCACGGGTCCTAAAATCCTGCTCTGCTGCTCAATCTCACCCTCTCTCTGTTCTCTTCACCCTCTCTTTTGCTCAAGGTCAACTGCCATCTGCTTGGAAATCAGCCAACATCACCGCTTTGCACAAAAAAGGTGCAAAAACAGATCCTAGCAACTACAGACCAATCAGCCTTCTCCCAATTATCAGCAAAGTCATGGAATCCATCATTGCTTCGGATATGAAATCTTTCCTCTTCTCCAATGGCTTGATCTCTGATCATCAATTTGGTTTCGGACCAGGTCACTCTACTCTGGACATGCTGCTTCTGCTGTCTCAACAATGGATGGAGGTCCTCAATGCCAAACAGGAAATTAGAGCTGTCTCCCTCGACATATCACGTGCCTTCGACACGGTCTGGCACCCCGCTCTGCTCACCAAACTCTCCTCCTTTGGTATCCATGGAAATCTCCACGCATGGCTGGCGGACTTCCTCTCTAGTCGTCGTCAACGTGTGGCCCTGAATGGGTTTCTCTCATCTCCTCTTCCTGTTCAGGCTGGAGTTCCCCAAGGCAGTGTTCTGGGCCCCGTGCTTTTTCTGGTCTTCATCAATGATCTCTCTGACTCTCTCGAAAATCCTCTCTATCTCTTTGCTGATGACTCCACTCTCTGCCGCTCCATTCCTCTTCCCTCAGATCGGCAGTCTGCTGCCTACTCACTCTCTGAAGACCTGGTCAAAATCACAGACTGGTCAAACAAGTGGAACATGTCTTTCAATCCTGACAAATCTCACACTCTTACTATGTCTCTCCGAAAAGATCGACTGGACAACCCTCCCATCTACTTTCTCAACAATCCTCTCCAAGAAGTTCTGTCGCTCAAGATTTTGGGTCTCACTATCTGCCATGATCTTTCTTGGGAAAACCACATTTCCAAGCTGGCCTCCAAAGCCAGTCGCCGACTGGGCATCCTCCGTCGTGCGAAGTCCTTCCTCGGCACACCTGAGCTCCTCACCACATACAAGGCTTTCATCCGCAGCTCAATGGAATACTGTTCTCCCCTATGGGCCGGTGCTCCTGCCTCACACCTAGCTCGGCTTCACGCTGTTGAAACCAAAGCTTTCAGAATTATTGGAATCTCCCGCGATGAAGCTATCTCTGAGGGCCTTTCACTCACTCACCGCAGGCAGGTAGGTGGTCTTTCTGTCTTCTACCGACTCCTCTCCGGCCTTGCACCCCCAGCTCTCTCTGTGCTCTGTCCCCCAAATATTCCTACAGGTCGCACAAGATCTGCCAGCAACCCTCTGATGGTTAAACTGCCGAAATCTCGGCTCTCTGCTCACCTTCACTCTTTCATTCCTCTTTTCTCCCGCCTCTGGAACAAACTCCCTCACTCCCTTCAATCCCACTCCTCCCTCCAGGTCTTTAAAACAGCTGTTCACCACCATCTCTTATCTTCCCCCATCCAAAACCTTGATCTTTTCTACCCCCGCTAATTCACCCCAGATCCTCCTTGTTTGAAATTCCAACTTCTTTCCTGGAAGTCCTGGCAGTGTCCATATGTTTTATACCTCTCCCACCGCCCCCTTCCCACGCCCCCCCCCCCCAAAGCCCTCGCCCTCTCTCAGATCTCTCGATGTCTCCATGTCTCTCGGTCCCTGCTCTCAAATGTTGTGTTTGTGTCCTTCCCCCTCTCTCCCCATCTTGTCTACCGCTCCCTATGTTATATGTTTTATGTGTCGGTTTGTCTTTCTGTGTGATTAATGTTCGCTCTTTCACGAGCCTCGATGTTGTATACAAAAAAAAAAAAAAAAAAAAAAAAAAAAAAGACAACAGGGGGATGAGAAACCAAATTTTAGGAATGGGGAACCGGATGGATGCTCAGAGTGAGCAATTGGGGGTAATGAGGGACGAATTGAGGGCTGATAGTGAGCGAATGAGGGACGAATTGAGGGCTGATAGTGAGCGATTAGAGGGCCACATGAGGGACGAAGCGAGGGGTACCGGTGAGAAGTTAGACAATAATTTTGAGGGGTTAGACAACGGGATAAAAGAGGTAAAGAATGGGTTAACGGGGGTGGAAAATAGAATGGCTGCCCAGGAGAATCAGTTAGAGGGGGTAAAAATGGGTTAGAGGGGTTAGAAAACAGTATGGAAGGCAAATTGAGGGACATGAGGGACCAAGCGGAAAGGGAAGTTAAAAAAATGGGGCAGCAGATAGAGGGGGTCAGAATGGGGGTAGAAACTAAATTGGATGCTCACAGGGAGGAAATGGAGCAGATGAGGGTGGCATCTGGGCAGGAGATGCAGGTGATGGGAGAAGAGATCAGAAGAGGTGTGAGTGAGGAGGTCAGAGGAGTGCGCGAGGAGGTGAGGCACTGTAAGGAGCGCATGGAGAAGGAGGTGAGAAAGGGGACTGTAAAATTGCAAGGTGGTATAGAGGAGTTGACGCTGGGAGTAGAACAACTGACAGTGGGACAAAAGGAGTTGGGGGACCAGGTAAAGAAGAACACAGCGGTAATAGAGGGTTTAAAATCGACACAGAAGGAGATGAAAAAGGACGTAGGGGTAATTAAAAAAGAGTGTCAGACGGTACATGAGGACCTGACGAGGAAAATGAACAAGGTGGTAGAGGTGATGGAGGTTAAAGAGCGGGAGGTGCGGGAGCACATAGAAAAAAATAAGGTGGAGTTAGAGGAAGAACTTAAGGGGGCGCACGAGGAGATGAAGGAGGTGAAGCAGAAATTAGAAGAAGTGGAAGAAGGGGTGAGCGAAATTAAGAAGCGACGGAGAGAGGATAAGAAAGAGATAAAGGAGGAAGTAAAAGAATTGGTCCAAAGTCTGTGTTCGGATCGTGATGATGTGCTCATTAACCGGATGAGGGATTCGCAGGTGATGGAGGAGAAGCGAAGAGAAAGAGGACCCGGTGTAAGTGGTGACCAATATGGTCGTGCGTATGATGCGCCAGGTGATTTAATAAGCTTGGGGGTCGAGATGGACCCGGGTGTTCGTGAGAGGCCGTTGGTGAAGTGTGCGACAGGTCTGGTGTGCGAAAAAGGAGGTGTGCGAGAAAGTCCGACTCTGGGGTGTGTGAGGAAAAAGTGCGTGCCAAGGAGTGAGGGTGCTGTCGAGAGTGAGTCGGTCGTAGCGCGTGTGCGAGGGAGCACATGGAAGCGCGTAGTGGGGAGTGTTACAGAGGATGTAACGGAAGAATGCACGCCTGTGGTGAGTGTTACAGAGGATGTAACGGAAGAATGCACGCCTGTGGTGAGTGTTACAGAGGATGTAACGGGAGAGGATGCGCGAGCAAGGTGTGTAACGGACGGGTGCATGGGGAAAGAGTGCGCTGTCAAAAGAAAGGAAGAGTGTACACCTGTGGTGAGTGTTACAGAGGGTGTAACGGGAGAGTGTGCGCGAGAAAGGTGTGTAACGGACGGGTGCATGAGGAAAGAGTGCGCTGTCAAGAGTGGAGGTGAGAGTAGTAAGAGTGACACGGAGCGTGAGTTGGTTGTGACAGGTGAGAAAGGAAGCACACCTGGAATGGTAGAGCGTGTGTGGGAATGCACGCTGGAATTGGTAGTGAGGCACGTGGTTGGGTGTGCGAGTGAAAGCACACCTGTGATTGTCACAGAGGAGGTGACTGAGGAAGGGGCGCGAAGAGGTGTGTTGGTGAGGTGTGCGACCAACGAATGTGTGCCAAAGTGTTCGGTGGTCAGGTGTGTGACCAAGGCTGTGAGTGGAATGAGTGTACCTGGGTGTGTTAGAGAAGGTACGACGAGGAGCATGGAGACGGCTGGATGTGTGAGCAAGGAACGGGCTGTGGGGTGTAAGCATGCAGGTGAGGCATCGACGGTAACCGGGTTAGAGGTTAGAACGACTTATAGCCGAATCGGGCCCTCGGTGCGCGTCGGGCAGCTTCGCGTGCCGCGAGGACCAGCGGGGATCCGAACCACGGCGGTTTCGAAAGAACCGTCGTACGCGATCCACGCCGGGCCGCGCTTTGAACGGCCGCGTCCGTGCTCCATTAAGCGGAGCGGGCAGCCCGATAGGAAGGGTCGTCATGGCGACCACTTTTTGTTGAGGCATTCCGGCAGGTCGAGATCGGGCCATGGGATGGCTCCGTGCCGAGATGGTGCGTGAGATCTCGGCACGGGTAAACCTCCTTCCCTGCACCGAATGTCGGACGCATCCAGCCGCCGGCACCAAACAACCCGCATTCGTTGCTCGGCTTTACGAAGCCGGGCTGTGGAAGTGAATTGGCGCACCGAGAGGCATTAGTAAGTAGACTGTAATGACGAGGTTAGTGTTTTGGACCCAAAATTAGAAAAAGGCAAAATTTGATGATTGGCAGTAATGATTGGCAGATGATGGGTAGTGATTGGCAAATTTTTGATTTGTTGAAATTTGATGTGCAAAATTGGTAGTGGGAGATGCCCGATGTGGTGGGATGGCAACTCTGTCATCCCTCACAAAGTGGGGGCAGATGCGCTATAGATTATGGGGTATATGGCAGTGAGAACTAGCCCGGGTGGGTTAGGATATTGTGTGTAGGGATCTAGCGAAGATGACATTAGGTGACGTTAAGGTTAGTTAGTGACAAGGATACCTGTAGTGGGGACGCAGGTAGAGTAGAGTGGATTATAGTGACGTGGGAGCGCAATAGTTTAAAGGGAAGACGGGGAAGCGCTAGTTTCAGAGGGGAGTAGTTAGATGAGATGATGCTGTGTGAGAACTGGACAGGTGTGTGGAGCAGTGTGGAGCAGTGTATGAGTAGTGAGGGTTGTGGATCAGCGCGAATGCGCTTGGGGGAGAGAAGGGTGCAGGCGGCACCAAGTATGAGAGCACAGGTGTGCAAGTACAGGTGTGTGGAATATATGGAGCAGAGAATGAGTGGTGTGGAGAGAGTTGGAGTAAGTGGTACGGAGTGGTGTGCATGGTGCGAAGGTGTGGATGGGGGAAGAGTGGACCCCTTTCACGAGTACCCGGGGAGGGTAGTTTAAAGAGTAGTTAGAAGGTATAGGTAAATTGTGGTTGGATATTGGCATCTGTGGTGCGGGTGAGAGAATGGTATTTGGATGGGTGCATTAGTGTTGTGGAAATGGCTGGGCGTGTAGCCTGTTAGTGTGTGTAGTTGGTTTGGGCACTCCACCACTGTGAGGATGTCGGCCAGGTGAGGCCGCAGGTGGGCTCTGGGAGCCGGTAGTAGTTGTTGTGGATGGGGCCCGAGGATCCGGAGGACGGACCCGGGTAGCCCAGTGCCAGAGGGCACCGAGTGGGGTGACAGAGCCAGGAGGGGCCTTCCCCAGTTAGTTAGGTTAGGGTGAGGAGCTAGGTAAGCTCGGGTGGCAACTGCAGTGGTGGAGGTGTGCAGGTAGGTAGACCTGCTGGGAGAGCTACACGTCGCAGCCCAGAAATTGTGCGAGGGCACCGGGAGATGAATCGGGGGAGTGAGACCCCAAATTGAGAAGCACCACAGTTTGGTCAATGGGAATTGGTTTTTAGAACCCATAGTGTAAGTTGGCCAATGGATTGGCAGGGAAAGACCCCGGGTAATGTAAAGTTGTTAAAGTGATTTAGGAAATAGTTAGGATTGATGAACCTGTCGCACCATACGCAGCCACTTACCTGTGGTGATGATGACTCCACACCTGCGTTCCTTTGTTCTGTGTTGCAGGAAGGGAGAATTGCTGTGTGGATTTGTGAGACGCATCACGACGTGGATGAGACATTGGGGTGATTCCATCTCTCCCTCCCTAGGAGGGACTGATGATGAATTGGTGATGGCAAATTTTGATGTTGAGTTGGAGATGGCAAATTTTGATGAGAGTTGGAAATGGCAAATTTGATTGGTTAGGAGGGAGAGAAGACGAATTTGGTTTATGGGAGGAACGGGGAAGACAGTAGGGACGTTTGTTGATGTGTAAAGTAGATGTTTATGGGTAGTGTTGTGTTTTGTGGATACAGTAAGGGGTAAGGGAGGGGCAATGTAGGTTACCTGGTGGGGGGGGGGGGGGGTGTACAGTAGGAACGTACCTGTCTCACCTGGTTCCCATGTGCCCCCAGTGTGCATTACCTTATATTGCATGCACTTTTGCGCCCTTACCACCTTACTCACTTGTTTTCTTTTGTCTCCCGCCTCCGAGGATCTGGCTTTGGGGCAGAGAGAGAGGAGAGAGAGGTGCTGGCTCCGCAGTTGTGGGCCTGTACTTTCGCTGCTTGCTGCCTGGATCGATACACCATATGGACCGCAATTTTTGTGGCCGCCCACCATGGACCGCAGTTCTTTTGCGGGCAAGCACCACCCATTGATGGACCTCTGGGTCAACGTGGCACCTATGCCATACAGGTGAACCACTTTTAGTTGGCCCCCCTGACGGCCACAATTTAGAAATGGACGCGGTTGGCGCCTTTCTTTATTTTTAAAGAAGCCAGAAGGCCAAGTGCACTCCAGGAAGACAAGACCAGCGGCAGAACATCGGCCGGCTGCGACACCACCGCTGACTATGGACACTTGATTGTGCATTTTTATTGAGCACTTTATTGGTGCACCGGATGGTGCTGACTGTGTGTATGGGGTGGTGCTTTTGGTGCTTGGACGGGGTGCTCTGCACATTATTAAAGGCCGTAGGGCCACAGGGCACTCGTGGGTTGGTGTATCGATGCTGGCATGCGTGCTCTCTCTCTATGCATAACATCTGCATGTGTTCCTCAAAGAACAGGTCCTGGATCGTAGTGTAAATATCAGTGTAGTGTTGTATAAATGATGCTCCCTACCAGCTGTATGTTTAGTTTGAGGATTCTTTCCGCGATTCGGTTATCCTGTGGGTGTGTTTCTGTGAGGAGAAGGGTGCAACGTCGCAGGGGGACATATTTACTCATTTGTGAACATCTGTAAAACTGTCGCACTCAGGGTTGAGTTAATAGTAGAGGGAACTACATCTGAGTGCCACACTAACGTAGGTAAAAATTTATCGGGTCGGGACGCCCCGAGGTAGAGAAGGGTGCAATGTTGCGGATATGGGATTTGGATCCATCCATATCCGCTTGTAAATATTCCCCTATTTCCTCAATACTTCCCAACTATCCCCAATCCCCCATTCCCTAGTCCCATTTTCTGTAAACAACACTCTGTAGACCCAACCTTCCCCTATTTCCCCCATTAAATGTCGCATCCAGGTCCACCGCATCTCACGTAGACAACTATAGGGCATCTTGCTAGTTATTCTTAGTCTATGTCAGTTGAGGACTCTTTTCCATTAATTCTGACTCTTCGTTGCACCAGAATGTGATTGGATGGCACCGTTAGGAAGTTTAGGACCTCCCAATACCTCCCCGCAGCTCTTCCTCACGGTTCAACAACAACAACAACGGCGGCGGCGTGGGGAGTGTGCGTCACACTCCGGCTTGGTTGGTAGGGGGTGTTGGGAGTGCACCATGCCTGTCCAACGAGCCGCCATCGAGCATGTGCTCGACGGGGTTACCAGGTAGGGGCTCGCTGTCAGCTCCTCGTCAAGGGCGGAGCCCGGTAACCCCCGCACCAAATAGAAGCGGCGGACCGATCCCATCTGGGGCGGAGCCAACGAGCCGAGGGCGTGTCACTCCCCGCTGAGCATGCGCAGGAAGAGGGAGGTGACGTCAGAGGCGCGCTGAGCTTGAAGCAAGAAGGACGCCACCTCCGAGCGCTGTGACACCTCCCTGCATCTTTTGGACCGTGCTTTATCCTGTCCCTGAGCCAAGGTGCACCTTGTGCTATCGACTGCCTGTCCTTCCCTGCCATCAATCCCTGTGTAAGTCAGTCTTGTTCCGTTTGTCTGTGGTCTGTCGGGGATAAGATAAGACTGTGTCGAAGTGCCTATCTCTTCTGTGTCTTTGCCTCATTACCTTGTAATCTACCCCTTTTCTTCACCACCAATTATATCCTCCTCCGGAGGTCTTGAGAACTGTACCCCTTGCGTCGTTTCATTTATCCCAGTCGTTGTGTCTTTTCCATCATTGATTTAGCATAGCGCGATTTGGCCAACGTTCGAGTGGAATCGGGGTCTAGTCGGGGAATAGCTGTTAGGTCGCGGTATTACACCACCGCTCGGTCGAAGTAACATCTAACCGCGATCCGTAACAGTATTCAGACCCCTTCACTTTTTTCACATTTTGTTATGTTGCAGCCTTATGCTGAAATCGTTTAAATTCATTTTTTCCCTCATCAATCGACACTCAATACCCCATAATGACAAAGAGAAAACAGGATTTTAGAAAGTTTTGCAAATTTATTAAAAAGAAAAAACTGAAATATCACATTGACATAAGTATTCATACCCTTTGCTATGACACTTGAAATTTATCTCAGGTGCCTCCCATTTCTCTTGATCATCTTTTAGATGTTTCTACACCTTGATTGGAGTCCACCTGTGGTAAATTCAATTGATTGGACATGATTTGGAAAGGCACACACCTGTCTATATAAAGTCTCACAGCTGACAATGCATATCAGAGCAAAAACCAAGCCATGAGGCCAAAGGAACTGCCTGCAGACCAGATTTGGGGAAGGTACAAATCAGATTGTGTCGAGGTACAGATTTGGGGAAGCGTACACAAAAATCTCTACTGCATTGAAGGTTCCCAAGAGCACAGTGGCCTCCATAATTCTTAAATGGAAGAAGGTTGGAACAACCAGGACTCTTTCTAGAGCTGGCCGCCCGGCAAAACTGAGCAATCGGGGGAGAAGGGCCTTGGTAAGAGAGGTGACCAAGAACGCGATGGTCACTGGCTGAGCTCGAGAGATCCCGTGTGGAGATGGGAGAAACTTCCAGAAGGACAACCATCACTCCAACACTCCACCGATCTGGGCTTTACGGCAGAGTGGCCAGACCGAAGCCAAACAGTTCAATCTTGGTTTCATCAGACCACAGAATCTTGTTTCTCACAGTCTGAGAGTAATTTAGGTGCTTTTTTGCAATCTCCAAGCGGGCTTCCATGTGTCTTTCACTGAGGAGAGGCTTCGTCTCGTAGTCGAAGGTATTCGGATCACGGTCGATTACCCTTCGGCCCGTGGTTGGGGGATTGGCGATTGGAGTTTCTCCGCAACCCGACGGGTGCGAGCTTCATCTCGCGATCGATGGCCCGTGGATCCGGTGTCTGTGGGGAAACGGGGTCTTAACCCATCCCTTTAGTACATCGACAGGCCCAAGATCCGCAACAATATATATGTATATATATATATATATATATATATATATATATATATATATATATATATATAATTAAATTTAACATACAGGAATAAATTCCTGCATGGGGCTAGTGTGAAAACTCAGCCCAGGACTCCAACCCACGGACCTCATCACTTACGCGGTAACGGCCCATTGAGATATTGAGTCTCCATGATATCCTCAGAGATTTTTCACACTCACACTGTAAACTTTATAATGGCACTCATCTAGAAATTTAATAAACAGGATTTTTATAAATCATTTAATAATTACATATATATATATATGGTGGTCCATATGGTGGTGCTAGGCCGCAAGTCGTGCAGTCCATAAGGTGGTGTACCGATCCAGGCAGGCTGTGGAGTGGCGGCTCGGGCACACAAATGCGGCTCCTGCACACTTTCTCCTCAGTGCCCAGAGAGCACGGTCCATGGGTGGATTGGGTGGGGAAGGAGGACAAAGCAGAGTTAGCGGGGTGCAAGGGCGCAAGGGTACACATCAACACAAAGCAATGCAGAGGTGAGGTGCGCATGGGAGTGAGCGGAGAAAGCTCGTCCCTATCGTACGTCACCCCCCCCCCCCTGTCACCTAATCTACCCTTGCCCCTTACCCCATATTTACACCAATTTACAATTCGTCTCTACGTCCTGTCTTCCCCATATCTCCCCTAATTCCAAATTCGTCCACAATCCCTCTAACCAAATTTGCCACTGATTCAACTTCCTCATCAATTCCTCATAAGGAGGAAGAGATGGAACAACCAAGCACAATGTCACCCCCACGTCATGATGCGTCTCACCATTCCAAAACATTTGCAAAAATCACATGGTGTGGAGTCTTGTCATCACCTCAGGTGAGTGGATGTAGATGGTGCGAGGAGATTTCAATCCTAACTATCCTCTAAATGACTTTAAAACTTTTACTCTACCTGGGGTCTTTCCCTGCAAAACCATTGGCCATCTGCTCTATGCGGTTCTAAAAACCAAACTCCCATTGACCACACTGTGGTGCTCACCAATTTGGGGTCTCACTCCCCCAATTCAACTCCCTGTGCCTTCGCACAATTTGGGGGCTGAGTCGTGTGGCTCCCCTAGCAGGTCTACTTGTCAAGTAGTAGATTTGTTATTGCCTAAAGTTCAGTTATAGACGTTGGGTGCTAATGTGTTATGATTTAAATGTTGTCTAAAAATGCTATTTTCATAAAGTAAATAAAGGGTTTTTGCTTCGTTTTAGTTTTGGATGAGGAAAGGCTTAAAATGAGGTCATGCTGAACAAATTGTATACGTGTGCTTTTTTCGAGGCTGGTCATAAAACCACGCCCACATGCGCTTGTTTTTGCGTAATGCTAGTAGAATGACATGAACCTATCGTTAACTATATATATTTTGTTTTAATCTCAGCAACGCATGACTCTGTATAAACATGCTTTGGATTACTCATGTACACAAACCCATAAAATATATGGGTTTGTTTGGCTAAGCATACACTCTCCTCTTTGTGAGTTATATTTCTGTTTTCTCGGAGCCCAGAGAAACAATTGGTCCAAATGATAAGGAAAGGCTGACTCCCCCGAATGATAACGGTGGGAGGGACTCTCGCCAGTCGCTTCGTTCTCTCGGAGATTTTCTGATAATCGTATTCGTATATAAGTAAATGAGAATCAATGCGTTGTCAGGAAGGCTTGACGTGGCATGAGACTGGCTCTTGCTATAGATGTCTTGGCCTCCTCCGGATCTGTATAAGTTGGTTCTTTAATAAAGCTGCGCCATTCCAGGCTATTGTGGACTTCTTTTGCAAACGAAGAGCTGATTCTTCACAGATGGTACCAGGAGTGGGGTGTCAACAGACGCGGAGGACGGGAAACGGAGCCCGATGGACAGGAGGAAGGCTGACCTGAGGCCGGCGCCGGCACGTTGATTTGATTAAAGGTGGGAGTTGTTTTATATCAGAGGGCTATTATTCCAAATTCGTACCTTCCTCCCTCGCGCGGGTTCAGTCTCCTTGTCTTCCCCGCTGTCTGCACTCGAACAGAAATTGTAAGTAAAGGCTCATTTAGGCCTCAGAATGACGTAGCTTTGTTAAAGCCAGGATAAACAAGTAAGGATAAACCAGTAAGGACTTAACAGTAAGCTTAAAGTTACAGTTAGCACCAGGAGGGGAAAATGAGGTCGGACAGCCATATAGGCTGAAACCAGGTGGCCAAGATTTTTCCAGGAAGGAACAGCCCAGAGACAAGATGGGGTATGCCATTGCATGCCAGGGAACGAAGGGCTGTGGCTAAACTTAGATAGAAAGCCATAGGAACTTAGACGGCCAAAGGGACATGGCCAGGAAGGGTGAAATGCGTAGGTACCAGGTAGGTTTGACAAGAAGGTAGTGACAACTACGAGGTCAAGCCAGGAAGCTCTAGACTAAGTTCTAGACAAGAGGTCCAGATAAAGCAGGCCAGGATCTGGTGGACAAGAGAAAATAAATAAGCTCACAGGAAATGGGCCAGGTGGCCACAGGGTGAGAAGGACAGGTTAGGTTTTGAAATATTGAAAATTGAAGCAGGAGCTGCATTGTAGGAATTTGAAGCTTCAGAGCCAAAGGAAGCAAGTTCAGGAAGCAAAGTTCAGGACAAAACAATTAAGGAGGTAGTTAAACAAGTAAAACAGCGAGTGATGCCGCTGGACCAGATACCAGACCAAGACCCCCCACCCCCCCAAGACCTGAGCTCAGTCCCGGGGCTCTAGGCAACACCCCCCACCCCCCCAAGACCTGAGCTCAGTCCCAGGGCTCTAGGCAACACCCCAACACCCCGCCCTGCCTTCCCTTTTTTTTTTTTTTTTCACCTCAACCCACCCCCCGTCCAACCAGTCCCAAAAAATCCTTTTCCTTGAATGAGAGACGTAACATGAATGAGCAAAGATTGTTTGGGAGTGGCTGGAGAAAGGCATGATTTGAGTCGATCTGAGTTTCGCGCGAAGAATGGGAGACTCACTCGTATATGAATGAGGAATGAATGTATATTGGGATGTTAATTGACGTGTGTGTCTGGCCAATGTGTTTGTCTGTGTGTCATGTGCAAAGCAGAGGGTTTCGGTGTGAAACTTTGTAAGCGATCTGCTCGACTTGGGGGAAATTCAGGCCGGGAATGTCCATTTTAACGTCTATCCGAGAGAACAGGCGAGGTCCTGAACTGAGTCCGGATTTTCATCTGTTTGGGAGTTGTTTGGGAAGCGAATTGATATAAATCGGGTCAGGAAAGCACCCGGAGTGCCCTTGTCGATTTACTGTTGATATGAAGCGGTTTCTTGGAGATGGTTGCAGAATTCGAATCAATATGTGTGTTTTACTTGAATTGAAGAGTTCATTCAATGGCAGATATTGTGGATTGTATGTGTGGGATGTATCGCTGAGGCAGCTCACCTTTGGAATTGGTGTCATATAGTGCATTTTGGGTCAGAGAGGTGGAGCGTCGGAGATCCTGTTTTTTTGCGATGTTCACGAGCTAGGGATGAGTTCTGACAGCTCAATGTTCTGACAGCTCACTACATGTCAGGTCGTAGATTTGTTATGACAGCACTTTGTTATGACAGCCGACTGCATGTCCCAACGCGAGGTAAACCCCGCCGCGAACGCGAATAGAGCGGCGTGCAGGGAGTGTTGGGATTCGTGTGGAGGCACGAGGGTGCGCGCCAGGACGGGGGGCGGCGTGGCGTCATCGCGTTGAGATGGTTGTGCCAGGTCGATCGGCGATCTCTGAATTTAAATCGGATTTTTGTCATGTGTGTTGTGAAATTAAACGTCTATCCGAGAATCCTGGCAATGTTCGTTTAACTAAAAGTGTGGTACAAACCTGTGTTTCCGCCGTGCGGCTCCGTGGAAGTTTGGGTAGAGGGATATTGGGTGTTCAGACAGGAGCCGAGCGAGCCGCGAGTCACGGGTGTGCTGTATGAGATTTGCTCAGAGTGCTGGCGATAACTCGCCCACTCTCAGAGGAGGATGTGTGCCCAAATGCATTGTGGGTCATTTCGACTTTGCTGGATGTCGGACGTTCATGTCAGACGAGCCATGTCGGAATAGTGGCCGGCTGCGACATATATGCCAGGCAATGTCACAGGACGAATACGTTACTTATAAGATGGATTTTTATTTAAGATGGATTTATAAGATGGATAGATGGATGGATTTATTTAAGATGGCTAAAATAAACGATTTCAAGACAGAATAATTAATTTCCGGAGCCAAGTTCCAACAGGAAGTCTTGTTCATACAGTAAGGTACAGTGCGGAGTGGCGGCTGGAAGATGCATCGATGCATTTGTGTTGACCAATTCGAAGTTTGACCTTTTAAAGTTTAGTTGACCTTTGTTCGAGATTTGTAAGGGAAAGAGGTCAGAGGCAATTCACTAACCTTGGAAGAACGACAGGCGGAGTCAGTCTACAGGGTGTTGCTTTAACGACAGGATATATAGGACTTAAATCTGGAGAATATCGGGACATTATATTGTGGGTAAAACCAAAATCATGTACATAATTAGTGGACAGAGAATACAGTACGCTTGGAATTTAATTTAACCGGGCCGAGCGGTGGGGATTTGAGATGGATTTGAGTCACGTTAAATGGAGGACATTTGTGAGGATGAAGAGATGCAAGTAACGTGGATTAAATTGTGGTATCACGAGTTGGGTGCCAGAGATATTGTGGTTATTATAACTCACTGATTATAGGGGGCGCCGGGCGCACCGAGTACAGATCGGGTTGCATGATGGAGCACGCATGCATGGATTTTGGCTTTGCGAGGCCCCGGATAGAAATTGGCATTTCGATGCTGTGGATTATATTGTACCTGCCCGGAAAGGGGATGTCCTGTGCTGGGGCTGACGACATGCCTCTGTTATTTGTCTGTCTGTCGGTCTGATTGTAAGTCTTTGGTACTGGGAGGGCTAATTGAGTGCTTAGGCGTCATTGTTCCATGGAGGCAGGTCCAGGGGTTTTGGTCCAGCCTGCAAGGAGTCCAGGGGCTTGTTTTAGGGCTGGGTCGCCAAAAATGGGATGCTGTGCCCATCTGGATGTAAAATTATCCATCAAGGACGGGGAATAATGTGCAGTGTGATTGGGTAAGAGGTAAAGGCCATAAAACACCAACCCCATGAGGAACGAAATAAATGGAGAGATGTTGGGATCACATGATGGTTGGGATTGAAGAACAACCTACTGGGATTTCAAACCTGTGTTTGGGTCTGGGGCAACTGGGTGATGGGCAACAGTGTATGAGTGAGTAATTATGATCTGTTTAAGTGTAAGAGGCGGTGGAGAAGAAAGGGGTGATGAAAAGTTATTTGTTTTAGTGTGAAGTAGGTTGGTTGCTTATTTGTCACAGTAAGATGAGAGTTGTGTTTTTAAGCTTGGTCTTTGAATGAATTGTTGCTTGGAATGTGTTGATTGGAAAAGTGATTTCTGATCGCTGATCCGATCTGGTTTTGAATTGTTTGATTTAATTTTGAATTGATTGGAGGTAATAAGGATTTGTGTTGATTTCCTGATTTGAGTTCATCTGGAAACAAAGACAGATGGGATTAATGTGTATATCAGGAACAATGTGGAAAAGAAATATGGATATATGACATTACTAAAATATAACCAAGCAATTGAGAGTTCTTGGGTTAATGGGATATAAATAAATGCATCTACAAGTTGATGGTTTATAAAAATTTAGTTCTGGATGATACTTAAACGATGAACAATGTTGGCAATATACAAAGAATGTGACTTGTTTTTTGGGGGGCAAAGTTATGAGTGGTTGTGGGCAAACGAAGATTAATTTAGATTTATCATAGTTAAGTTCGAGGAAGTTGATTTGAAGCCAGAATTTCATTTGGATGCCAGAAAGGAGAAAGGAGATGCTGAAAGCCAGAAAGGAGATGCTGTTGTCTACTCTGAATGACAGGTGGCGGTATCCAGGGCGCTGAGGAGTTTGTTCACGTTGTAAAGTTTGTTTATTTAGTTTGTTTATTGTAGAGAAGAGTGCTTTTGGGATTCCGGAGCCAGAGTGGATAATTTGAGGGTAGTAGGTGGAGTAGAGGACATCTTTGCAGTGCTGTAGGTGGTCCTTGTAGGCTTGGGAGTGAACTGATTTGGGTTTAATAGGCACAAGCTGGTCTAAACAGGGTGAGGAGGATGGCGTGATTGATGATGTCAAAGGAGGCGTTGAGGTGAGGAGGATGAAAATATTGAGGTTGCCGGCATCAGAGGAGAGAAAAGGTCGCTGGTGATTTTGAGGAGAGCAGTTTCAGTACTGTGGCTGGAGCAGAATCCGGATTGGGATGTTTCATACAGGTTATTGGCAGAGTGGTGATGTTTGAGTTGAGTGGCCACAGCACGTTCCAAAACTTTTGACAGAAAGGGTAGATTGGAGATGGGTCTGAAGTTATTTAGGGTGTCAGGGTTTAGTCCAGGGTTTTTCCAGAACGGGGGTGAAGTTTCACGAGTTTTGGGGAAATCGGTATGTGAAGCTGGATTAAGTTGGAACTGCTTGATGAGCCATGAAGATGGATTGGGTTTTGTTGTTGGTTGTCTGGGTGTTCGGTTGTTGCATTGCCAAAGGTTTCTGTGTGGTGGACACACTCGTTGGCTGTTGTCTTGTGTGACGTGGATGGAGATGTATGTGGCTGTGTGTGGCTGCCTGGAGGGGAAGGCGGCTACAGTGGTTGATATTGGTTGTGGGTTGTCCGGGGTGCTTCGATTTGCATAAGGGGTGAAGATTGGGATATTACATTATTTTGAGTAAGTATTGGCATGAGTAATTACATAAGTAATTATGAGTTATTATGAGTAATTAGTGGTATGAGTATTAGTTATGAGTTCCAGGTGTTGAGCTAGTTATGCTAGTTATCCAGCTAGTTATGAGTAAGTGATTATTTTAGTAAAGTTACATGTTTCGCTGTGTTGTGGATCTGCGGACAAGCTAGTTTGATGGGTACCCTGGGGTCTTCGGCGTGTCTATGTGTTTGGCTGTCTGTCACACCGGACTCTTGAATGGGTTTTCATGAGACGAATTTCAGACATAACAGTGAGAATCTATTTTGAGCGAATCACAGTGGGTGAGGAAAACATTGTGTGTGACCAGACACCAGAACTGACCAGAATTGAAATTGGAAGTAGACCAGGTTATTTCTATTATTTGTTTATTCGTGAAAATAAATAAATAATAGGGGGAGGTTAATGGAGGTTAATGGTGGTTTGTTTGTGTTAATGGAGGTTAATGGTGGTTTGTTTGTGTTAATGGAGGTTAATGGTGGTTTGTTTGTGTTAATTCTAGTTGAAACTCTCGCTGAAGTAATTTTCGTTTATTTTTATTTTTTGATTCGATTTGAGAGTTGAGATGATTGATTTTTTATTAATTTTATAATTTTATTTTTATTGATGTTGGAAACAGGTAATGGGATGCTGAGAGAAGGATTGAATTTAATTTGAATTGGACTGGATTAAATGGGATTGAATTTAAAAATTGAATATTGGATAAAATTGGATCCACTTGAAAAAAAGTGGATTAGGAAATTGGAGAAAAGGTGTTCTATGAAACTATGAATTGAATGAATTGAACCTATGAATTGGAGACCTGTAGACCAGGCGCTCCCAGGAGACTTGTGGACCAGGTGTTCCACCAGAGGAAAAAGACCAGGTGTTCGTGGAGCACTTCACCTGCAAGAACGCCTTGGAACCAAGGTGGAAGGGACCAGTCCAGGTGTTGCTGACTACACCAACGGCAGTCTTTTGCGAGGGCAAGACTTCGTGGATCCACGCCACGCACTGTAAGTTGGCCATACAAGCACCAGACACCACACCCCCAGAACACAGTAAGGATGGGCCTAATCATAGGTACAATACTATTGATAGCGACAGCAGCTAGGGGAAACTCCGATTCCAATAGATGCGAAAACGAAACCCGACACCTCACCGTAACATGGGGACAAAGAGTATCACTACCATGTTTCGAACAGAAAGCCCTGCACACAAATTGGGTGAACATAAATTGGCTAGCACTGTCGGCAGGGCCTGGACGCGTTGGCATGGTACTACAAAAGCAACGAGAGTTCCGGGAAGACGGGCAAGCTAGCATTAAGACCTTGGCCCAACCAGGATACAAATGGGGAACCCCTGATTTTAAGCTACAAACACGCACACGCCTAGGGAAAGACATGACCATGCAGGTCCGGTGCAGCGTCTGGACCCCTGGCGCGGCCGGTGGCGAAAGGAACTACATACCATGCATCGAATACATACTCACACCGCAACCCCAGGATAAGGCCCCAAAGAGGGGGGAAAACACATATTGGAAAGTGGCCAGGGAAGTGGCAACAATTCAAAATAGGACACACTGCTGGTCGTGCATGCGCTTTCCCCAAGCAGGCACCACAGGAATACACATGATAGTGCTACCTCTGTCCCTCAATGACCTCTGCTCACAACCTATCAATTCCCCATGTTTAGTCACCACGCTGGAAAGAGAAGGGGTTGACAACGGCAAGAGTTGCAATCGACAATTTAATTATCGCCCGCCAATGATTGCCCATGTGGCCGAGAGGCCTGCCCCCGTCTGGGTCAAACCACAGAAAGGGAGGGTCTGCCTCCAGGGTTCCGGCCACTTGCGTATGGGAGAATCAGAATGCGCCTACACTCTCCCCGGGAAGCTGGGACAAGGGAGCTCGGGGATTACATTACGAATAGTACTGCAAGATAAACACAACCACAACATAACGGCTATAACATTCTCTAGGGGGGTTAGTAGGATTAATGGGGTGGTAAAGGGACTCCAGTGCTTATCCACCCACCTGGTCCCACCCCATGGGACAATGTTTATATGCGGCGACAAGGCTTACCCCTATTTACCAAATAATTGGGGGGGCACATGTTATCTGGGTTCAGTCCTTCCTGACGTTGAGATACTGGATGAGCTAGACCCAAAGTCCTTGGACAGGCGTAATAAGAGGTCAGTCATGAATGAAGATGGAACCACTAAACTACACGGGAGCCTATGGGAAAAGGTGTTTGGTTTCTTCTTCCCAGGAGCGGGCACAGTCATGGATAGTTTCCGGATAGACAAATTGGCTTTGGCCCTAGAAAAGGTGGCAAACGACACCGCTACGGCCCATGACATACTATTGGATCGATCGGATCACGCGCGAAAATTCTTATACATTTAGCTGGCTCACTGACTGGTTCCAGGGATGGACGGGCACCATAGTGAAGTGGTTATTGACCGCACTGGCTGTGATAATCGGGGTAGTAATTTGGGGGGCACTAATGAAATCTCTAGTCCTCCTCTGTATGAGAAAGTATTTTACAGGATGGAAAGTGAAGAAGCCGCCGACAACAACTATGGCTCTGACCACAGAGGCCGTCGACCTGAACGGGTCCTTCAACAAGGCAGTTGCGACCAGCGCTCCAGAAAATTGCATTGAATTTTGTGACGACTGTGATACTTGTGTGGATCCCATGTGGGAACTGGCTGCTGCCTGTAACGGTGTATGTGATGACTGTGATACTTGTGCTATAAACCCCTTGCGTGTACTGGCTAACGCTGCTTATGTATTACAAGCTGACAGCTGCACACCCCCTTTAAACCCAACTATGGATCTGATTGCGACGCTGGGTCTGGCGGTCGAGGGACCCGACGTGGATATCCTAGACCCGCAAGCCGACCAGGCGCCCAAGGGAGACTTTGACATAAAGGAAGTTCCTCTCTTTGCTTCATATGTATTAAGTTCAAATGCTTCAAGTGAATCGGATTTTTACGCTCTGTACCCTGACCAGGAAATTGAGACACAAGATACTGACAATACTATGTATTCCCCAGAACAGCAGCACGTGAGGGACCTCATGGGCATGATCGTTGATTAACTTCGAAGATCTGCAAGGACTGGGTCTGCAAAGGGTGGGGGGAGCAAGTTCCGCAGGGGAGGTGATGGGCCCTCTGGCGGAGCAGAACCTCATCTGGACCAGACACCTTCGTTGTGGATCCGAAACGTTAATGGACTTTCATGTTCTGAGCCCTCAGGCTCCGAGCACGCACCACACGACACGTTCGCCAAATGCACGGGCGAGGCGCTTTGGGCGCACGATATGCCCTTGGGAGATACCCGCATTACACAATTATTTTTTCAATACCCGCATTACACAATTATTTTTCAATAAAGCCCGATGTGGCACGTTGTCTCTTAAGATACTTTGTCTCGACGAGACAAGAGGAAGGAATGTCAAGTAGTAGATTTGTTATTGCCTAAAGTTCAGTTATAGACGTTGGGTGCTAATGTGTTATGATTTAAATGTTGTCTAAAAATGCTATTTTCATAAAGTAAATAAAGGGTTTTTGCTTCGTTTTAGTTTTGGATGAGGAAAGGCTTAAAATGAGGTCATGCTGAACAAATTGTATACGTGTGCTTTTTTCGAGGCTGGTCATAAAACCACGCCCACATGCGCTTGTTTTTGCGTAATGCTAGTAGAATGACATGAACCTATCGTTAACTATATATATTTTGTTTTAATCTCAGCAACGCATGACTCTGTATAAACATGCTTTGGATTACTCATGTACACAAACCCATAAAATATATGGGTTTGTTTGGCTAAGCATACACTCTCCTCTTTGTGAGTTATATTTCTGTTTTCTCGGAGCCCAGAGAAACAATTGGTCCAAATGATAAGGAAAGGCTGACTCCCCCGAATGATAACGGTGGGAGGGACTCTCGCCAGTCGCTTCGTTCTCTCGGAGATTTTCTGATAATCGTATTCGTATATAAGTAAATGAGAATCAATGCGTTGTCAGGAAGGCTTGACGTGGCATGAGACTGGCTCTTGCTATAGATGTCTTGGCCTCCTCCGGATCTGTATAAGTTGGTTCTTTAATAAAGCTGCGCCATTCCAGGCTATTGTGGACTTCTTTTGCAAACGAAGAGCTGATTCTTCACATACTCACCTGCACACCTCCGCCACTGCAGTTGCCTCCGAGCTTACCTGCTCCTTACCCTAACCTATCTACCCGGGGAAGGCCCTCTGGCGCTCTCCCCACTCGGTGCCCTCTCTGGCACTGGGCTACCCGGGCCCGTCCTCCGGATCCTCGGGCCCCACTGAACAACTCTACTGGTTCCCAGAGCCCACCTGCGGCCTCACCTGGCCAACATCCTCACAGTGGCAGAGTGCCCATTTAACCACACACACACTAACAGGCCACACGCCCAGCCATTTCCACTTCACCATTGCACCCATCCAAACACCATTCTACCACACGCACCACAGATGCCAATATCCACCACAATTTAACTATAACCTCTACCTACTCTTAAACTACCCTCCCCGGGTATTCGTGAAAGGGGTCCATCTTCCCCATCCTCTCCTTTCGCACCAACCACTCCACTCCACATATTCCACACTACTCACTACACACCATCCATCCCATTCTCCATTCCATCTATTCCATACTCCATTCACTCCATGCTCCATTCCAGCTATTCCACACAAGATCTCGCGAGATCTTGGAGACGGCGGCAGGGATTTTCGAAGCTCCACACGGTCACGTTTTTCGAAGTTAAGTCTGTTCACAATTGTATTTTGTCGAAACTGTATTTATCTTTCGGTGTGTGAAGTTATTGTGTGCAACTTTGGTTGTTTCTCGGTGTTTATCTTTCATAAATTGATCGTCTGTTTGCCGTGTCGCGAGCAAGGCCTTTGCCGCGTCGCAAACGATTTGAAATCGAAGTTAAGTGATTGTTCCCATTTGTATTTTCGTTAAAACTGTATTTATTTATGGTGTTGTACGTATATTGTGTCCCGACGAAGATTTTTCGGTGCAAATCTTTCATACCTGTATTGAAAATCGTGTTAATTCGTGTCGTGTCTTGAGGCCTTGTACAGTGTGCACTGTACAACCTTGAGTCTTTGTTTTTCTCAGCGGTCCGTCGTTTGTGATCCAATAACTTTCGTTCTCTGTATTCCCAGTCTTTTCACCCATAGCCTACTTCCTTGTGTAAATCTCAACTAAAAAAAAAACAAACAAACAAAAAAACATTTCCTTCTCTGTTCTCATTCGTTTATTCATTCTTATTCGTTCGTTCGTTCTTCGACCACGTGTTTCTCCCCCATTTCCCCAGATAGTTTTCACTCATTAACCTTCAATGTTTACACTTTCCCCTCAAGTTATGTATTCCGTCATATTTTATAACACCTTTTTCTTCTTCTTCTTTAAAAGGCTGCTTTCGACTTGCTCACCAAATCAATTCATCCCAAAAAAAATATCCATCTCCTATAGTGCCTTTTTTCTACATTCCCTAAACTCTCCTGCACTCCATCCTCCATCCAGCGTCCTTAAATGTATTTTTAACTCGAAGGTCACAAGAAACTCATTTTGCAATAAATGTTCGTTTCCCATAAATCGTACACTTTCAAAAATCCAATCTCACCCCTCCCCTCCAAATCTTCCCCATAACCCCTCCCCTCCAAATCTTCCCCCATCACCCCTCCCCTCCAAATCTTCCCCATCACCCATCCCTTTCAAATCTCCCCCCTTGCCCCCTCCCTCCTAAACTACCCCCTCACCCCTCCCCGCCAAGACGCCCCCTCGCCCCTCCCCTCCTAGACTCCTGCCTCACCCCTCCCCTCCAAATCTCCCCCATATCCCATCCCTTTCAAATCCCTCCCCTTGTTCCTTCCCTCCCAAACTCCCCCCTCACCCCTCCCCTTCAAATCTCCCCACCCTCATTGCTTCTCAATTTCCCCCCTCTCACTCCCCCTCCTCAAAGCGTCCTCCCCGCTTCTTCCCCCTTCAAACTCTCACCTCCATCTCCCCCAACCTTCTGCCTCGCTCTTCCTCCTCCTCAAATAACACCTCATTGTGGCTCACCCAATCACCATCAAACCTTTTGTCCGCCCCATCCTTCCCTTTCTCCGAGCTATTCTGAAATCTCTGACACACCTTCATCAGCTCTCCCTACCTCTTCCACCTCTTCCACATCTTACCCTACCCCTCCTCCCCCCTGTTCTGTATCTGATGCTCCCCCTTCCTCTTCATTAACGGTTTGGACCTCAAACATCCGGGGACTTCGTTCAAACTTAACTGATCTCTCCATACAGGTTGCTTCTGTCAAACCAGACGTGATCTGCTTAACAGAAACTTTCCTCCTTTATGATGTCTCTGATTCCATAGTATCTCTCCCGGGCTACTCCCTCCTCCGGTATGATAGACCTGAGCCTCGTCCTGGAGGCGGGGTTGCTATCTTTATCAAAAACTCTCTTCCTCACTCGCCCTACACTGCACTCTCTCCACCTCACCCCCAGGAATACCTCTGGCTACGGCTTCCCCTTCGCTCCCACCTCTTGTTCATATGTGTGTTGTACCGTCCACCAAACAGTGATGACTCCATCTACATCTCGCTGTCTGATGATATGGACCAACTTCTATCTACTCATCCCAACTCTCTCTTCCTCATATGTGGTGATTTCAACTGTCATCATGCCAGTTGGCTGGGTGTGGGTACCTCTCTCACCAGCCATGGCTCCTCAGCAAAGGACTTCTGCGACTCACTGGGACTGACACAATCTGTCAATTTCCCGACCCGGATCTCAGTCAACGGAACATCTTCTCTTCTGGACTTGGTTATGACTAACTTCCCTGAAAATGTCTGCTGCTCTTCTTCTGCTCCGATCGGATCATCTGATCATGTCCTTGTTAAAGTGGACATCTCTCTGACCATCCTCAGGGAGCCTGCTCAGCGTCGACGAGTCTGGCATTTCACTCAGGCCAACTGGCACGGTCTTCAAGCAGCCATCAATCATCTGGACTGGTCTCCCATCTCTACCACCTCTGACATCAACTCATCCTGGGAATTCTTCCAAAGTAAATTGCTCTCTCTCATGCACAGATTTATCCCATCTCGTCTTCAGTTGTCATACCCTTCCTCCCGTCCATGGTACACGGAATCTTGTGGTGAGGCTGTTGCCCAGAAACAACTTGCCTTCGTCTCCTGGAAAGCAAATCTAACGGAAGGAAATCTCATTTCCTTTCACAAAGCCCGAAACAAGTGTGTGTCCACCCTCAGGAGAGCCAGGAAACAATATCTCTCCATTCTCAAGACCGAACTCTCTTATCTGTCTCCCTCTTCCAAATCCTGGTGGCGTCTGGTCAAATCCGTTTCTGGTGTTTGTTCCCCCTCCATCCCCTCCCTTACCTCAAACGGCTACACAGCTGACTCCGCACGTGAAAAAGCTGAATGCCTCAACTCTGTGTTTGCCTCTAAATCTTGTGTCCCAAACCCATCCCTCTCTGTACCCACCATACCCAGTCGTACCCTGCTGCTCCTGGACTCCGTGTCCTTTCCTCCTGACAAGGTGGAAAAGTTTCTGTCAACCCTCGACTCTGATTCTGCAACTGGACCCGACGGCATCAGCCCACGGGTCCTAAAATCCTGCTCTGCTGCTCTGTCTCACCCTCTCTCTGTTCTCTTCACCCTCTCTTTTGCTCAAGGTCAACTGCCATCTGCTTGGAAATCAGCCAACATCACCGCTTTGCACAAAAAAGGTGCAAAAACAGATCCTAGCAACTACAGACCAATCAGCCTTCTCCCAATTATCAGCAAAGTCATGGAATCCATCATTGCTTCGGATATGAAATCTTTCCTCTTCTCCAATGGCTTGATCTCTGATCATCAATTTGGTTTCAGACCAGGTCACTCTACTCTGGACATGCTGCTTCTGCTGTCTCAACAATGGATGGAGGTCCTCAATGCCAAACAGGAAATTAGAGCTGTCTCCCTCGACATATCACGTGCCTTCGACACGGTCTGGCACCCCGCTCTGCTCACCAAACTCTCCTCCTTTGGTATCCATGGGAATCTCCACGCATGGCTGGCGGACTTCCTCTCTAGTCGTCGTCAACGTGTGGCCCTGAATGGGTTTCTCTCATCTCCTCTTCCTGTTCAGGCTGGAGTTCCCCAAGGCAGTGTTCTGGGCCCCGTGCTTTTTCTGGTCTTCATCAATGATCTCTCTGACTCTCTCGAAAATCCTCTCTCTCTCTTTGCTGATGACTCCACTCTCTGCCGCTCCATTCCTCTTCCCTCAGATCGGCAGTCTGCTGCCTCCTCACTCTCTGACGACCTGGACAAAATCACAGACTGGTCAAACAAGTGGAACATGTCTTTCAATCCTGACAAATCTCACACTCTTACTATGTCTCTCCGAAAAGATCGACTGGACAACCCTCCCATCTACTTTCTCAACAATCCTCTCCAAGAAGTTCTGTCACTCAAGATTTTGGGTCTCACTATCTGCCATGATCTTTCTTGGGAAAACCACATTTCCAAGCTGGCCTCCAAAGCCAGTCGCCGACTGGGCATCCTCCGTCGTGCGAAGTCCTTCCTCGGCACACCTGAGCTCCTCACCACATACAAGGCTTTCATCCGCAGCTCAATGGAATACTGTTCTCCCCTATGGGCCGGTGCTCCTGCCTCACACCTAGCTCGGCTTCACGCTGTTGAAACCAAAGCTTTCAGAATTATTGGAATCTCCCGCGATGAAGCTATCTCTGAGGGCCTTTCACTCACTCACCGCAGGCAGGTAGGTGGTCTTTCTGTCTTCTACCGACTCCTCTCCGGCCTTGCACCCCCAGCTCTCTCTGTGCTCTGTCCCCCAAATATTCCTACAGGTCGCACAAGATCTGCCAGCAACCCTCTGATGGTTAAACTGCCGAAATCTCGGCTCTCTGCTCACCTTCACTCTTTCATTCCTCTTTTCTCCCGCCTCTGGAACAAACTCCCTCACTCCCTTCAATCCCACTCCTCCCTCCAGGTCTTTAAAACAGCTGTTCACCACCATCTCTTATCTTCCCCCATCCAAAACCTTGATCTTTTCTACCCCCGCTAATTCACCCCAGATCCTCCTTGTTTGAAATTCCAACTTCTTTCCTGGAAGTCCTGGCAGTGTCCATATGTTTTATACCTCTCCCACCGCCCCCTTCCCACGCCCCCCCCCAAAGCCCTCGCCCTCTCTCAGATCTCTCGATGTCTCCATGTCTCTCGGTCCCTGCTCTCAAATGTTGTGTTTGTGTCCTTCCCCCTCTCTCCCCATCTTGTCTACCGCTCCCTATGTTATATGTTTTATGTGTCGGTTTGTCTTTCTGTGTGATTAATGTTCGCTCTTTCACGAGCCTCGATCTTGTATACAAAAAAAAAAACAAAAAAAAAAAAACCATTCTCCATACACTCCATGCTCCATGCTCCATTCACTCCAGACCATCTATTCCATTCAACAATTCTCCATTCACCTGTGCTTTGCTTGCACACCTGTGGTCACACACCTGGTGTCACTTGCACAACTGGTGGCATGTGCACCCGGTCTTCCCTCCAGGACCATTCGCTCAATACAACTCACAATCGCACTTTTCACCATATGCTGCTCAATCACCTCCTTCACACACACTGCACCATTCACGAGCATTGCCTCTCAATTCCTCACTTAAATATGCTCACCAGCAAGAACTTCCATACGCAATGCCTCATTCAATAAACCACACCACAAACACACTGCATCATCTGATCTACCTGGTTTTCCCTTCTGAAACTCGCGCTTCCCAGTCACCCCTTATACTACTGCGCTCCCTCGTCGTTATAATCCACCTAATCTATTCTACGTCCCCACTACTTGTACAATGTCACTACTTAATTCTACAGTTACCTATTGTCATCTCTAGGTCCCTATACATTTATCCTAACCTGCCCTCGGCGAGCTTACACTGCCAAACCCCATAAGTCTATAGCTGATGTGCCCGGGGGATGTGTGAGGGATGGTGGATTTACCATCCCTCCACATCGGGCATCTCTCACTATCAATTTTGCCCATCCAATTTTTTTTGCCAATCCTTACTGCCAATCATCTTCGCCAATCAAATATGCCAATCAAATTCACTATCCCTACCATCGTCCATCAAACTTCAAGCCTCGGTGCGTCATTACATTTGCAAAGCTCGGCTTCGCAAAGCCGCACAATGCATACAGGTGGTTTGGTCTCCTGCAGGTTGGGTCCGTCCGGCATTCGGTTCAGGGGAGGAGATTTTGTTGGGCCGAGCGCCATCTCTACGCAGGGCCCTTCGCTCCCATGCGCAGTGGGCCAACCTTGCCCGGGTGGAACGCCGCCACCACGGGGGGGGGGGGGGGCGCCGTTTCAATCCCTCCTACCTTCCCTCGAACCGGACCGGTCGCCTTGCCCGGCAAAGCCCGGACTCGACCGTGTGGGGCGGGGCCCGGCCTGGATCGTGCACGACGCTCCGAACAGAAGTGACGCTGCACCGATCCCCGCCGGCTCCCGCAATACCCACAGCCCGGCATGGACCGAGAGCTCGTGTCGGTTAAACGTCGGTCTAACCGCTGCTCCGTTTAACCTCGATGCTTCACTTACATGCTCACACCACGCGTTCTGTTCCTTACTCACACATCCAGGTGTCTCCATACACTCCGTCATTGCAATTTCTCCTACACACCACCCAGGTACACTCATTCCGCTCACCGACTTCATTACATACCTGACCACCGCACACCTTGGCACACACTCATGTTCGCACACTTCATCAACACACCTCCTCACGCCCACTCCTCAGTCACATCCTCTGTGACAACCATGGGTGTGCACTCTTTCGCACACCCAATCACACGCTTCACCACCAACTCAGGTGTGCCTCCTCGCACATGCTCAACCATTCCAAGTGTGCATTCTCGCACCCGCTCCTCATCCATCTCACTCTCCGTATCACTCTCATCACACATACACTCCGACATGCATTCGCCTTCGCACTCGGTAACACACTCTCTCCTCGATGCACACTTTTTCCTCACAAGCGCGCCATTTCCACTCACACCACTCACAAGGGACCCTCCACCAACGCCCGGGTGCTTTCTCGATCCCAAGCGCGCGAAAATTCTTTTTGCGCTAAGCACCTTCCCGCAAAACCTCTTAGCACCATACACAGCCCGTCTCACCTTCGGGGTTCTTCCTCCTCCTCACTCCAACACCTGCAAATCTTTATAAGGATTAAGCACGGCATCATGATGTGAGCACGGACTTTACACATTTTCCATCTTTTCCTCCCGCTGTTGCTCTACCAAGTCCGTCTCTCCAATCCCAATTTCCACTATTTCTTTTTCTTTATTCACCTCGACGACCGCTGGCTCTATTAAAATTTCCTCTTCTACCTCAGTGGACGCCGGCTTCCCCATACCCCGTGCCACGATTTCTATGCCCGTCATTTTAACCATGCCCTGCTCCGCCTCGCTCAACCCACGCTTCTCAAACCGCGTTACCTCGTCGTGTACCCCCACGACCTCTTCGCCCAACCTGCGGTTAACCTCCCTCTCGGCTTCCCTTACCTCATATGTGGCCTTGTCCCTCGCTAACTCCTCATTTACTTCCCCGATTTGGTCACCCACGTCCTCCAATTGGCCCACCAATTTGCCTTCTAGCCCCCCAATTTTGTTGTCTAACCCCTCTATTTTATTGTCTAACCCCTCTATTTTGCTTTCTAATCGCCCCCCCATTCTACTTTCCAATCCTCCAATTTGGTTTCCCATCTCGTTTCTCATTGCTCCAATTTGGCCTCCCAATTGCTCAATTTGGCTTCCCACACTCATTTGTAGGGCTGCCTGCAGCTGCGCAAAGAGGTCCTGCATATTCATTCCTCCCAATTGCGCAGCGAGCGCAGCCCCTGCCGCCATGTGCGAGGTGCCATCTTGTGCGCCTCCAACCTCGTGTGAGGCGCCGCCATCTTGTGCGCCTGCAACCCCCGCTACCGCACCCTCATTGCTTTCCTCCTCCAATTCCTCCCTGGGGTCCTGGAATGCCTCTAACCCCCCCCCCCCATTCTCCCCTACCAGCACCCGATCACCTTGATCATCCATGGCACGATTTAATTTCGTTGTTAATAAAAATTTCGGCCGCTCCAAATTTTGACCAAATTTTTTCGATGGATTAAAAATTTGGTTCGGGTCCAAATCCCACTCCTCGACACCAATTGTTATGGATCTCAAAGACGGCACTACCCTTAGCAAGGGGGGGTTAATCCCCTTGGCCTGTTAAGCTGGCCGTCTCTGGTCCTGGTACTTGTAACGCTCTTTTGCGGGGTGGGATTGATCAGGGTTATTGGTCAAGGTGTTATCCTGAATACCTTCACCAATCCCTCCGCAAAACAGGGAGACAAGTACCGCTCGAACCACGGACAAGATGGTATTTGCCAAGCGGTTTAGCAATCCACGGTTCGAGCCGTTATCAATTGACTAAACCCGATTCTGAGCGTTGGCCAAATCGTGCCACAGGTATTCAATCGAAAGAAAACACAAAAGCGATCGGGGAAGAATGAAACCAAAAGGGTAAGAAATAACAGACATTTATTAATTATGTACAACAAACCAAAGGAAGAGCAGCGAAAGTAATATACAGGACAAAGAAGAAGAAGATACACAGGGCAGCCTTAAACAGTCTTATATTAAAACCCAGACAACAAAAAGGACAGCCAACAGACTTACACGACAAGGGAATAGCAGGCAGGAATCACTTGAGGAGGGGATGAGAAGGCCCAGGCAGACGTTGGTGTCGAGGTCCGGCGCCAGGAATCGACTCGCGTCGTGGCGGGAAACCCTGGCAGGCAGCGAGCGCATATCGTTCACTGCGAGTGGTCGTTGCATACAGCGATTGGGATGCTCCTCTCTCCCTTGCCTTCGTCTTCCAACTCCGAATCACGTCTCTCTCTCGTGCCTTCTCTCCGACTCGTACCTTCTCTCTCTCCTTCTTCGGAACCCTCTCACTCCAACTCCCTCACTCAACTTGCCAAGCAGTCCCTTGCAGTCGCTTTTATTGCTCGTCTTCGAATCAAGCCGCCGGCTCTGATAACCCACCTACCTGTTGGCTCACCGCGGTGCTGGTTGGCCAGTAAGGGCTTGCTGACTCCACCTCCGATGACGCGCTGATGTGCCATGCCCGTGATCTGGCGGCTCCTCCCCCTTCTTCTCGGCCTGACCACATGGCCAATGGCGGCTGGTGGGGAGTTAGCAAACCACTCGCACCGCTTTTGAAGGGAACATTGAAGAGCGGAGATGATTGGGGAAATTGAAAGGGACCTATCTTATTTGATTAATGCAACGCAGATTCAACTACTGGGAACAGGTCCTTAACTGAAACACATAATAATGAGATAACTACGGAGGTCCTATGGTTCGCTACGTGTTGTTCATGGACTAACTAGGGTGCGATTTTTAACCAGCCAATTGATGGGGATATCTACAGGGGGACATTTATAAGAGATACATTTACTAAAATTTACCAGTGAAGGTTCAAAAAACCGTAACAATATATATATATATATATATATATATATATATATATATATATATATATGTATATAAATATATATATATATTGTTAAGGATTCGGGGGTCGGCTCTCCCCTTATCAAGGGGGGATTAATCCCCTTGTCCTTGTAAGCTGGCCGTCCCGAGTCCTGGAAGCTACAACGCTCCTCCCGGTCAGTCTTGGGTAGGGTGATTGGTCAATTTGGGTCCCAAATACCTAATTACCATCACCGACCGTGAGCAGGGAAATAACTCCCGCTCGAACCACGGATAAGATGGAAATTGCTGAGCGGTTAGCAATCCGCGGCCGGAGCCATTAACTAAGAGACTAAAACCGATCCTAGCAGTTCCAAAATCGTGCCACATGTACTCAATGGAAAGAAAGGACGGAGGCGATCGGATTAGGGAAAAACCAAGAAAGAACAAGTGAATTTATTTACAATCAAGAAGAAGAGGAAACGAAAGGAATATACAAGGAGGAAGAAGACGAAGCAGGACACAGGGCAGGCTTAACTATACAGTCTTAACTTAACGACCCAGGACAAACATACACACTCACACGTGATGGTAGCTGGTAGGGGGGGGGGGGGGGGGGGGAGGTCGAGGCAGATGTCCAGGCTCCTCGTCCGGTCCCGACTCGTGCCGTGGTGGTGATGGACAAAGGCAGCAGGCCGGCAGCGTGCCGCGTGTCATCGACCGCGTGCGGACGTTACATATATCGGGTGGTGGGGGGGACTGAGATGCGGCGTACGTAATAAATGTATTTCGTGCCAAACGCTCTCTCTCTCTCCCGATCAATGTTCGTATCAAAAAGGGCAGTTCGTATCAAAGGGCAATCATCGCCGCTCAATAACTCCTCGCGCAGTCCGTGCAAAAAGGAGCCCGCCGAATGAAGTCCCGTAATCAAGATGGTCCCCTGCGCAGTCCGTGCAAGGGCTTGGCACTCGTGCTTATATAACGTGCTCAAAGATCAATCCGCATGCTTGGAAACCACGCCCGCCAGCAAGCTCACCTCAGCCCTGGTTGGCTGGTAAGGGCTTACCGGCTCCGTCTTTGACGGCTTGTTGACAAGCCACTCCTTGTTCCCGGCGCTCCGCCCCCTTCTTCCTCGAGCTTGACTGCGTGGTTAATGGCGTTTGTTTGAGCAAACTTCAGCTCAACGCAGCGAACCCTGCTGGCAAGCAGAGGCGCATAATAGAATTGGGAGAGAGAGATTTGAAAAGAAGCGAATGGGGCCTATCTTATTTGATTAATGCAACACAGATTCAACTATTGGGAACACGGCCTTATCTAAAACACATACTAATGAAATAACTAAAGTTCCTATGGTGGCCTACGTGTTGCATATGGACTAATTAAAGGTGCAACCTTTAACCTTTTAAATGATGGGATATTTACAAGAACTATTTACAAAGTGAGGGTTCTAAAACCGCAACACTGCACCCTCCTTTCCTTCAGGCCCGCCCCGGGCCGAAACAAAAGGGCCAACTTTTAACTTCGTGTGGCATGTAGGTGTGGTTACCCTCTACTTTTAACCTCACCCTGAGTGCGACAGTTTTAACACTAGATTTGTCCCGCCTGCTGCGTTGCATCCTACCTAACTGACTCATGCCCACAGACTAACCGAATTGCGGAATTATTTTGAAACTACACATTTAAGCCAGTGGAGAGCATTATTTACAAAAAACACTACTAATTATTTACACTGCAACCCAGGACCTGTCTTTTGTGGGAAAAGAAGATGTTTTGAGAAGAGGAAAAATGCCATCGCCATGCACTGCCACGATACACCATACCACACACATCCATATGCACCAATAAACAAAGGGCACGAAAAGCACCATCCAAGCACCAAAATACAAAAAGTGCAGGAAAAGCACCAAGCATGAAAATGCACCAAACAAATGAAAATGCACAAAACACATTTCAAAAAATAATAAATGGTGTCTTCTTCTTTTCTGCTGGGCTGGCTGCTGGGCTGATGTTTCTGGCTGTCTTCTTGCTTGCTGCCTATTTAATAAAAAGGATTGCATCAACCGTGTCCGTCTTTTATTTATGGCCAGCAGGGCCAACTCAGGCGGTCCACCGCTGGGCATAGGTGCCACTTAAAACCGTGGTCCGCAAACAAGATGCTGCTGGCAGCAATGGTCCGCTCCAGCCAAATGCCAAGCCACAGAACGTGTGGTCAATATGGCGGTGCCAGGCCACATAACGTGTGGTCCATAAGTGGTGCTAGGCCACAGAACGTGTGGTCCATATGGTGCATCAGTGCAGGCAGGAGGCAGCAACGGTGCGGGTGCACAACTGCGGCACCTGCACACTTCCCTCGGGCAAAAAGAACAAGGGTCCGTGAGTGGGGAAGGAAGGACAAGCAGATCAGCGGGCAGGAGCGCAAGGGTACACATCAAAGCAATGCGACATGAAGGGCGCGGGAGAGCGAGCTGAGAAAGCTCGTCCCTAACCATTCGTCACCCCCCATGTCACCTACCCTACCCTTGCCCTTACCCCGTATTTACACAATTTACAATTCGTTGCTATGTCTCGTCCCCCATATCTCCCATAAACCGAATTCGTTACCAATCCCTCCCAAGGAGGAAGGGATGGAATTTCAAACAATGTCTCACCCACGTCAAGATGCGTCTTACATTCTCCAAATGCTTGCAAAATCTGGTGTGGAGTTTTATCACCTTAGGTGAGTGGATGCGGATGGTGCGAAGAGATTTTCTCCATATCTAACTTCTAAATGACATTATCACAGTTACACTACCCGGGGTCTTACCCTGCCAATCCATTGGCCATCATTAAACTATGCGGTTCTAAAAACCAATTCCCATTGAACATACTGTGGCGCTCTCCAATTTGGGGTCTCACTCCCATGGTTTTTCTATACTGTGCCCTCACACAATTTCGGGGCTGGGTCATGTGGCTCACCAGCAGGTCCGCTCACCAGCACACCTCTGCCACTGCAGTTGCCACCCGAGCTTACCTCGTTCCTTCCTATCCTAACCTGGGGAAGGCCCTCTGGCTCCCTTACCCCACTAATGCCCCCTCTGGCATCGGGCTACCCGGGTCCTCTCATTGGGATTCGGGCCCCATTGAACTCTACTTGGCTCCCAGAGCCTACCTGCGGCCTCACCTGGCCGACAGACTACCAGTGGCGGAGTGCCCATTTAACCATACTCACTAACAGGCCACATGCCCAGCCATTCCATACACTCATGCACCCAACAAAACACTTCTGTGCAACTACCCACACCACAGATGTCAATATCCAACCACAATTTACTGACTCCCTCTCCCTAACTTTAATCTACCCTCCCCGGGTACTCGTGAAGGGGTCCATCCTTCCCCCATCCACTCCTTCGCACCATACACTCCACTCCACTCATTCCACAATACTCACTCCACACCATTCATTCCACTTTTACACACACACACACACATCCTTCCTGAGCATTGCCTCATTTGCTCAGCACTACCAGGAACTTCCATTCCAATTCCTCATTTCCTCACCAGCGCGACAAGGAATCTCATTCATTTTCTCATTTAAACTATACCACAAACACACTGCATCATCTGGCTATCTATTTCCCCTCTGAAACTCGTGCTCCCCGTCATCCCTTTATACTACTGCACATCCCTCGTCGTTATCATCCAACTAATCTGACTATGTCCCCACTACCTGTACAAAAGTCACTACTTAACTCTCAGTCACCTATGGTCATCTCGAGATCCCTACACATTTATCCTAACCCTCCCGGGCTAGTTTGTACTGCCACGCCATAAAACGATAGCTCCTCTGCCCGAAATGGATGCGAGGGATGGTAGAGCTACCATCCCTCTACATCACTATCGCCATCACTACCGCTAATCCAGTCCACTGTACTATGACCCTCTCGGGGAAATACATTTTTTACAGCTCGGCTTCGAAAAGCCGAGCAATGCATGCGATGGTCTGTCTCCTGTAGGTTGGGTCCATCCGGCAGTTATGATTCTGGGGAGGAGGCATACTCGGGTTAAGGCTCCAAAGGCTCCAAGCACCATCCCTACGCAGGGCCTTTCACTCCCATGCGCGGTTGCCCAGCCTTGCCTGACCGTAGGGCCGCCACCACAAGGGGGCGCTGCTCCGACCCCTCCTACCTCCACTCGAACCGGGCCGGTCGCCTTGCCTGGCAAAATGCGGCACTGACCGTGCAGGGCGGAGCCCAGCCCGAATCGTGCTCCGTGCAGGAGCGACGCGGCAATGATCCTGGCCGGCCCCCTCAGCACACAAAGCGCACCATGCCCAAAGAGCTTGCATCGGCTATACGTCGGCCTAGACGCTAACCTGGTTAACGTCGATGCTCGACTCGCATGCTCACACCACGCGTTCCTTTATTTACTCATACATCTCATACACTCCGTCAATTCCGCCACCGCACTCTCCCGTGCACACCACCCAGGCACACTCACACAGTCCTCTGTTACGAACCTTTCTCACGCACACCCTGGCGCACCCTCCCCCGTTACATACTCCGTAACACTCGTGGGTGGGCACCCTTGCACATACCCACTCAGCGCACACCTACCCACGGGTGTGAAATCCCCTGTCACACACCAAATCACGTGCTCCACAACCAACTCAGGTTTGCATCCTCGCACACACTCCTCAACCAACTCACACTCCGTGTCACTCTCACCCTCACTATCACGCTCCGATGTGCATTCACTCTCGCACTCGGTATCACACTCTCGCTCAGGCACTCACTTTTCTCTCACACGCGCGCCATTCACTTTCACGCAGCGCACAAAGGGCCTTCCACGAACGCCCGGGTGCCGTCTGGATCCCAAGCGCGCGTAAAATCCTCTTGCGCCAAATCTTTTCGCGACATATACAGCCTGACTCACCTTGGCGCTTCCTCTTCTTCGCTCCACCACCTGCAAATCTTTATTGGGATTAAAAAGTACGGCATCAGGATGCGAACATGGACTTTGCATGCATTCTATTTCTTCCCTCGATTTAATTTCTATCTCTGCCGTCTCTTGAATCCCAATTTCCACGATACTTTCTTTGATTTCAATTTCTTTTTTCTCGACGACCGCTGGCGCTAATAACATTTTCTCTACTTCGGCGGTCGCCGACTTCCCCATACCCCGGGTCGCGATCTCTACCCTGGTCCACCCGGCTTTGCTTTGCTCCACTTCGCTCAACCCGCGCTCCTCTAGCCGCGTTACCTCGTCACGTACAAATGCGACCTCCTCGCTCGCCCTGAGGTCAATTTCACTCTCAACTTCCTTTAGTTCATATGTGGCTTGGTCCCTCGCCAACCCCTCATTCATTTCTCGGGCTTGGCCACCCATGTCCTCCAATTGGCCCCCTAATGTATCTTCTAATCCTCCAAATTTGCTTTCTAACCCCCCAATTTGACTTCCCAATTGCTTTCCCATTTTGTTTTCCAACCCTTTTATTTCCCGGGTGGATTTATCACTTTGGGCATCCAATTTGCCATTTATTTTATTTATTTCATTCTGTTGGGTGCCCATCATTTATTTCATTTCCCGGGTTTCTTTGGTGGATTTGTCACCTTGGGCGTCCATTTTCGCATTCATCTCCTTTATTTGGGCCAAGAATAGTTGCATGTACCCTGGCATCGTGGGCAAGGCTGCCGCAGCCATGTGTGAGGCGCTGCCATTTTGTGCGCCTGCAACCCGTACTGCTGCATCCTCATTAATTTCCTCCTCCATCTCTCCCAATTGTCCCACTTCTTCCCGGGGGTCCTGGGTTAATTCTACCCCTTCCTCTACCCCCTAATTTTTCCCCACCGGCATCCGATCGTCTTGATTATCCGACTCAATTTGGATCTTTTAATAAAAATTTCGGCCGCTCAAAATTTTG